>NC_052545.1:4963571-5282142 GCF_016699485.2 Gallus gallus
CAGCGTTTTCCACAATCATTTTTAAGACGTGATTATAGCAGAACCATAGACTATGAATATTGCTAAGCCGCTGCCTGCTGTCAAATGCTGTCAAGAACACACAAATTTTTTAATATATTTTTACATTAAGAAAACAAATCAACCACCCAGATTCAGGAATATGGTCTGTTTAAGGCATAGCCTCTCATTCTGCATCACTGTGCTCATAAATCCTTCGCAGCTTGGGTGACCACCTCCAGCAGAGCAGATGCAGCGACTGTTTTTTTACATCTCTGAATATTAGAGGGTTTTTAATGTTAAATAGAATGTTTTGCTAAGCAGCAAGGACCGCGTGGAGGTGAAGGCAGATCACGTTCTATAGCAATAAAGCTTTATGTACACTGCAAGAACAGAATGCACCTAATGAAAGCGGCTGCTACAAACAGCTTTGCATGAAGCTGAATTCCCAGAAAACACTGAGTTGCTCTGCCTGCACTCTTCCTTAGAGAATCCCTCCCAGCAGATCCAAAATGAAGTAAATTATAAATACTCAATACCCAGTGCAGTATTTATTGGATATTTCAGAAGCCGTGCATCTCCTCAAAGCTCTTTCTCAATCAGCAAATAGACACGACTGAGAAGATTAATGGCATTCTGGATACTGGCACAGAATTGGGAAGGAACGCCATGCAAACCCTGCACGAACTGCTCAAAAATCACCAGCTCCTCAAGCTCACCCTCACTGAAGGGCATATCAGTTGCACAAGGGACTCTGAGATATGACCAAAGGAATTGCAGGGTACAAATGTTCAGTCAGAGGAGGAAAAGGGCTCATGCTCAGGCATAGTACCAGCGGCACATCTCCCACATTAAAGCACTGGCACGACCGGGTAAAAAGCTCTCCAAAAATTGTATCTGTATGAAACAGTGACTGCAGTACTGCATAACCAAAAAGGCCAAACTTCAGTGTTGCACTAGCTGCAAATCACATTACATGAAAACAGGAGAACTGCGGTGGCTTCTGTCTGAATACCAGAGCCTCTTGAATGAACAGATCCTTGTGTTCAGAGAAATCACAGCTTTCTCTCTTGGGACTTTTCCAGATGTTACTTCAGAGACTCCTGATTCAAACATTTGGGAAGAATTACGCACAAAAAAGCACCTCCTGTTAAGGCAGGAAACGTGCACGTTAATGCACCGTGTTACCCAGATCCAACAGCAAGGAAGTTCTGATTTCAAATTCCTCCCCTCCTTCAGCTAAGAGCTGACTTTCAGCATTCGAGTGGCATGAAACATCCTTTTTGCTTGGTCTCGGAATTTCAGAAGATTGCAGATCTGAAATCTTTATCTTATCTCTTAATAGTCCACCTGCCTACCAGCGGCACTCCAAGACTGAAATTAGAAAATCAAGCTGTCAGATGTGTCACATTTCACTTTGCATAACAAGCAGCAGCAAACAGAAGCAGCCACAGTAATGCAAGTTCTTACTGCCATCCTGCTGGACTGCAGCTCAGCAGAGCTCTCACAAAAACAAGGGCTGTCAGCTCAGGTCAAAGCAAACGCTTTCATAGGATGGGCAAAGGTCTTCTAAGCCAAAAAAAAAACAAACAAAAAATCCAGTTTTGCAAGTGACGCAAAACACTCCGTAGCTCACGAGGGAAGATAAGCTACTGAATGAGATGAGAACATCTCTACTTTGATCTTGTCACTCTTGCATTCACCAGATCCTCCACGGCCTACATGGCACCAGCAGGGAGCCCCGGGGTAGGACCATGGAGACACATCAGCAGTCTAAGCTACATGAAGATGAGACTGAAGCTCCTGGGCATTCATGTGGCCACTGCTGCATTCAAGATATCTTGCTTGAAAGACAGTGACACAATAGAACGACACACTTGGATCCAACAGTCTGTTCTTCTTTCTCTGCTTTTGCTTTTAAAGCGAGTCAGACACTTGGACATCATGATGATCAACAGGAGGGTGGGCTTTTTTTTTTTTTCCTTTTATCAAAACGCTGCTATTAAAAAATAAATGTGAGTCATTGGAGATTGCAGATCAAAACTCAATTCTTAAGTGCTTTGCTCCTTAAAAACTGCCAGTTTCTTTGTAAGAAAGCACAGCTCCAAGAGCGTTTTTCAATTAGCCACCTCACTGCTCCAAGTCCTTTTTTTACATTCCTTATTTCACACTGCTCTGAAAATGCTGAGCTTCACACTTCCAAAGAAAAAGGCAGTCAGCTAGAACAAACGGGCTCAATCGGAGCTGCAAAGCATTACAGGAAAACGTGATTTGGGTTGTACTGCTGCAGCTCTGGTCATCCGCTTTGACCGTTGTGATTTTTCAATTGATTTTAGCTATGCTTACATCGAAACTCTTTGGGATGAAGTCATCTATCCTCCACTCACTGCTTTGCCAGAGTTTCTGGGGCTGAATAAATGAATAATCATAGCCTGTAATGACTGCAGAGTCTACATTAAAACAAAATAACAAGAGAATCTGAGGACACGCATACGTGCAACCGTAACGAGTTTTGAGCTCAAATGCTGTCTGAAAGCACAGAGACTGGGAACTGTCATTTCTCCAATTAACTTCCAGATTTTCTCCTTTTTGAAGCTGCTGCCCGCATGCCAAACTTCTTCAACCCAGATCACACTTACCTGTAAACATGAATATGTAACATGCAATTATTGGGGCTTTTTAAAGAGCACGTGGTGTACGCAGCTCTGTTACAACATCCTGTGATTTAGATGCGCTGCAGAAAAGACATCGCTCAACATCCCCCAGAAATTCAGCCTCTTAGGAACAGGACTCTACAGCTGATTAATTGAGCACAGCTGTGCAGCTATTTCAGCAGCAAAGCAAGGTGAATGGATTAATGCATATTAAATAAATATTAGCTGCTGCATAACAAAGGAGATTTTTCCTTTACACTTGGATCAGAGCATTACCTGACTGAGAAGAAAAGCAAAACAGAAATCCTTGTAATATTACCTGAGTAAGCAGGAGAGCATGTCAGCCTGAGTTTACCACATCTCATAGGTCTCGATGCAAATGTACTCTGTAAAACCAGACTGACCCTACGACCATCGTATTGGACACAGACGGGCAGCCTAGCCTGGGCAGTTCCTGCACTCAGATGTTGTTCATCTCAAGCACAAATAAGGGTTTAGTCACAGTCCCTAAAGGCATTTGGAGACTGCATCCTGAGCAGAACAGCGTGTTTCTATACAATAAAGACTTTTGTAAGGAATCTTCTCTCTGAAGTTCCCCCATCAGCAGAAATTGTTACTGCTGACAGCACACTTCGCTGCGTGACGCATGTATAAGTAGCTCTCTTTCCAAACAGATGGCTGAAAGACTACTGCTTCTTTAAAGCAAAGTGAAATCCTCCCAACTTCCTTGCTCTCGGCTTAAGAAAAACAAGAACTTCCTCCCATGGACACACGCCCATTAAAGCCAACCTGTTGGCTGTGAGCACAAGTATTTGTCCTGCAGAGCTAGGGCAGCTGGCAGCTCCCAGCTCAAGGAGCCAACATCACCACTCAGGGCCACTTTTCCCTGACACTCTGCCTACAGTGATGTGCTTCCTCACCTCTCCCAGCAGGGACCGTCGTGACATCCCTGTGTGACCACAAGCTCAGAGCACTGGGAGCACAGTGCCGCTCCACAACCAGCACACAAGCACGTGCTCACATCAGCAATCAATGTGCTAAAGCCTTCCATCAGAAGCATCAAAGCGGTTTGAAAGGATATGTTCTGTACTAATGGATTTCAGTGGGTTTGAATGGAGATGTTTACGGGGTGATTTACTGCTGGGGAGCAACAAATCCACACTCCTTTTGGGCACCTCCTGATGGATGTCCCCCCATGACGCCGCTCTGACAGCCGCCTGCTCTGAGCCATTGCGATCCATCAGGCAGCGCTTCCCGGCATCTTGTTACCGCCGTCCTTCTCTAGATGAGAGGCACAAGAGCATAATTTAAGGCCTTTCAGGTGATTTAAATGTTCTCCCTCAGATCTGCCCTCCTAAATTAAACCGTGGCTGCTACAACATGGCTCCATTTAGGAGAGCTTACCAGCACAGCACTGCTTAAACTCAGTGCACCAGGGCAGCTATCTAACGCTGCTCCTTTGGCCACAGAAAGGCAAACTGTTCTGAATTCCCAATCACAGTGACACATAGCCACTTCCTCAGACAGGACTTGGATTTTAAATGAAGGATTTTTCCGTTGCTTTCACGTACCCAAGGATTTTGGATCATTGAGAGCAGCTACTCTGAGAGTTCTTTAATTGAGAATCTCAGCTATTAAAACAGTGCCACCCTAAACAAACACCAAAAATACAAAATTAATTAACAGCTGAGTCTTTGGCCCTCCCCCATTGAAAGCAAGAGGGAAAGTGGGAAACTACCCAAAGATGCTGAAAAAGTAGTCTTTTTCCAAACATCCCTTACGAGCTGATAAGTTTTTCTTGCCAAGACAGACAACTCACTGCAGACAATCCCCATATATGACAGAAAACAAAAACAACAAAACAAACCACAGCCTCCATTCATTTCATCAACTTTAACTTGCAAATCTGAGGGAAGGGGCAGCTGGAAGCGGTGATGCCTTTCTCAGTCTTGTTGTTAGCAAGCATGCCCACAGGCTCTGTTGCAGAGGATTTGCTGTTTGTAAGAATCATGCGGAACAGCAGTGCTGCAGCTTCTCACAAAGTGTGCAAACAGCTTCTGGAAACGTTACCACCAAACAATGCAGAAGAATGGTATCCCACATGTGAAGCAGACAAATGCCTCTGAATGGTACAGCGCTGCATGGTGAGGGGCAGGCTGAGCCCAGGAGCTCAGCAGGCAGGGCAGCAGCACACTGCCACATCCCAGCAGCACAACGGACCACGTGCTGCCCCATCCAATGCCATCCAGCAATTACAGGTGAGACTGGAAGAAGTCTGTGCAAAGTTCTGGATGATCAGTGTGTCAGTGAGCTCTGTTTGAAATCTATCAGCTCTTGATGGCTAATTTTGTACTACACGAGTAAAGCAAGTTCTAATAACTCACTTGGGACTCCACTCCAGTACTTACAAGCTACGTGCTTTTCATATTCATAAAACAAAACTAATTGCCTTTCATGGATGAAATGTTCCAAGAATTTTTAATCCATGGCAGCTGCAAACTCTAAAAATCCATCCCCATATATTTAAGACTCTCCCTCCCACCCACTCACGTGTAACACGTTGTTTGCTGCAAACAAACTATACAACAAAGATAACCCACCAGGCTCCTACCTTAGTATTCTTTCTCTTTTTTTCCACAGGTTACTCCTGAAGTCAATTGCTCATATTCTCACATACTTAAAATGAACTGAAAACACTAATTACATTTAGTGAGGGGAATAGAAAAGGACAAAATCTTTCAATTCTACAGCAGTTACAAGTTTACCCCTTAACAGCAGCATGCTGCAGGCAGATTTTTAAGCAAACATTCACATGAGCTAATTAAAATGTGTTACAAATGGAACAAAACACATATAGCATGGGGCTGTCTCACACACATTCCCATATCCAGCACTCCTGTGCATCTCTGGCTACGAAGATGAGAGCTGCGTCCTCTGCACCACTACAGCAATGCCACATGTGGCACAGAACGGGCAGACAAAAGCCTGCAGCTTTTGAAGGCTGACAGCTCACGTTTCCTTGTGTGAAACACTTCCATTTGCTTTTCAGTTCCGCAGCCTTCCTTCACACTGCTCTGCAAGATGACAGCAGGGCTGCACAAGAGGCAGCTAGCTCCTACCCCACTGAAATTCTCCCAAACCTCCGTGGCTTGAAGCTCAGTGCCTGGAATCCACTAAATGTTCACTGCAGGAAGAGGGGGGAGCTGGCTGCTTTCTGCTAGGTAGCAGGGAAAGCTTCTGCCAAGGCTGCTCTCACTGGAAGTGCCCCAGTGCCAGCTGCCCCTTCCAACGAGCCAAGCTCACTCTTCCTGCAAAAGCTGAGAGCTAAATGCTTCCAAGCGAGCTGCTCAGAGAGTCTGGGAGCAAACCAGGCAACAAGATGTATGCAGGCAGTTCTGTCCTGTAGGGGCAGAGAAATGTGTTTCTTGGTCCATTACTACAGCCCCGTTTCTTACGTGTCACTGCTGTAGGTAACCCTGAAAAAGACTGATAAATAGAAAATGTAAATTCTAGAAGGTCAGACCACATACACTGCATTGTAACTGTCTCTATTAAATGACAGCGGGGTGTAAAATTAAAACCAATGTAAATGTATCAGAGGATCAGTGTACTTCTTGGTAAATAAACATATTGGTCTTTAGACGGTTAAAATTCTGACTAGAACACAGATTCTGAGCATGTATACATGGCCTATTTATCGTATGCTGCAGGGAAGCAAATCCCAGCAAATGAAACGGGCTGACCCAGCGTGTTCTGACAACCACAGGCTACGGGCAGAAGGTCACACTGCAGTGCGAACATCCACCATCTCCTGCAACCTGCAGGGACCCAGCTCTGCTTACTGCTTGTTCATCAGCAGTGCTGGAGGAAAGGCAATGCCTCACCTACAGGGAACCTTGTGAGCGCTGCTGCTCCTGCTTGGGATGCCTGTGGGACCCAGCAACTGGGGACAGCGAGCCCTGCCAGCTCTGCTCTCCTGCTGGGGCTTCTTCTTGCTCTCCTTGGTGATCATCAGGCCTGGAGACACCACTGCATACCAGGATGCACACCATGCTTTAGAGGGTGCAATGCATGAAATACCTCTCCAGCTGCAGCAAGACCACAAGACCACTGGCAGCCTTTAAAGAACCTGCCTGGTCAGGGGGTTCTGCACCACGCACGGACTATGCCAAGCTACTGGCATAGATGGGTTGTAAAGGCAGTTTTAATTACAGTAGCTAAAGCCCACACATGACCAAGCTGCTGTGTCAGAAAACCACCAGAACTCAAGGTTGACCCATTTGAGTTGTTTGTTGAACTTTAATCACTTTCCAAGTCTGACAGCTGCTCAAACTTAATTGCTCATTATGCTTGTAAATAAAAACTGATCTCACTCGCTGATTAGCCAACCATCTTACAGTTGCCATAACAACTTCTTGTCTAATAAGTGATTTCAGATTTCCCATTATTTGTACTAGTGGAGAATTTCACAAAGGTCTGAGATCGCTCCTTTCACTAAAATAGCCTTCTAATTAGAAGAGAAAATCAGAAGAGAAAGGGCAGCTCAAAGATCATTTATTTATTACAGCGTCTTAAACATGAGATAAGGGTACCCCAGAACCAAATATATGCTGGATCTTGCTTAACTCCTATCCTACAATCCTCTTATTATCATTCATACCTGCACCCTATAGCAATCAGGAAAATATCAGCCAGCATTCAGGCAGTAATTAGTCACAATGCAGAGACCAATTTCAAGATTTGCTCTGAAGGATATATTCCAGTAAAGTCTGCACATTGTTTTTCACTCCTAATCTTCAATTAGGAACCCATTAACTGGTTAAGTTCCTTAACACTGTGTTGCCTGAGATTGGCACTTGACATTTGGGGCAGGATTACTAATTAAGGCCTTACAGATGTCTGAAATAAATTCAGTACCTTGGTAAGTATTTGGCCATTGCAGTTGAAGTGAAAGGGCTCTGCTAAAACAAACAGACATATTTGGAAGTCTGAGAAGACAAAGCGGTGGGGAGCTGTAACTGCTGCTGGCCCATAGGCATGCTACAGAATAAAGACTTTCCAATTTTGCTGGCAAAGCTGCTGAAGCTTGCAGTTCATTTAATCTGCTCAAGGTAGCTCTTTGTGCATATAGGCAAGGAGGTACATCCTCTTCCTTCCAAAAGGGAAATAAATGCAGTAAGCAGTAATGAAGACATAACTAAAGATCCTGAAAAAGTCAGGAAATACCAGATTTTTTCAAAAGATTTTTTCTGCATTTACTCAGCTGTGCAAGAGGTGTGAATTCCTTCGTATCTGGATCAAACACAAAGCATGTCTTACTGGAGTATTCCATGAAAATACAGAGGATACAACGTGTCCAAGTTAAAAAATCCTCAGCATTCCGACTGCACTTGGCAAGCAAAGTCTTTCTCACCTCGAGACTAAGAACCTGGTGCTCTGCAAAGTCCTTGGGGTTCCAGCACAGTTTGTAACACCAATACGTGCCTCTGCCTTGCACATGGTTTCTTTGACCTGAATTTGAACAAAGAATTCTTTCCCGAAGTAATGTAAGCCAGAAGGCTGCCGAGGAGCAGCTGGGAGCTCTCAGGGAGCATGCAGGCTTACAACTACCAAACCATCCAGCAGGTCTCCCTGGATCAGCTCATCACCTACTGATGCTCCCTGAAACTGAGCTGCAAGCAAAGAGCTACCAGGGGATCTCTGAACAGACAGATGCAGACCCATGGTAAATATCCTACCCAGAGCTGTGCCAAGAGGTAGCCAAACACACAGTGTTACACACAGGTGCAGTTGTTTCCTCCCCGATCCTTGGTTTTGAGATGAGTTACTATGTTACTATACTATGGGACCCACCATTATCTTTGTGGCAGGTACAGAAAAGTCACGTTACATATAAGGACAGCGCTCTCAGCACACTTTCTGAATGTGTTTGCACGCTCCCTTCTTGAGCAATGGAAAAAGCACTTCTGAATCAGAAGATCTGGCTCCTTGAGTTCTGTAAAACATGTTCACCCCCAGCAAAGTGACTGCTCCACGGGGCAGAGCCTTCAGAGCCCAGCTCCACGTGCTCAGGAACCAGCAGCTCCAACAGGGCCCTTTCCAACTGCCAGTAACTGAAAGGAGTGAGCAAAACAAATGGGCAGCACTGCCCGCACAATGACTAAGCAAACACAGAAGGCAAGGCCTCGGAGATGGGCTTTTTAACCTCAGCAACAAGTTTCTTCCATGCAGAAAGCTGGCATTTCCCCAGGGGGCTGTGAAGGAGCAAACGGCAGCAGGCTGACCCTGCAGAGCTATCCCACAGATGTGGGCAAAACCTGTATTTCTTGGGCCTCCGGGTTCGCTCTGTAACACTGTGGGGTTCTTATCACGCTTCTCTCCAAATGTGTATGCTTTTTAATCACTCATGTGCTGCACACATTTTGAGACCAAAACACAAAGCCAAGGCGTGACGTGCTTTACCCAGAACCAAATGTCCAACACCAGATGAGGACAGAGGCTGCCAGGCCCCGCAGCCCCCGGGCTGTCCCCATGCAAGGTCACCATGCGGCCACTTCTGCCAAATGTGCTGCTGCTCCTATGCTGGCCACAAGCACACAGGATAGAGCAAATGCCTTCACTGCCTTCAGAGGATGCTAAATTCAAAACCCAGAGTGGGTTATAAAACCAAATGAAGGGTGGGCTGATTTAAAGGTGGTCTTTATTCTGCTAAGGAGAACATACAATACTCTTCTTCTGGTGAAAATTGAATGGATGAACTCTGGTCCATGGGGCTTTACTGACCGTGTGTCTGTAGTTACATGTATTGCAAATACATGGCTCAAAAATCTGGGAGTACACACACAGAGGGCTATCAATCTGGGAACAAACTGTCCTCACAGTGCAACCCCTCACGTACAGACTTCTATTAGAAGCATATGGAATAGACATTTAAGCGTCCTGTGCCGGAGGAGATAAAACTGCATTACTCAAAAATACATGCTATAATACCTTCATGAACTACAATCTGCTTTTGTGGCTATAAAATAAATCCAGTCTTAGGAACCCAGTATTAAATGGTATTATACTAATTATCCAGCTTCACACATACATGTAGTTTCTCCAAGTTTCCAGACTTGTGACTCAGTATTTATTTGCTCCTTTAAAAGCAAAGATATCCATTTTCATATTTCATGGAGATTTTCCTTACAACATAATCCATTATCATGAAGTGAAAGCAGATCCAAATAATCTTATAAAACTAAAAGCATTTTATCAGGCTCTCTTCTGCATGACAGGCACAATTCCGTACAAACAGTGGGGGCTGGACGGTTACAAACCACCAGCTACAGCACGTGGTGCAAATGGACTTAAACCCTAAGGACAGCACATCCCGTGCCCTCATCACCATGGGCAAAGCCAGCAATCACCTTTTGGATGCAATAATGCAATCCATGCAAAGAGAGATGATTCAGTGCCCAGCAGCATCCCTCAGACACAGCACGTGAGCGGTCCCACAGCCTATGGTCACTGTGTGCTCTCTGAATGCTGCACCCTGGTCTTACAAAAATACTCATCTAAAAGATAACTTTCATATTCAGCAGAGCAAAATGTAAGTTTATTCTGGAAGAAACTAAGGCAAACGGGATATGTGGGCCACAAAGCATGGGGTAGTTCTTCCTACAGCATTACAACAGGTTGATCCCTGTAATAAATCCATCTCTGCATGTAGTTATTTAATTAGGAACCACTTTGCTGTTCTAAGATTCACACAGATCTTAAGACATGTGAAACCTGAGGAAAGATCTTAAGTGTTTTTAGGAAGAAAGGAAAATAAAGTGTCTGCACACCTTTCTCATTAAAAAAAAAAAAGGGGGGGGGGGGGGGGGAGGGAACAAAGCAGCAGCTCTGGTAACAGCACCATATTTACAGTCGGTTTAACAACTTAGAATGGAAACCGCAAATGCTTTGATAAAAATCAATTGAACTGCCTCAGTATCGGTTCAGTAAAGTGCCTCTGCATCCTTTGCTGAAACCCTGTAGGCTGCTGAAACAATATTCCTCATGAAATCACTGCACCATGCCTGCTCTGAAAACAGGCTCCCAGGCAAGAGCCTGGACAAATGTCCCTCATACAAACCCCATTTCCCCAACAGGAACCAAAGTGCAAGCCAGCATTTCCCGATCAACAACACCCTCACGCCAAAGGACATGTTATTTCTAACACTTTGTTAAAGATTAACTTGCAGGTCCCTGTGCAATTCAGGTCTGTGCCGGGAGGCCAAGAGGCAACCAGAAGGCAGCTTAAGCAACCCACGTGCCCATCACATGGGAGCCATGACCCAAACACATCTGTCTGTCCATCCATCTGTCCATCCACCCATGGCGCATCGCACACAGCGCTGCTGGGCTCAGTCCCTTGCACACAATGGAGCTGGGAGGTGAGGAGTGAGCTTAGGTTCACACACCTAAACACTCCCCTGAAGTGCCCCCATTGTCTCTGGGGTAACAACATACAACAGATGTAACTGGGTTTACTCTTTCCTTACATGTAAGCCATGCAGCCTATACCAAACAAGCAGTGTCAGGAAAAAAACAAGTTACCAGCACTGCATACTCTTGTAATTCATTCAGTTTAAATCATCTAAGAAGTTTACACTAACCTACAGTAAGGATATTTGCTCTAGTAACCTTGAATAGAGTGGTGACACTTTAAAGATGGCTGCCTCAAAAAAGGAAGATAAAAATGCAATTTATGGCGGGACGTTGTATCTCAAGGTAAATTCCTGCTACTGTGATTTGTGGCTTTCTCTGCAAGGCAGCCTCTCGCCAGATATCAAGCATTTTGTCTTCACGATTTAACTACACATCTTTCTCCATTCTTTCTTCTCACTGGCAGGGACCTTCACAGGGAGCTCCATCAGGAAGCACTGACCTCAGACTAAAGCAATGCTGCGAGGTGACCCTGGAGACTTCTGCATCTGATGGGACGTGGAAAAGCTTCATCCACTCACAAAGCCTTTGAGAAGTAACTGATGGTGCTATGTAACCCCAGATGAGATTTTTAGCTTATGCATAAATATTGCTACTAACTCCCCTTCCTTCAACCAGGAGCTACAAAGCAACATGGCAAGAGCAGAACGGTGTTTAAGATCAGGAATGCCGCAACAGGTGCCTGCTTCAACTAACAGCCTTTCCAAAACAGCTTGGCAGGGACCTTGCTAGAGGCAAAGGGACAGCTCAGTCTCCACAGGTCAAAGAAAGAATCAGAGAAAAATTAAGCGATGTTTGTCCTTGGTAGCTGTGGTGGTGTTTCACACAGGCAGTTTTATCAGCCAACAGAAATCAGGTAGCTTTCAGAATGGAGAGTGGAACCTGGCTCCCATCTACACTGGCACTTTAGATGCAAGAGACTCAATCCATCTCCATTACAAATCCTCTGAGCTCATCCTAGCATTACTTTCTTACATTAAGCAAAAGAGTTAACATAAAAAGCCTGCCTGGCTTCAGACATTATCCAGATAAAGAGAAAGAGGAAAAAGAGAAAATCCCATGTATTACCTCTCTCAGCTCTCCCCAAACCTTCTCTGACATCTTTGCTCTTCCAGACCTGGCATTTATGCAAAGATGTTGCCCAGCCCTAAGTAAATCTTCACGAGATCCTCTGCTACTTCCTGGTGAGCTGATGGACCCACAGAACCCTCTGTGCTTCTTCCTTATGGTGAATGCTATGGTAAATGCTAGGTCCTGCTTGAAAACATCATAACCGTATTTTACACAATATGATTAAACAGCAATACTAAAGTAATGACCTTCTTTTAGAGAACAAAGAAACATAAGTGAGAATTATATCCTACGAGCTCATTGGAAAAAAAAAAAAAAAGCTGTGGAAACAGTGGGCAAATAGCACTGTCTGAGAACAAGGCGTGCTTTTGTCTTGCTGTTGTCTCAGAAAATCAGCAGTGATAATGAGAAGCAGAAAAAAAAAAAACTTTTCCAAAATAAAATCTGCAGCTCTGTCTTCCCCCCAGGGATGAAAAAACGTTGTTAAAGCATAACTGGATTTTGCATTATGGAAGCTGTGCTCTGAGCCACTCACACAGATATAACCTGATCCTCCAATGCAGGATCCCTCTGAGCTCTGTGTCAAAAGCCTTTAGGTTGGCAATGACTGCTCATTCAAAGAGAGCAAGGAGACATAAGAGCTATGCAAACCTCGGTATTCCAGAGGTAGAAAGGAAGAGGCTAGAAAAGCATATTCTACTGTTAAAATCTCTCAACAGTAAGTCCTAAGGAAGCCCCTTTAAACCACTTACTGATGCTAAAAGAATCTGACAATAAATAGATCAGGAATTACCACCTCCAGTTAACAATGTTCGATGTTGAACGCTTGTCCAAGCAGCAAAGCAGCCAGCTGTCTTAGCAGATGTTATCACATGGCCAAGGACAGCAATGCAAATTCACTTTAAAAATCATGGCTAACTTTCACTGTTCTCATTTTAATCCTCAAACTCTCAGCACTTCTCTGCCTAAGCAGAACAAATGAACACCTCAGGTGGCTAAAGAAAAACAGCAAGATATATGGTCCATATAGTCTGACAAAGCAAGAGCCCAGCCACCTTTAAAGCATGTGAGACTCATCCACTTAAGGGCCCTGAGCTCTGCCATGGGCTGTCTGCACGTGTGGGTGCAGAGCTGCTAGAAAGGAACTTCTGGGTTTTGAGGCCATGAGCAGCTACTCAGCAGAATATTTCCACTTTAATTCCCAAAGATGCAAATCCCCTGTTGTTTCATAAGCCAATGTCGAATAGCTATGGCTATAGAGCCTATACATATTATGCTACGTATAACCACTAGGTAAGTCATCAGAATTACTGTTGTTTACAAAACAAATCATGGAAACTGGGAGCATGGTTTCACCGGAGAGGGATGCCAATGCAAGTGCACACAACTGAGCATTGCCTTGCCTCCAGGGACCATATGCAACGGTTCCCATGCTGCAGGAATCCAAGCCAGTCTGCTCTTCTTTCCCACTACAATGTGGGAGAACTTGTATTCCTTCAGGGTCTATGAGAAGCAAGTGGGAAGCCATGACAGTCACAGACAAGTGACACAGCCCTGCAGGAATGGAACTCAGGCCTTCTCCTGTGGCCCTGGCAACCCAGACCAGAGCCAGACCTGCCACAGCTGCACACAAATACACATATAGGAGAGAAGGGGCACACACAGCAACCCAGCAAGCACTTGGCTGGCCCTGCAGGGAGGGCACATCCACAACAACCCACCCAGCGCCACCAAAGCACGAGCCCAACCACAGTCCAAACACTGGGCTGAAAGGCGAGTATGTGCATCTCTAACCTGCATCACTATCCCAGTACAGGCACGAGAGCTCCAGCCCTTGGGGACAAAGGCAGCTGGGGGCAGCTGGGGCAGCACAGAGAACGTGCCCTCTGCCATCACCCACCCTGAAGCACTCCTTCTTCACAGCCCACCCAAACTCTCCACAGCCCCGTGCGGGCCTACAGCCCTTCACGATCCCCAGAGCCCCCACGAAGCCCTGCAGCCCCTCGTAGCCTCCATGAAACACTGTGGCCCACACCCGAGCCTTTTCAAATCCTCACAGCCCCATCAGCCCCCACTACCAGACCCCCTTCACAGTCCCCGGAGATCCCCCCCCACCACAGAGACCTCCCAGCCGTTCCACAGACTCCACCTCGTGCCCCTCCCGGCGCCTCCCGGCCTTCAGAGACCACCACAGGCCGCCACTGCCCCCTCCGCGCCTCTCTGTGCAGCCCCACAGCCCGAAGGATCCCGCTAGCCGGAGGCCTCCAGCCCCTCCGTTGGCCGCGCCAGCCCTCAAGGCCCTACGAAGCCCCGCCGCTGCCTTACCGAGGCTCTGCCCCACCGGGGTGCTGAACGGGTTCCCCAGCAGAAACTCCATCTTGGGATGACAACAAACAGCGGCCCGGCGACCCTCCCTCCTCCTCCCCACCCCGCCCTGACTGGCAGCCACCAGCACCAACTGCCGCTCGCTTTGCTGGGCGTGGCCCGCCTCCTTGCAACCCATTGGGCTGTGCTCATAGGTTCCGTGATGCCATAGGTTCAGATGCGTGCCTATCACTGTCAAGCGGCGGGCCCGCCTCCTCAGTAGTCCCGCCCCTTGCCACGCCCTCCGGTTGATGGACAGGAGGGATACCGTTAGTGGCACACTCCATTGGGCAACGGTCGGAAAATTCTGCAATATTAATGGGCAAGTAGACGGTCGATCATACACACCTCCTCCCGCCCTCGAGGCACGGTTGGAGCGCTGATTGGCTGACACGATTTTCTCGGGCTCTGATTAGCAGCCAGCCTTCCCACCCTCCTCTCAACCCATTGGCGGCCGAGATCATCACGTGACATCCTGTAGCAACACTCTTGGGCTTCCTTAGCAACCTCCCAGGCCCGGGGCTGAGGCGCAGGTGGGCGGCGGGCCGGTAACGGGGCCGCGGGCCGGGCTCCGGGACGGCACTGTGGGTTTGTAAATGACAAAGCTACGACAGAAAGTTGGGAATTAGTCACTTCCCTAAGTGAAGGTGTTTGCATGCATGTAGGCTGAATTAGGCCGCATTCACGGTGGGTCTGCGCTAAGGGCCTTCTTCAGACAATCGCCGTTACTGTTTATAAATGTTCCTTCTTCCTCAGACTTTCCTTTACTTTCATTACAAAAATGACGTCTGAAATTTATGAAGCGCCACTGGTAATTTCTGTATGCTGTTAATGCACTCCTGTCCTGTAAATCAAACCTTCCTATGACGGTAAGCTTATCTCTTGAAGGAACAGGCCCTCCTCACAAGGAGGATCTCAGCAGTGGGGGATCGCCATGGCTGCTTGTTGGCCTCCTCCCCTGCTCCCTTTATCTGCCCTCACTGTCATTCCTATGGGAAACTCTCAGACGTGGTGTGGAGGCTGTGCTTGGCGTCACATCAATGGCTTTGCAACCCAGCTCACAGCAGCGGGTTGTAGCTCAATGATCTTCAGGATCCCTTCCCACATAAGCCATTCTACAACTCTGCGAAAGTTGAGCACATCTCTGATACCAGCTATGAGGTGATAGATCTTAATACTGAACCGTGTTCTTAATCCCCTGGAACTGTCATGCCAGTTCAATGAAGGTTGGAAATAGTAGCCAGACAGTAGCTTTATTATTATTGCTTTTTCTTTTCTGTCCATTAAGGCTGATATCCTCTAAAAATGAGTCAGTCAGACAACAGCTTTGAGCCAAATGTTATTGACGATGAAATGCTTCAGAAAGCAGTTGAAGAGCAATGGCCGGAGGACATAAGGAAGCTTGCCAAAGCAGAAGGCATTAACTTTAAAGATGTGATGGAGCTACAGCTTAGTTTTAGAAGTGAGTATCAGAACACATATATTTATTTGAGGGTAAATGAAATAAGCATTAATTGGCAACCTGGCAATTAAACAACAATGATCATCTTAGGCTTTTAGTCATGCCTGGAAGCAGCAGTTTCAGTTGAGCGGTCTGGGTGGTATTGCCGATGGATGGCTTTAAAGCTGCTTAGCTTTATGCTATTATTGTCAGCGCTGTTCTTATTTAACATTTATATTGTGGTGACACCTACAGGCCACAGGCCTATTGGACCCTTCTGTACATGGACAAATGAAATCCTGGGCAGGCACAGCCATCAGTGGCGATTATCTGAGAGCTGTTGTTAGAATGTGGTGGTTACAGTCCAGTTTGATAGCTTCCTCTGATCCATAGCATCATCACAGCTTGTCTCTTACTGCCAAACCAGTCATAAACTCGTATTCAAAAAAGAAGAAGGAAGAACATTTGGTTCAGTATTTGAATATTTTGGACAAAATCAGATAATTCACTGTGTGATCCGGTGGATTAGTTCCTTAGAACACACTTGCAATTACCTGATCCTGCATGTATTTGTTTGCAAATACAAAACAAAGAATTGTGTCAATATTTTGTATGTGCAGCTCATTCTCATTGCATTACACTGCACTCACTAAACAGCAATAGCACCAAACACAATCATCTGGGAAGCCATTGGAGGATAAAAAAGAATTGGGTGTAAGAGTGTTCTGTGTTTTCTGTCACCTTGGTACTAATGTTTTGCTGTAATACCTAACAGCCTGCCCTTGTGATTCTGTTTCTGGAAGAAGCTAAATGCAGCCATATTGATTAGTTCTAAACTGCAACCTTCGCAGAAACAGTAGACCTCAACTTGTTCTCCTGTGATGAGAATCCCAAGAGCAGGAAAGTAACTTTCAAAAGCAGTAATTGGCGACTAGTAGCCTGCAAATGCAGGGAAAAGCAAGAGTTTCATCCCAAACCTCATTTGCAGCGCTGGAAGGGAAAATGAAGGTCAAGGCCTCTTAACAGTGGATTCATAAAGCCACTCTTGGCTGCAGCCAGCACTCCCTCAGCGACTCGTTGGCTTCGCTGATGAGCAGTGTGCTGGGATGGGATGCTGAGGTTAACTGGGCTGTTTCACTAAAATTGCTTTCAGCCAGTGAACCACTCCGCTCTCTAGGGCAGTCGTCACACTTAGTGTAATCTGCTAAAAAACATTTTGGAAGAAAGACTGGATATTTTTCCTTCCACCAAACTGAAAGCTGACTCATATGAAAGGAAAAATTATATATTTATTTCCCTGTGCCCTTAGATATCCTGCAGATTGATAATCTGTGGCAATTTGAGAACCTTACTAAGCTGCAGCTGGACAACAACATCATTGAGAAGATAGAAGCTCTGGAGAGTCTGGTTCACCTTGTGTGGCTTGGTAAGATAAGGCACATGGGGCTGGATGCCTTCTCAGGTGCAAAGCAATCTGCAATAGAGCTGGGATGTCACATTCCTTCTCAAACACGCCTGATAGGAGCTTTCTCAGGGAAGCCTGTCAGCTGTCTGTGTGTTTCCTCATTTGACTGTCAAATGTCAAAAGGCATGAATATCAGTATTGCAAAGCAATCCTTCAAATGTTTAAAAACCTGGTTTTAATAAATTTGGTGTGGCAGGAGCAGGAAGCTGAGTTTTCAAGGCTGTTTCCAGGTTTTTTACTCATTTTTAAAGAAGACTTTCAGAGATATTGACGTAAACTCTGTGACTTAGAAACCTTTATTCTGTTTATAAAGGTAATGCAAGTAATTTGGACCCTAGAGTCCCTGAAAGACAACAGTGTGTTTATCCCTACACTCCTAAGGGCTTGTCATATTATGCCAGGGAGTGGCACTACTTTCAATCAACACTTAGGATACAGATTGCAGCACCATGCAGTGGTGCTGGCTCTGATGCTGGACATATCAGTGGCTGCTGCTCCAGATTCATAGCTTACAGCATTCTCTCACCTAATTGGGTGGCAGCGTAAATATATCCTCATCTGCTGCTGAAAATAGCATGGGAGGCTTTGGTTCGTAAGCACATCTCGAAATGTCTAAATGAGTTCTTCCGCTCTGTTGTCTGCACTGTTCCGCTGCACAGATGACTAATGCACTTGTGAATCACAGCACATCACCACTGTGTGAGCAGTTTTTTGAAGCACACTCAGGCACTGCAGTTTGCCCAGAGGTTCTAGAGGTTCAGCAGTTGCTGCGTGCATGTGTTAGCTGCCCAGGGGCTGCAGTGACACCCACAACTGATAACCACATCAGCTGCCTTTGGAATCCTGAAGTACTCAGCTCCAGCCTGAGGGTAAACACTGCCCTTACTGTTGATGAACGTAGGTGTTAGCCTAGATGTTTTGGCAGGATGGGATGAAGAAATATTAACGAGTGAAATAGCTAGAGTGGGTATGTGCCTTTGCATATCTTCATTGAGAACAGGGCAGTGGTGATCGTGGAGCTGACATTTACTGGTCCTGTGGGAGTCACCGTGATGGCAAGCTCTAGAGCAGCAGGCAAGAGTTTGCTCTGCAAAGCAGAGAACCCCAAATTTGTCATCAAAATGCTCCCTTTTCAGGGCACCTCTTTTCATGTCGTTTGGGTTTCCCCTTAAGGTAGAACTCATTTCGAGGTTGTGTATGTGTGCTCTGCATGGAATGTCTTCAGCCATTCCTCTCATATAGGTATTACAGTTGTAAGGAGATGTGTACATTGTTTCCTGACCCAGAAAATGGTGATTTCATGCTGAGCCTTTCATGTGGGACACTGAACACCCCTGAGGAAAATACTGTGTATAAACTTCTAAATCAAGGCTTAGGCTAAATGAAAGATCTGAATTGGGGTGTTCTGCTAGAAATAATTTAACTTTTGCTTATAAAACTTCTGATTTCTCAACTCTTCCCCAGACTTGTCCTTCAACAACATTGAAGTAATTGAGGGCCTGGATACCCTTGTCAAACTGCAGGACCTAAGCCTCTATAACAACAGAATATCTAAAATTGAGCACATGGATACATTGCAAGAGCTGCAGATTTTCTCCATTGGAAAGAATAACCTGACCACTCTGGAAAATGTGAGTGCTCCCTGGCTTTGGAATTGCTCCCTATCAAAGGATCAAATATTCCAGATCTGGTGTTTACCACTGCATCCCTTTGAGGAGAAATTTTTCCTTAGGATTTCATTTCCTCTGAAGCCTAAATTATGGTGTAGGTAAGCTATCCAGCTGCTAAGTGCTTACTTCAGCTATTTCTCTTTTAGGTTACTCACTCATGAGGGCTTAGTTTTGTTACAGCTGTCATCTGTGGCAAAATTCCTATTGGTACCCATGAGAGGAATAAATAGCTATGCATGAGGAAAAGAGAGAGTGGGGACTAAGATATATTTGGTGTTCTTTCTGAGGGTCGTTTACCACCCTAACACCCTGATTTGTCCACCACCCAGCTAAAGGCCATCTCTCCATTCCCATCATTTACATAGTCATGATGTGAATGTAGGTATTTTCTTTCCCCAAAGCATTAGAATCTTCTAATTTAACTTTGCCTGTGTTTGGCAGTTGAGCACAACGTGTACCAAAACGTAATTGTGCAATTAATAAGCAATGAATTTCAAACCCAGCTGTTTCCACAGCACTGGTAAACACAGCATCTCTTTCCCCTCCGCACAGGTGGTCTATCTCAGGAAGTTTAAGAACTTACACACACTGAATCTCACTGGGAACCCTTTCTGCAATGAAGAGCAGTATATGTTGTTTGTTGTTGCCCACCTTCCAGGCTTGGTATACTTGGACTTCAAACTCGTGAGCGACACCACGGTAAAGTATTTCTCCTTCTTGTGAAATTGGGCATGAGTTCCTTACAGAGCACTGGCTTTGTTGATATGCTCACAATATTCTAGCACGATGGGCTGATTCCCTGCAGAAATTAGACCTATGGACACACAGTATTTGTTCCATCTCCACCTAACAGCTGTGAACCTGTAGGCCAAATTCTGTCAAATTTGGCAGAGGTAGAGATGTCAAAGGTATTACGCCTTCACAGGTTTTGTGAAAGTCAGCAGCTGTGTGTGGGAGAGAAGCCTGCTTAATATTGCCACAGAGATGCTGCAGTGTGAGTGCAAGACTACTTAGAGATCAGAGAATCACAGAGAGAGAATCTCAGAGGAGATCAGTCTTGAGACATGAATCCAGAGGAAAGCAGGCTTGGTGGTCCTGCTGCTCACTGAGCTATTTGTTTCAGTAGCAGACTGACCCATTAACCAAGCAAGCACCATCCAAACACACTTCCCTTTCCTGATTTTTGAAAGCAAGACCGTACATCAGCACTGGTAACCCATGGGACTGCTTTCTGATCCCAAGGTTCATTTTTTCTTAGTAATCAAAGAGCATGCTTCATTTTAAACTTGCTTGGCACAGAGCAGGAGCTATTCTTGGAGTATACATTACTCTTAGCGTAGGACTGGAAAGGCTCACCAGGTCATACAGTCCAGTCCCTGCTCATACAGACAGTATGTCATTTAATTGCATGCTTAAATTTGTCAAGCTTCAGTTGCAAGCTAATTAGGTTCTTGTCCCTGCTACTACATTGCCATCCCCTCAGAAGAACTATCTTCTCCCCAGAAATTGTTAAACTCAGTAGCCGACCCATTCAAATTCAAAGCCAAAACAGGGCCTCCTGCTAAAACAAACAGAAAAACAACACTAACAATGACGAAATTGGGAGATTAAACACTGCTTGAGACTGAATTGGCTCAGATACATTGGGTGAAGAGGCAGAGTAATATAACAACAAAAAGGGGGTGAGGAGTGGATTAGAAACTTTATAAGTAGTTTAATCAAAAGACCACAAAGAAGTGGAGATGCAGACATCATTCAGGTGCACCTTCTGGAAAGGTGGAATGCTTACGCCTAGATTTGTTGGGCACTGCTGTGTAGTCTAATAATGTTTCTTTGCTTTTCTCAGCGAGAAGTTGCCATTTCAAATTACCACTACCTCACTGACCTGCTGGAACATGAGGAAGCCCAGGCCCTGGCTCAGCTGGAGGAAAAGCAGGCACAGCAGAAGGAGCTGGAGTACCACAAGGTACTTGTTCTTTGGCTGGTTGTGTGCTGTCTGGGGAGGAAGAAGTGCAGCAGATATTGACTTCTCCTTCAAATGCTTGAAGCTCTAATGAGAGGTTAACACTGGCTGTGCTAACACTAAGGCTAGGATTAGTCTCTGATCTTTGAATCTCTTATTTTGAATGAAAACAGGAACTACTGTGGAATACATATGATGTGGGGGAACATATTTCTTTTGGCTGAACGATCAGGCTGCAGATATAGACCCTTAGAAGCTAAATAGTAAATCATGCCTGAGGATCTTATCAGCCTAATGTGAGATTAAGAAAATTACATGTCTGAGGGAACTGTTAGCATTTTCATGGTGCAGTGACTTCTTTTCTCCTTCACACCAAGTTGATGCTTTTTATTAGTTTTATGGTTAAACTGTTCAGGGCTTTGATACCACCATAGTTCTGTGAGCAGCCTGAAAACCAGGCCAGGCAGAATGGTGATTTCAGCCACAATATGGCTCTGTGCTCCAGCCTGCTGGAAGACCAGGCTGGCTGAAGAGCAGGAGGAGGTTAAGTGACAGGAAGGACACCTGCAGCTCTTCCTTCTGACCCTCCCCCAAGTCCACTCACTCTTTATCTGTGAGGCTGAATAGCCTTGTAACATATGGTTGTATGTGAAAATGCTTTGGGTAAGATTAAACAGCATTTTCTGTCCTTAGGCTAGAGAGTTCTAGCAGTACATCCACATGTGAGCCAGGATGGTTTTCACTCCAGTTGCAGGGTGCTTTGCTGGTATATCTATTGTGTAGGTGTAATTGTGTCTGCGCAGATCGTTACTTGCTCAGCACACCAGTATTCCTCTACTGGTAAAGAGCTTCTAGGAGAGAGGCATCCTAAGGACTGGCAGCAGGTTGGCACTCTTCATTTTACTTAAATCACTCTGATTCTCTTCAAAGACAGCCTTTGTTGAGTACCTGAATGGATCATTCCTGTTTGACAGTTTGTATGCAGAGGATACAGAAGCTGCCAAACTGGCTTACCTCCCCGGAGTGGATGACCTGCTGCAGGCATATCCTTCCTGGGTTTAAAAAACCTACAGCTAAAACCTAATGACTTGAGTTAAGAAGGAGGTGCAACCACAGGGACTCTTCATCCGTTGCTTTTGTCCAGGACTGAAAGCTCACATTGATCTGAGATCTGAGGCTTTCTGTGTTCAAATTAGGAACAGTGCCAGAAAAACACTGCAAGACCATGAGACCACTGACAGCTTTAAGGCCTGATATCTCATGAAATATGAGGGCTACAAACAAATGGTTTGTATTACTGGCAAGCTGGCCAGCACAGCTTGAAACAACCTATTTGTATAACCACTCGCTTCTATCACCAACAGGTCGTGAGATTCCAGCGTTTCAAATTCTCACCGTTGTAATTACCATATTCCTTTTCCATCGCCTGAATCAAACATAATTTCAGCAGCCTTCTTTCCTGACCCTTCAAGAATCAAGGCTTTGTACTGCCTTTAAGTCTGGAATCCACTTAAGGTTTAAAATGAGCCATAAGATAAATCTCTCTCAGTTAGATTGTAAGAGCGCAGTCGCTAAAATCATGTTGAAATTGAAGTGGTAGGAGATAGGAACAGACTAATCAGAATGATATGAGTCACATATCTCACAACCTGCCAGAGCTGGCAACGTGAAGTTTTCAGGCCAGCACTTTTTTCTGATCATTGCTCCTACACGGGGCATCAGAAAGCAGACACTTTTATTTTTTTCTTTTCTCATTCAGATTAATAGAGCATTGTCAAGGCCAGTAACTTGACCTTCCTTAAAATTGCATTACACTGTCGGGGAAAAATGCATCACGGCTTAACTACGATAGACTCTAGAAACAATTCCATTGTCAAGATAATAGCAGAAGAAAAATTGGCGTTATTTTTGTGATGCTACCAAGTCAGTAGTTTATTCTGAGCTCTGGCTGTAGGCTCTGGAGCTGTATTTATTAACTACACAGACACTGTATTCACACTTGTGAAGACAGATAGGGTTGTATGCTTCATTCTGTTGCTTTGTCAGAAAAGAGTCAGGGAAGCATACGCATTTCCTTTTTGTCCTCAAGGCCTTTCCCCCTCAAGCTGCCACATCCTTCTCTATACCCTTAAGGTAGCAAAATCCTATGCATAGAATGTGAACGGGTGACCCTGTCCTGCTCAGACAAAATGCTTGGCAGCCTGCTGCCAGCAAGAACCACCGAGTTTTACATAACGGCAGCTTGTAACTCCTGCTTGAATTTGCAGAGCTAGAAGGAACATAACGCATTGCTCCACTGAACAAACAAAATACCTTGACTCTGGTGTCACATACAGGAAAGATTTTGTCTCCGTTTGTGAGAACCTGTTTAACTACTGTC
This sequence comes from Gallus gallus, assembly GCF_016699485.2. Taxonomy (NCBI): domain Eukaryota; kingdom Metazoa; phylum Chordata; class Aves; order Galliformes; family Phasianidae; genus Gallus; species Gallus gallus. The sequence goes on from NC_052545.1 coordinate 4,987,049, forward strand.
TGAAAGAGCATGAAAAACGAGAAGCTGAAGTCTCTGATTTCTATGAAGGCCTTCGTGAAGTGTTGACAGCCAACCAAGAAGAAGGCAGGAGAATAATCCTAGACTTTGAAAATCAGAACAGAACGGTAATTTTCTTCACGCTTCTTTTAGTTTGATACATCGTATGGCAGCTTTCAATTTCACTTTTAACTCAGGTAATTCCATTAAAATGAGGATAGTGAACCTAGATTTACACTGCATTTGTGATATAATCCCTAATTGCAGAGTCAGAGAATAGCTGAGGTTGGAATAGAGCTCTGGAGGACAGCCGGTCCCCCTGTTAAAGCAGGGCTGTGTGCAGCAGGCCGCCCAGGGCCACATCCACGTGGCTTGTGAGTATCTCCAGGAATGGCCACTCCACAGCCTCTCTGGGCAACCTGTTCCAGCACTCAGTCTATGATCTTTCTTTGTTTTCCTGCAGTGTTAATCTGTACCAAGAAATGATGTCAGTGAACATTAACTAACATGATATTTTAGTGCTCTATATAGGAAAAGGATTTGAGGTTTGAAGCCCTTTTGTCAAAGCACAGCCAACTAACACTGACAGCTTTTATCTATACTCAACGTGGAAATTTAGTGTAGGAGAAAATTAATATGCCATGGTGTTGTCTCATTGTCCGTGAAGGTAAAGTTCTTCAAGGTTCTGAAGGGAAAAAAAGAAAGAAAGAAAGAAAAGGAGATTGCAGGTTATTCAGTTCATTTTCAAGTCATTTTCTGATTCAGTTCAACTTGTCAACAACAGCTCAGAGAACTGTAACAGAAAAATCAGGTAAAGCTATTGTAATGTATTTCTAGTCTTTTATTTTTAAAGCAGAAACAATCTTTTTTACATTCTACTCAACTACAGTCATCCACTGTGGCTGCTAAGGGCATCGCTTCTAGCTGGATCCCTGTCTAACCGTGTATAATAGATGGATCATTATTTTGTTTCTACAGAAAAAAAGCCAGGGGGGCTAAAGCCTGGTAAACCTGTCAGCTGAGCAGAGCAAGTCCCTGACAACTGACACCGCACGCAGTCACGAGCGCTTGCTCTTTGAAATCCAGGTCGCTTTGATTGAGGTGCCGTGTCACAAGCTGGCAGCCTGCTGAGTCACCCCGTCCCCAGGTCCTTGAACCTTGCTGACTCATGCCAGCAAACAGCTCTGGCAACTCCAGTTGGGACGTGAGCTTGCAGGTTTACCAGAAAGCATCAGATAAAGGCTGATATTTATACTTAGCTACTTGATTCTCAGTATAACCTCTGTAAAATATGTATGGCTTTGACAGTTCATCTGGAGGCTACAGCCTCAGCAATGGATTGACCTGCTGAGGATTGAACAGGACACAGTGGTTAGTGTGACAGTTTGCACGTAAATATTGGGATAGTCAGCATCCAAACAGTCGTTTAAAGTTGATTGGGAAGTTCAAAATTTAACTCCGATGGAGAAGTTAAAAAATCACAGGGGTCCCAGCAGGCTGAGATCTGTAACCATTCTTAGGGTCTGTTTGCCTAGCTGTAATCTTTCCTGCAAGCTTGGGCAACCTGTAAAATAACACCACTCTCTGAAGTTGCTTGAGGAGCAAAGAAGCATTAAAGGCCTTGAGCTCTGAAGTTATTGCTTCCAGAGCTGTGGCTTGAATGGCTGGGGAGGTTCTGGAGGCCTCCTGACTTATATATACCTTGCGCTCTCCTTCTCCACATTTACCACTGCAAAATTTGGGCGATGTAGTCTGTTTTCAGACAAGTCTTCACAGTTATTTTGGCCAGAATTCACTATTTTAGCCCATTACATTTCCTCTCAAGAGAATTGGATTAGACATCTTCAAATGTGTATTTCTTTCCTCCTATTAACATTTGATTGTTAACTTGCTTTGAACAGACTTCAAAATAATACATTGCTGAGCACAAGAGGATTTCTTTTTGATCTGAGAAATAATAAATCTTGTCTGATACAAAACTGACGTCAATATTTAATTCTGAAGGGCGATAAATCCTTGCTGTAAGAAGGAATCAGGCAATGATAGGTATTCTATATTCAGAATACTGAATCCTGCCCCTGTGGTAGTCAGTCAAGATTCCCCTTGACAGGAAGGGGATCAGGATTTAGATGTGCCTTTCTTTCTAAGAGTAATTGTTAATCTCTACTTCATGGCCAGCAATGTCAAAAATCCAACAGATATATATTTACCTGAAATGTGTCAGAAGAGGAGCCAAAGTTGGAAGTACAGAAGGGTCAAAGTCATCGAGCATGGGGAGATGAGAAGATTTCTCACCAGTATCACTGCATTGCATGGGATCGTTTACATAGCAGCATACCTCAGCACTGTTACTTCCCAGTATGTAAATCCAGAGACTCACTGAATCAGCACGTTTCATTTCAGCTCATCAGCAGCAGGAACTTTTCTCACATATGTAACAAGTTAATTAAATTGCAATGGAGTGCTGAACACCAACTATAAGTAATTTATGTATCTCTGTGTTTAGAGGCTGGATGAGATCCATCATGCCAGCAGTCACGACACTGCTGAGTCTATGCGAGCCGAGTACAACGAGGACATCCTTCAGCTGTCAGAAACACTCATGACCTTGGAAATGCAGATGGTGGACCAGCTGGAGGTAAGACTCAGGCTCATACCTGTAAAGCCTCCCATCCAGGATGCAGGGGCATTCATTTTGCTGTTGCTGCATGCCTCTGCATTGTAGCCCATTGCACAAGGAAGGGCACGCAGTTCTTCCAGTCAGGCTCCTGTTATGTCTCCACCTCAGCCTTCCTCTGCTCAGGGTTGAAATGGGTGAGATCAAGCCCTGGACACTGATACGCTGCAACAGATTTCTGTTTCTCAGAACAGAGCACAGTGTTTTGTTCACACCTATCCAAGCTGATTTCCAAAGTTTTAAAAAACGGGACTTGAGGTTGTTCAGTCATTATATAGGTCTGTGCACAGAACTCCCTGCATGGTATGGGATATGTATTTGGCATTCTGGAAGTGTAATTCTTTGAAGCTGATTCTCGCCATGAATAAGATTACACACGTTTGCTTGCATAATAGCTGCCTTTTTTCTCCTCACTTTTCCTTGAAAACTAGGGCAGGGCTCCTAATGTGTGTCCTCATTTAAAACCAAAACCAAAACCTAATCTGTTATAAACTAGCAGGCAGGGTCTGCGGCCCTTATGCAAGCATATGCAGCAGTTTACTGCTGTGAATGTGCATGACAGAAAGCAGGAGCTCAAAATGGATTCCCTACTGCATCATGATTGCGCCTTTTAATGTTTTCTGAATTGGTCCTAATATATCTGCAGTCACTCATGGAAAGATCAGAGACATTCCTTCATGCATGCCCTACTGGAATTGCAGGATTTGGGTGGTTGTGTTTGAACTGTTACATCAAGACATTAAATGCAACACTTAACGGATTCCCCATCAGCCATTTTTGAGAGAGGCACTAGGCAGCAGCAATTTTGATTTCCGAGGACTAAAACAAAAGCTGCAGTAAGCCCAGGCATTGCTTACACTTCTCACAAAGAGGCTTTTCATACACACAAGGAGAATGCAGCATGGCAGCGTGCAGGAGTACAGCACGCTCTGTGCATTCAGTGAGAGTACAAAGGGATGGGATGGCTCCAGAGGCCAGGTAAGCGTCACTCAGCCAGCTTCTCCCCAGTAAGCTGATTCTGATTTTCTGTCCCTGAATGAGAAAATAAACTCAGCGCTTTCAAACCATTTACATGCTTCAGGTAGGTCATTTTCTGACTGTGCTAACAACAGCAGCGAGTCCAAATTATAATCAATTTTAGGTTCTTCCTAGATTCCTTTTATGTTTGTGAAAGCATTCATTGTAACATTTCCTCTTTTTCTTTCCATTAAGGAACTGATAAAGGAATTCGAAAGAAACATTGCTGTCATAACATCAACATTCATTGAAAACGTTAAAGGCATATATCCTTTTTACAGCACGTTGGCATGGACCTCTGAGCGAGGTGCATATGCTTCAATCCTAAATCTATAACTGAGCCGCTGAAATAGAATTGGATTATTTCTTGTCAACAGAAAAGGCGTTTTCCCAGCTTTGCAGGAATGGCCATTTAAGGTGCTCCAAGTCTTTCTGTGGAAAACACAGAAAGCACAAAGGGCTCTGGCTGAGTTCTCACGTATGGAAAATCTGCAGGACTTTTACAGCTTTCTCCCACCTAGGGATCTTGCTTTTTTCTTGAGCATGCCTGGCACAATTCCTGGCAGATCCAGCTAGCATGTTTTCTATGTGCATTCTTGCTTCTTTAAATGGCTTTCATTTTTGTGTTACTGATGTCTTCTGGAACAATGTGAGATAAGAACAGCAAAGCACTCCAGTGGCAGATTACATATATAAATCTGTGGCTTGCTGCAAATAATTGGCATATTCAGAGCTCAGCTTACATCCTGCACGGCCTCCCTCAGCTTCCTCTGGAAAGCAAGGCACACTCTTAATTCTGTGTAATACATGGCAGTGAGGGTGAGACCTGATGTGGGCTGTGATTAAGAGCAGAAAGTGCAAATCCTGACACCCTGGCAGCAGCGGGGCTGTTTCCTGAGGAGGCCTGCTGTGAGGACATGGGATACCAGAGTGCTCTTCTGCACATCTGCATCAGGGCTGACAGCCCTCTTTGTAGCACATTGCTCTTTGTGAGCCTCAGCCTCCTCCTGGACAGGAGGTCCAGTTTTATCTCTAGAAGTGAACGGTGTGCTCAACCTTTTCCTTAACCATCTTCTGTACGATGACACAGTGCCGGGACCTGGAAAACCGTCACCATGAGAAGCTGCTAGAGATCTCCATCAGTGCTCTGGAGAAATCACTTAAGAATGAGCTCGATGAGGAATTGCCAGATGATGTTCGTGAGGTGAGGAAAGCAGAAAATTCATCTCCTCTGTGAGGGTGATGGAAAGAGGAGGAGGCCACAGCCTCTCCTCAGCAGGGACAGGATTTCCAGGAGGCTCAGTGCAGCTAGAGCTGTGTCTAACCAGAGTGTGGCTGAACTGCAGCACTGCTGGGCATCTCTGCTGAGTGGGACGGAGATGACTGCACTGCAGGTTTCCCTGGGCTCTGCAAGAGCTGGTGGCAGCAGCCCAGGAGAGCTGCTGAGCAAATCTCTCTCTTGCCTCCAGCACAGCTCACTTTACTGGCTGATTTTCAAGCCCCAACCCAGCAGGCACTCAGGCAGCTTCTCTGCTGCATTTGCAGCTGGTTTTGTTCCGATTCTGCCTGCTCCCCACAGGCAAACCTAAACACTGCTCTGATTTCTTTGTGCTGGGGCTGTTTGCATCAGTGATCTCAGAAGCCCTCCTGGGAGCTCTCCTGCCCATTAGCTGTTCTGGAGGCAGGACACAACATTTCAAATGCAGCCTTCCACTGCAGCCCCAGTCTTGCTCTGATACTGAAGATCCCAGGAGCCTTTCAGAAAGCACAGAGATTGTTGCAGTGCTCCAGTCAGCAACGCTGCTGACCTTTTTGCCTCTGTTATTCCTTCACTTAGTGGTTAATTGACTTGAGTTTTGCATTTGCTGTGTTTTTGCTCTGTCCAGATTATTCCAGCTCCCCATTACTCTGGGTAATCAAGAGCTGACAGACACAGACCAGACCGCTCAGCCCCCCGGGGGAGTTCCCTGCTTTATGGGCTGTGCAGATGGCTGCAGTTACGCACCGTTGCTGTGCACCCATTTTGCCTCGCTGCCATCCATTTCCACAGAGAAGCAATCTTCATTTGTTCAATATAGCTGCACTTGGCTGCAGGAGGAGACTCATTATGGTTTAGCACAGCCACCCTCTATTCAGAGCCATGGGGGAAGTCACTGCTTCGATTAGAAGCTGGTGCTCTCTGAGATGAAGATTTACAGCCAGTGCTACCAGTGCAAGAGACCCTTTCAAATGTGATTTTCCACTTCCTGCACCTGCTGGGACAGGCGAGCTGCAGCATATGCAGCCTTGCTCCAACAGCAGCTGCTGCAGGGGCCGGCCACGTGCTGTGTGGTGCTCCCTGCTCCAGAAGGTGAGGCCCAAGGTGCTGCTTCTGTTTCCCCATATGTCCCTCCACACAGAGTTGTCCTGATGATTAGGGCTTTGTCAGTCTGAAACAGAGGTCTTATTTTCCTTCCCCAAGCACTGCAGTTACTGTGCTGCTAGTTCTGAGCTCTGTGTCTTTTGCTGTGTGCCTGCCCCTCCCCTGATCCAGTCACGTTATCTCCTAGTTTCTCGTGGACAAAAACACCATTGTCAACATGGTGAACAAATCCCATAATATCCACCTGCTGAAGATCAGTATGCGAGAGTGTGACATCCTCCTCAACATGTACCACTGGGAGGCCTCGGTGAAAGAGAAGGTAAGGGACCTTCATGCTCACATGGGGATGGGTCACAGATGGGTCTGCCCCAGGTGGCAGGGACACTGCTAGGAAATCCACTCCCCAGCCTTTGCTGGAGACTTCTGTTCTGCAGCCAGGACCCCAACAAGCCTGTGGGTTCACTGCTTGGGTTCAATCTGTTCAGGCTCTCCAAAATGAGATTGACAGAAACCGCAACCGTATCAAAGAGATTTTTCAGTATATCGATGATCTCCAGGAGCAGCTGGATAACACACAGATTCCAGATCCCACGGAGTAGGTCTGCCATGGGCCAGGCAGCTGCCTTGTCTGGGTGCACATAACAGCAGAATGCTCAGCAAGGATGCTGCCCCTCTGTGCCTGTGCTGTATGGAACATTTCAGGCCAAAGGCATACTCCTTCCATCCTGCCATAGTCAGCAAATAAAAGATACTTATTGTTTCTGTAAAAGCACACGAAGCTTTGTCTCTTCCATCACGTTGGCATGAAGCCCGTTCCGAGCTCAGACCTGGTCACAAGGGGTTATGGCTCAGCTGTGAGCTAATTGAACCAAATCATCATAGCACATCATGCCTGAAAGCTTTAGTACCTGCAAGCACAGTGGCAGGAACCTGTGAGCCACAGGCACACGGCAGCAGCTGGGGAGAGGAGCACTCTCCATCAAACCACTCCCAGAATAACAGCAGGTTTCCAGCTCAGCAAGCACAAGGCTGTGGCTGGGGCTCTGCGTGCCTAGCAGCCTTGTCTTGTCGCTGCCTCTTGAAAAAGCAGCTTTCTGCAGCGTGAGCAGAGCAGCCCCCAGCTAGCAGGAAGGGAAATCAATGGTTCCACAGGAACTCACACACGGCCGCTCACAACAGCCAAGCGAGGAGTCATTAATTCCCCTCCTTGCTCAGTGACAGCAGCTGCTGCACTCACTTGTGGGCAGCTTCTGAGGAATGATGCTGGCCAGGGCGGTACTGCTAGAGGCAAGGAGCAAGGAGAAAGGTGGGAAGGTTAAATGAAAGGGTGGCTGCATATGCACTCTGGGGAAAGACCAGGTCTCCTGAAAGCCCTTCAGCTGGTGCTGCCTGATGTACAGATTTAGCTCTGAGTGCCTTATGCTTTTGGAAATGGCTGCAGCCCAGGTTTCCCCCTCCCTCCTTGCTCCAGCGCTGCACAGTCAGCTCCCTGCTGCTCCTTGGCTGCTAAGACAGGGCACCTAGCACAGAGAGACTCACACAGAGACACAGAGAGAGCTAATCCATCTGACAGCTAGTGTCTGCTCAGCTCTGCTCCGTGACTTTCTGCCTACAGCCATTCCCACACCTGCATAGAGCCCAACAGCTCAGAATCTACACCACGGTTTGACAATTAAAACAAAGAAATACTCAGCAGCATTAGCTTTCAGTATCTTGCAGAGGCGTGCCTTTAATCAAACAGAGAGACCCTGGTGTTACATACAGGCACACAGAGGGATGAAGAACAGATGCAACGGAGTCTGTTTTCAGATTTCCATAACAAGTGTGTGTCAGGAGCTGGCAGCTATGAAGACATGTGGCATATGCTAGGTGTGTCTGTGCCGTGCCCTGCCCAGGAAGCCGTTTCTTTCAAGGGAGCTCCTCTGATGAATTACAGACACTGGTAATGGACAGTGCTGCTGCCTTGAATACGCAGAGGGAGCCCACCTTGACCTTTCCTCCTTGTGGGCTCAAAACTGCTGGCGCTGCACTGCAGCAAGGAGCTGCCCACAAAGCCACAGTTCCTCAGCACAAGGCTGATCTCAGACAAGCTGTTGTGGCAGGACGGTGGTTACCCTCTCTGGATCGTGGCAGTAATTCACTGCTGGGCATCTTCCTCCTCCACTCAGTCCCGCAGCCTCAATCCTGCAACAGCTTGTGTTTTACAGTCGAGCTCTCTGAACAGAGATGAACAAAGAGAGTCCCAGCTGCTGCACGAGCACGCAGCTCACACAGATCATAGTCATGGGCCCACTCCACATTGCCCCACCGCTGAATCTGAAGGAGAGGAGGAACACAAGTCAGTTCAGAACTGGATTACACGCAGAGCTGCTAGGCAACTCAGCCTCCTTTCTCATGTCTGTGAAACACAGGCAGCCCTCCAGGAGCTGTGCTGACTGCGCACTACTAGGGTAGGGAGATCTCTGGATGAATACAGTGAAAGGACATGCTTCCTCTGCACTGAGCTCTGAGGCAAAACCCCTTAAAGGGAGGATGAAAATACTCTCATCAACTTCAGCCATTTTGGGTCAGGGAGAGCTTCATTCCAGGCCAGATTCCAGCTTGTGCTCTCACAGGAAACAATTTAATAATAGTTTGGTGTCTAGCAAGGCCTCCAGGCTGGAAAACCCACAGCAAGAGAAGCCATCCATGGCTTTGCACTTCAGATTAGAGAGGGAGAAAAGCAGCCACCTGGGTTCTGCAAAACGAAACTGGCAGCCCCAAGAGCACCCCAGGCTGTTGCATCTATCATGTTGCTCTACAGCAGCGTGCTCCAGACTGGTGGAGTGGAACCTCTCTTGTAATAGCAGGCACTTCCCCTGCCAGTTATTTGTGGTGGGGGGGTGCATTTGTCATGCTGAGATTATTGCTATTTGAATTATAGGGTTGCTCTGTAACATAATTTACCTGGTATTCTTCCTCCAGCCGAGACAGAAGCACGGCTTTCTCTACTGTAATGTGCCTGTCAATCAGGCCCATGGACAGAATCAGAGATTTCAGCTGGGTGATTACATATTCTATACCTGGAAGGGAAAAATCCAAAACAAACAATATTCATGGTTGTTTTCCGCAGCATTACAGCAGCATCTTCCCATGCTCTGAAAGGACAGTCAGGCTGTGGTCCCCCCTCAGGCAGATCACAGTGATGCCTCCCCACTCCCATCTGGGCTCCTAACAGCCAGACATGCAATTAACAGCACAATAGTGCTCTCCCAACCACCATCACCACAGTGACCTCAATGCTCTGATCACCTCCGCATATCAGCAGGAGGGGAAAAACATTACAGTCTCTCCCCTTTCCCATTGAGAGGAGCTCTCCTGCCCTCGTGCAGCCCACACAGCAGGCTCCCGCAGCCCAGCCTCTCACCTTGCAGAGCCCACATGTTGTAGGAGGCCAGGTGGCTGATGAAGGTGTCCCTGGTGCTGGCTGGGATGTTTGGTCCCATGATGCTGGTAGAGGATCCGATTGCCACATTGTACCTGACGTGATCATAGAGCCCCTTAGAAAAGCTTGTGGATCTTGCAGCTCTGAGTCTGAGTCATGAGCACTACAGCTATGGGCCTTTAGAAATAGCTTAAACCTCTCACCTTTTCTCAGCCCAGGCAACAATAGGATCCCATTCTTTCTTCTGCAGCTCTGCCAAGGCAGCTGGCTCCTCCACACGATAGCTGGGACATTGCACAACAAAACCACGTGGGTGTTTGCTCACAAGCCAAGACTGCTCCCAGCCAGACTACAGCACTCCTGGGAAGGAAGTCTGTGCCCTCCATAGACCACAGTACGGGGAGCATAAGCCTCTTGTCCACCCTAGCAGCAGCAGCTGTGACTGGGAACAATCCCCCCGCTCTTCCCCAAATTCAGAACTTTTATTGTTCTAGAAAGGACAGTTCTATTCAGCTATATAACAGAGTTACCATCTGTACAACAGAAGACTGCAGATTACCTGAAACCAGCCACGGGATGCAGCAAGATTTAGTGATGAGAGCACAGGACAAATCCCACAGGGCCCCTCCTGCTGCCCTGCATGCCCAGTAGCTCAGCTCAGCACTCACCAGCCACCACCCTGCCCAGCCCAACACAACCAAAGCCACAAACAAAGAACAAGGCGAGTCCTGTTTCCCTCTCCCTTCAGGAGCAGAGCAGCTGTCAGTGGACAACTCAGAGGCTGAGATTGTGAGACATGAGCTTGGGTAGGCTGGATCCTGCAACCCACAGGAGCTTCAAGGAGCAAAGGGCATTTTGCTACTAGTACAAGTATTCTAAGCTTCCTACACCTTTATGGTACAGGAGTGCCAGGGGACTGGACTGACATTCCCCAAGGAAATCTTCATTTCTTGCTGCTCCTGCCCCCTGTCCAATGTGGACATCTCTAAAACAGATTTCAGTGAAAGAATATATCCTTCATATCTATACCTTTCAAATGCATGTAGTTTGTGGACATAGGACTGGCCTAAACTAATTCAAACCCCTGGGCCAAAGCCAGGACAGACCAGAGCAGTGACTTGGTTAGAGCAGACATTTTCCCTCAGTTCTCTCAATCACTCTTCCAAAAAACCACTCTTCCACTCTGCAACAAGACAACTCTGCCTCTGTGCCAGTGTATCCCACAGTCTCTTACCAGACAGTGTCAGTCTCCAGGAACTTCACAGCTGCACGGATCAGCTGCACTTTGTTTCGCTGAGTGGGATTGTCCAGAGCTGTGTTGCACAGTGTGGTCTGCAGGATAAAGGCAGCTGAAATCACTGTACTACGTCAAGCAGAAGAATTTGGGACAGACTGCGAGAACCAAGCAGCTCACTTAAGAGGGAAATGTAGAGCCAGAATACGGCTCATATAATAGAGTTTATCCAACTTGCTCGTACCTCTTGCTATCCCCAGAAATGCTCTCCAGCCTCTTCTCAAACTCCCCAGTGACACTGGTTTCCCTCCCAGTCCTCTAGCCAATATCCAGCTGCCTGTACAGCCTCAAGTTGTCCACAGTGCTCAGCCAAGGTGCTGAACTCCCCACTTCAATTGACATTAGGACAGCCTGCTCTTTCCATGTTCTGCCTCTGGAGACCATTTTTGTGCTTCAACACTCTGACATGCTGTGCTTACCAGGTGCATAGTGTAGAACTTGATGGTGTCTTTCTGAGAGTCCCATTCTGTTGCCACTGCAATGGCCAAGGCCTCACTGGGGACAGTGAAGAGCTTAGCCTGGGGTGTTTTCAGCTTCCGGTGGTCCAAGTTGATTTCAAAGCCTCCTGGGGAATCAGAGTAGAAATCCTGGGGAATTAAAGAGGAGCAGGCACTAAGGAACAACAGACTACCCCATAGAGGGAACAAGCTCAGAGCTGGAACTGAAGGGAGCACGGAATCAGCAAGTTTCCCACCATCATCAACATTTTGACATTGCTCTTCCCCAAATGATGCTGGAAACTTTCCCACCACACGGTTTTACTACAGATGAGGAAAGGACAAAGCACGCTGGTGACAAACAGCCCACTTGCACACCAGGGGCTGCAGGCATGCCACTGCCTTGTGGTGATAACCCCCTGCATGAGTACCAGCCCTCACCTGCCCCAGCAGCTGCACTCACCTTCTCCTTGTGAGATGCTCACATTCTGGTAAAACCGCTTCCTCTCTGGGGGTTGAAAACAGAGCAGTTGAAAGGGCAGTGAGAGGAGGTTTGGTCCCCTCCCCTTCTCCCCATCACAGGTCAGAACACAGGGAGCCCTCAGAGCTGCTGCGGCCCACAGAACTGTCACAAAATCCTGCTCATTCATCCACTCCTCAGCCCCTCTCCATTTCAGTGAGCTCTATTCAACCTGGGAGGTGTCACGGTTCTGATGACTCCCATAGCAATGCCCCAGCTACCCTGACCACCCATAGGAGCAGGTTTCTTGCAGACACCACCAGGAACCCTGTGCATGGCAGCAGCTGGGTCATGTGTCAGACTTGTTGCACGTGGCAGCTGAGTCACTGGGGAGGAACCACTGTCCTCAGCTCACCGCAGCCCACACATCCCACCCAGCAGCTCAGGTGCATGCCTGCTCCCCAGCACGCTGACCACAGGGAACTGCTGTTCTGCTTTCCAAGGAGCCTATTTTCATACTAGCACTGCTCCACATGCTGCCAACAAAATCCCAAGAGCTTGGCTTACATGGGAGGCGGTGCTGCAAAGACTCATCTCACCCACTCAAGGCAGGAAGAGCCTGCACGATTCCCTTAACAATTACAACCAGCTCATAAATGCTGAGCCCGTTTAATCCACCTCCTGGCTGTCTGTCACTGTGCACTGCTCCCTGCCAACATGGGCCCAGCAGGGAGAGGGAAGGGGATCCACGCATTCTCAACCTCCTGCAAGTTTCAGGGCCTCAGGAAATGCCACACTGCTGGAGCACAGCTGAGAGGATTCAGGCACCTGAGAGGTACCTCAGTGGGTTCCCAATGGCCCCACGATGCTTCAGTGAAACCCTGATTACCATCCTCCCATCCACGTGTTTCCAGCACGATCTGCAGAGGGGGATGCACCGCCCAGCACGTGTCTGAAGCACACCTGGGAGGGGGCGGGGGAGGTCACTGCCATCCCATCCGCAACCAAAGAAAACCTTCAAATCCACAAATGGAAAAGCAGCAGCACAGAGCGAGGCCCCACGGCCTCCTTACCCAATCCGGGGTGAATTTTACCCCTTCCCACTTTCTTCAGCCCGTTCTGAAGGCCAGAACCCCACACTGCCCTCAGCTGACCCTGAGGGGGGGTCTCCCACGAAACGCCCTCAGGATCCCCCGCCGAGGCCCCCCTCCTCAGACGGGGATCCGGAGCCCTCCCGAGGGGGCCGCACCTCACCTGCGGGAGGGGCGTAAGCTCGGCCCCCGCCCGGCCCCAGCGGGCGGCCCCGGGCTGCGAGAGCCGGGAGGCGGCCCAGGGCCTGCAGGAGGAGGCGGCGGCGCCACATCGCGGCGGGCAGAGCCGAGGAGAACCGGGAGGAGCCGCGTGCGGAGGGGAAGCAGAACGGCCTCCCCCGCCTCAGCGCGTTGCCCCGGGCGCCGCCATGCTGCCCCCGCGCCGACCAATCCGCGCGGAGAACGCGTTTTGCCCCTTCGGCCTTCCCGTCGCGTGAGGCGCGGGGCCAAGAAACTACACTTCCCAGCAGCCCTCGCGGCAAAGCGTGCCGGGAGGAACAGCTCTCCGCCAATCAGCGCTCCGCCCCGCCCTCCCGCGGCGCCGCGAGGGCCAATGGGAGAGCGCGGAGGCGTTGCCGGGAGGCCCCGAGCCAGGCGGCGGCGGTGGCGGCGGCCTGGGCGTGAGGGGTGCGGAGCGCGGGCGGCGGCCCCGGTGGCGGCCGCTCAGCCCCGGCCACGCTGGCTCCCGGGGACCCTCCCGAGATGCCGGTGCGCAGCGAGCGGTGCCGCGCGGGCGGAGCCGCGGGTACGGCCTCCTCGGCTCCCTCCGGGGCGGCCGCCAGCAGCTTGGTGCCGCCGCCTCCCATCAACACGGCGCAGCCCGGCGTGGCCACCTCGCTGCTGTACAGCGGCGCCAAGTTCCGCGGGCAGCAGCGCAGTAAGGGCAACGCCTACGAGGTGGAGGTCGTCATGCAGGTGAGGGGCTGTCCCGCGTCCTGCGCCCCTCGGGCCGCGTTCCCCCTCGCTGGGGCTCGGGCCTTCCCCTCACGGCCCCAGAGCGGGCCGGGCGGTGCTCCCCGCGCTCCCTCGGCACCCCTCGCTCCTCAGGCACCCCCTTCCCGAGTCCTCCCCGCTCCTTCGGCACCCCTCCGGTTCGGGAGCCCCTTTCCCCGGTTCCTCACATCTCTGTGAGCTCCTCCCCGCAGGTCCGGGCCTTCTGGCAGCCCCCTGCCCGGCTCTCGTTGCCCCCTAAGGCTCTGTGCTCCTCTCCCCTCACGGCTTACTTCCCCTTAAGGCTCATGGGATCCCTAACCCGGGGTCTCTCCCCTTTTCCTCTCACACTTTTGCCCCTTTTTCTCCTTGTGGCTGGTGAGATACCTAACATAAGGTCTCTTCCTCATTCCCCTCAGGCCTGGGGTGCCCGTGTGCCTCTGGGCTGCCAGGAGGAAGGGTGGGAGCCTGCCCTGTGCTGGGAGGTGCCCAGGAAGTCCCCAGCAGTGGGACAGCCTGTATTTCAGGCCTGGCTGGAACTCAGCAGGGATCCAGGTCCCTCTGCTGGGGTTTGGGTTCATCATCCCGTGGTGCCAATGGCTGTGTGGGGAACCAGGGGAGGGGTGCGGCAGTTCTGCTGTACTGGGACCAGATGGTTCTGGAGAAGGGGGCTTTCCTAATCCCCTCTGGAGTCATTGTCATCCTGCATGCTTTATTTTTAGTCAAAGGCACTCGCACGCTCGCTTTGGGTAGAGGTGTGGAGTTGTTAGTGCATGGAGAAGCCAGACATCTGATGCACATTTCCTATAGCAAATCACAGCCCTGCTTTGGTGGCGTTGGGTCAGGGGACCCAGGCTGGGTGTGCAGCAGTGATGCAGCCTGATGCATGGCTTGGCATTGGGAGCGAAGTCAGAGCCCCAGGGTCGGCAGATGGGGCAGTGTGAACTGTGCCCTCTGTTTTCACATCCAGTCTTCCACTTGTCAACAGCACAAGTGTACCCGCTACGGTTTGCTCTGATGGAGACATCCTATGGCTGTTCAGTTCACTGCATGCTGCTTTCTCACAGAGGCTGGCTCTATCTTTGTGCTAAAAACGCTGTTCTGTGCGTGTCAGATGAGAAGAGATGGCTGCCTGCTCTCCCTGTGCTGAGCACAGAGAAATGTGGCTTTTCTTTGATCACAGGTGGGGAAGAGCCATCTTCTCACAGCTGATGTTTGCACTTCCCTAAATAATTCGCTTCTTGCTTTGAAAACCAATCTGGAGATGTCAGGGGAAGGCTTGGAAAATCCCCCTGCTTGAAAGGCGCTCAGAGCAGAGGCATCCCACTGCTTCTTTTCTGCATAGCAGAAGAGGCATGATGCAGCCCAGGAGCTTACAAGAAGTGACATAAAAGCATTAGATCTGGGGAAGGGGCTTATTTGAAAATGCATAAGACATCACCTGCCTTCTGAGAGCAGGCTTTGTGTGCCAGGTCTGGATATGAGGCAGAGACCTCTGGCTGAGAGTGCTGTCTCAGTGGGAAGAGCTGAAAGCAGTCAGGACCATAAAGAGGATAGCTGAGCACCTTTAAATCCTCTTCCCAAGCCCCCTCCAGCCTTGGGGAAGGGGTGGCTGTGAGCTGGATGGTCAGTACCAGCTGAAGCAGAACCGAGCCTTGGAGGCTCTTGGGGTTAGAAATAGCTTTGGATCAATTGAGTGCCTTCTTGCGCGTGCTAATAGTAGGACTTTGCACTTTTTTTCTAGCATGTGGACATGGAAAACTCCTATCTCTGTGGATACTTGAAGATTAAAGGCCTTACAGAGGTGAGTGCTAATTGCAAAACAGCATGGGAAGACGGTGTTCAAAGGCTTTTCTTTTTCCTGGTGAGGTAGGAGAAGCTACCACTAGAAGGAGGAAGCAGAGGGATTGAGCATACAGCAGAATTGACCACTAAGTAGGTTAATGGCTTAAGTCTGCTGTTCTTGGCATATAGAGCAAATATGATGGGCGTTGATGGGAGACCTGAAGGGAGGAAGCTTATCTGGCATCCCTTAGGGTCTGAGCAGAACCCAGCCTGACCTTGCAGTCAGCTTTGGGCACACCCCTACCATGCTAGAAGAAAATATAAGAAGACCCAAACAAGTCAGGTCTTCATGTGCTTCTGTCCATATCCATCCAGTGTGGTCTGCTCTGTGCTGAATAGTCAGTGAGAGCTGTTTCATGGGTGCGACGCTTCTCACTGTGCTTCTCCAAGACCCTTGGGTAGTGTGGGGCCCTTGCTGTGAGATGCTGCCTTTTGCTGAGTTCTGGTCACTGAGTGACAAATCTTCTTACCTTTCTTCTCTCCTAGGAGTACCCAACCCTCACTACTTTCTTTGAAGGGGAAATAATCAGTAAAAAGCACCCTTTCTTAACACGCAAGTGGGATGCTGATGAAGATGTGGATCGTAAACACTGGGTAAATAAATCAGGGGCCAAATGCAGGTTGATGCAGTCCTGGCTGAGCAGCTGGTGTAGAGGTGAGGTACTGAGAGCGTCCATGCAAGGAGCTCTTCTTTGGGGTGCCCTCCTTCCTCCACCAGAGTCTTTGTGTCTGGAAGTCTCTTCAGCAGACTGAGCTGAGATCTCTGAGAAGGGAGGGGATGTCTTGCTTTCCAGTTGTTGGCCCTGGGCTTGGAAGGGAAGCAGGAGCAATTCCCATCTCTTTCGCTCCTATGAGAACACACTCCTTGTTTTGAAGGCTTAGCACAGAACAGAGTGGAGAAGGGGCAAGGTACCCCCCTGGTGCAGGCACCTGTGTCTTGTGGTACCAGCAACCTCAGCCTTTTCACTGGGACAAGGGTGTGCCCTGGATCAGGGCCACAGCATCTGGCTGATTACTTTGCTGCCTTGACCTTTGCTGCTGCTTGCCAGACTGATGTTTATTATATTTTTGTCAACATATATACACTGCAAGAAGCGCAGGACCTTCTGCAACCAGGCTGGATGTGGCTGTGGATGGCTACAGTCCTTGTTGCCCTGTGCTAGTCCTGGGGCACGCACTCAGTGCTGCTCTGAAGCAGTCCCTTCAGTGGGGAGGTCCTGATTTTTCCTCCAGAATAGCAGCTGACACTAGTAAGCACTCTTCCTGGTGTAAGCCTCCTGGTTTTTGTGTTTACTTGTTTTCCTTTTGTTCTAGGGGAAATTCCAAGCTTTCTACCAGTATGCAAAAACATTTAACTCTGATGACTTTGATTATGAGGATCTGAAAAACGGGGACTATGTCTTCATGAGATGGAAGGTAAACTGTGCGCCGCCTTCTTTGATGAGCTCCTTACAAGTGACTGACAGGGACTTGAAAGCTTTCTCAACTACTGGTGCCAGCCTAATGAAAGATCTTGCCCTATCTGACCTCAATAACACGCCATACATGCAAATTCCAGTGTGACTCCTGTCTAGTCAGCTAATTGCATCCTTAAGGGCTGCAGTCATGCCTGAAAACACAACAGGAAAATCCTGCTTGGTGATTCTCCAGAGGTTGAGAGAATCAGTGTCTCCAGCCCCTGTTCTGGCCCTGGGTTTGATGCAATTTGCTGGCCAGTTTGCCCCTCTTGACTCTACAGCTGGATTGAATCCTCTCTCTTGACGTGAGCTTTGTGCAGCTGTGAAGGGAGAGGATCCTCAGGCAGCTCTGATTGCTGATTTTGTGATTGGCCTCTGTTTTGAAAGGGACAGGTGTTGGACGGAAATTGATTTAGTATGCTCTTTAAAAGTGATTCTGCCCTCAGTTCTTGCTTCTCTGTAAGATGCTTACAGTGCCAGGTGGTGGAAAAAATACACAAGTCCTGGTCTGGGCTGCTAGTAATACAGGGAATGCTCAACCAGGAGTGCTTTTGTGTTAATGGGTGCTGGTACTCAGCTTGGGAGGGCCAATTTGGGTGAGGGAGGGGAGTATTTGACCAACATTTCTAAATGCAGCCTATGTTTTGTGTGCAGGAACAGTTCCTAGTGCCAGACCACACTATCAAAGACATCAGCGGTGCTTCCTTTGCTGGTTTCTATTACATCTGCTTCCAGAAGTCAGCAGCATCTATAGAAGGCTATTACTACCATAGGAGTTCAGAATGGTAAGGAAGCTTTCTTCCTTTTAGGGTGCTTCCTCAGACAAAGCAGGGACTCCTCTTTTGCCCGTCTGCAGCCTTGGGAGCACCCAGGCAGCGCACTTATTTTGGTGGGAAGGGGATTTGTTCTGGTTGCTGGACCCTGATGGGGAGGGAAGGTATGTGTTCTTGGCCCATCTGTGTGGTGTAAAGTGCTGTCTTTTGCATGGCTGATGGTAATTGAGCTGGCAGCGTGGTGCAGAGAAACACTGCATGGAAACGTGCTGTGGAGCAGTGAAGCAGTGATCTGATGTATCTGTGAGGTGTGCTGGGAGGCAGGCCCTGGTTGTGGTTCACTATTAGCATCCATCCAGAAGCTTGGGCTCCAGCCTGCAAACCTTTGTTGGAGTTGCCTGTAAAAGCCTGAAGTAGTTCAGGCTCTGAGCTTCTCCATGCTTTGGTCCTTCAGAAGATATCAGAGGGACCTGGGAGAGGGGAGCTTTGCTGCCTTCTCACCTGTAACAGCTCTCCTGCTGCTCCCTTCAGGCAGGTGTCTTGTTAGGCCAGTGCTTTGTAGTTCAAGGTGCTTGAGGTGTTGCTGCAAGATGCAGGGAACAGTCAAAGTTAATTGGTTGTGGTGGTGGTGTTTTTTTTTGTTAGAGCTATCTGACAAGTAGCTGTGAGAGCTCTTTTCCCTAGCTTTGGATAAATAATAAAGATATTTGTCACGCACAGCAAGTGAATCTGTAGGGTGTCTGGAAGCTCTCAGAGGGAAGGAGGGTGCCTGGGAGGCTTTCAGATGAATCCCCTCGAGCTAAGCTTTGAAAGATTTGAGTCTAATTTTCAGTTGAAGCAAACACTGTTTGAACATGAAAGTTGTCAGACTTCAAAAGGTGTCCAAAGCCCGCAGTCAGCCCTGCTCGATGGCAGTCTGGCTGCAGGTAGCTCCAAGACATGGGAATGGAAATGAGGAACGAAGCCGAGTCCTCCCAGGGGTTTGGCACCACTGATAAATGATTGCTTGAATGCCTCTGAGACTGTCCCAAAAGGAAGGGGAGAACCCACCTGGCTGCAACCTGCTGAACAGGAGGTCTTAGTTCAAGGCGGGGGGTTCTTTTGCTCTGTGTAATCTTCTCATCCATCTTTTTCCTCTCCCCCAGGTATCAGTCATTGAATTTAACTCATGTTCCTGAGCACAGCGCTCCTATCTATGAATTCCGATGACAGCTGTCCAGAACTGATACCACACAGAAGCAAACGGGGCAGGAGGGCATGGCCTGCCAGGAGGACTGTGTCCCTGTCGGAGCACGGGAATGCACGCTTCTCTCCTGCCCCTCGGACTCGCGAGAGAGAGAGCCTGAATGTTAACCCACCAGCCCAAGGAGCATGGCTGCTGGAGCTTAATTCTCCCTCCTGTCGAGTGGCGATTTGATCTTTAATCTGGTTTTAAGATACCTTTAAATGCACTTTCTTATTGCACAGCTAGTTTCTCTATCACTGAAATTCCTCCTGGCTCTCCTCTGGAAGCTGTTTCTCAGTAGCTGGAATCGGTCTATTCTCTGAGTAATAAGAAAACATAAGCTTGGTGCTTGTATTCTCCTTGTTACAGCCTGGTATGGGTTGAAATCACCAGGACTCAGGTTTCTTACCCAGATTGCCAGCTCTGATGCTCCCAGAGCCAGGCACGGCCGCGTGTGTGAGGCTCTGCTTGGCAGGCAGCTGCTCGGCTGCAGTCTGTCAAGGGAGCGTTGGCTGAGATGGATGAGGGTTGAACGAGTCTTTGCTTCCTGCTGGCTAATGAGGTTAGCCAGAGCTGCAGATCTTTCAGGAACACCGGCCCTTTGGAGCCGAGAGCTGTTCCAGTGTCTGGATACGCCACTGGGAATTAGTTTGATGTATGGACTTCCGGGCTGTCAGTAAAGTGGTTCTGAACTCTGCTTATAGGTGTATAATTTGCTCTTTAATTAAGTTAAGGGTTTAAAGAAAAAAAAAAAAAACTTTTATTAAAAAAAGAAAATATTTTTATGGTTCCTTTTCCCAAGGACCCTATGGCAAATGCACAATTACTCAGTTACATTTTACTGTTTTCACATTGAAAACCAGGAATGTCTATGTTAGTTTTTATATACGTGTATGTATTCAGCTAGCTTCTGCTTTGGGACAGTAATTGGAGTACAAGTGTTGAGCAGCATCACACAGACAGCTTGAACTGTTCAGCATTTGTACTCAGCCCTCATGCTACACCAACACCACTGCTTGATACCTTTATGCAAGGCAAAAAAAAAAAACAAAAACAACAAAAAAAAAAACCCAACTCAATATCTCTCTGACTTTGAAATGTTTCAAGTGATATAACTTAAGGCTTGTGTGCCAAAGTGTGTGTGTGTGTGTATGCGTGTGCAGGTTTTTTTTCCAAGACATTTTAAAAGTTGGCCTCAGTTGTATATTTAATGTGTCAGTCACCCCTGCAGGGCTTTTGTGCAAGTTTGGCTGGCGTTTTTCAGGCTGTTTGAAAACACCCCCTGAAGCAGACCTGCGTTATGTGCTGACAGGGCGGGTGCTGAGGATAGATTTGCTTGCCTAGGAGAGGAAAGCAAAGCCCTGTGCATTCCTCGTGTTGGTTGTTAGGGTTTTGTTTTCTGCTTCCTTTTGGCAGCACGTGGGGTACTGCGCAGCAGCTGAGTTGCTAGTGTAAGCCTTAACAAGAGTGGGTTTGGGTCTCAGTGAGCCTGTTCTGTATGCACCAAGCTGGGATTGTGCACGTTGGAGAGGCGGTGTGGCTGTTGGGAAGTGATGCGGTGCTGGAAGTGCCCTTCTGTGGGCTGCTGGATGGGGGTGAGTCCTGGGCCCCAGAAGCAGCAGCCCTGCATGAGGATAGATACGGGAAGGTGGAGCAAGTGTGTGCTGTTGTCCTGGACGTTCGTTGCAGGTGGATTTGTAGCGTCACATAGAGGCTGAGGAGGAGCTGGAGGAGAGGGGGGTTCTCCCAGGCTGGTGTGAGTAGGGCAGCTTAGAAACAGATTCTATTTTTATTCTGCTCCTCTGGGAGTAACTTGGCCTGCAGGGAGGTGAGGAAAGGCATTTCTACATGCGTGGCTCTGGGAGATGTCCTGGTTTTTGAGGCTAAAACTGATGGTGCTGCTCAGCTGTGAGAAGTGCAGGGGTGAGCTGTAGGGAGGGCAGCAGCACGGGTGCAGACCCTTCTCCACAGGTTGCTTTCAGGAGCTGTGTGCAGTGTTGGCAGTGACAGTAACCACCCTGTGCTGTTAGTGCAGTGTTACACTTGGGTTTCTAACGCTGTTCAGTTGAATTGGTTCTGTGGTTGTCTGTAGAAGCTGGATTAGGAAGGTTCCTGGGGTCATTCAGTACTGTATCTACCCTAGAATCTCCCCTGCAGTTTTCCTGTGAGAGCTGATGTGGGGAAGGAAGAGTGCTCTTCCCCTGTACCTCTGCCTGTCTCATGGCAGCAGACTCGAAACGCTTCAGCTGAAATCCCAACTGGCCTCAGTACGATGTGTTATGGACAGGGGACAGCGGGGAGATGTGAAGGGCCGCCTGTGTTCAGGACTTCTCTAAAGCCTTGGTTTTGGTTTTCTTTTTCTTTGAGTTGTTTGATAAGCTTAAGAGTTGTTCAGTATGTCACGTTGTGGTGAAAGGCGACTAACGGGTGAGGTGCTGGGAGAGGGAGTAACGGGGGATCCGAGGCTTCTGGAAAAGGTGTGAGTTCTTTTTTTTTTAACAATGTTGGCTGAAGAATCAGTATATTTATGGATGTACCATGGAAAAGGGACTGGGAGAAGTATTTTGCGGAGTTATCAACGTCCAAATTAAAAACAAAATGTATTTAAGGGGCCTGTATCTGTGTGTGTTTGTCAACCACGGCGCTTCTCGGCTCATGGGGACAACTGTGCTTCATCTCCCTGCTTAAAGACACATAGGAGAATCCAAATCACTGCTTAATGACTGCGAATCCAAGGGTTCAAGAATCCAATTGCCTTTAATAGGGGACATGGGATTGCTGTGGTGGGGGGAAGCTCAGTCCCAGTCCCTAACGCATCCTGCGGGCTCTGTGCCACGTATCCTTTCCTCCACCAGCCCTTTTGAGATGCCAGCGCGGGGAGCCCGTGCAGGAAGGGGGCTGAGGGGAACCACGGAGGAGGGCGGAACGCAGGGCGGCGGGCGGGGCCGGAGCGGTGTGCGGGGTGCACAGCGCCCCCCTGCCAGGCGGCGGAAGTGCGCGCAGCCCGGAGCCTTTAGGCGGGCGGACGGACGGACCACCGGCACTTCCGGCGGGCGGCGTGAGGAGCCGCGGCGGGCCGCACCATGGGTATCCTGGAGAAGATCTCCGAGATCGAGAAGGAAATCGCCCGCACCCAGAAGAACAAAGGTGTCCGGGGCTGCGGTGGGCTCGGGGGGCGAGGAGCTGAAGGAAGCGCTGGGTCGCGGCTGTGGAAGGGCACTTGGGCTGGGCGGGCGCTTGGCGCTCGTTATGGGCCCCCGGGCTCTTTGCGTGCCCCCTCCGCAGCACTGCGCGTTCCCGCGGTGGGAGCCGGGAGTTACCCGGGATTGGAATTCGGATGCCTGCATTCAAGGCAGGGCCGGGGTGCGCCGGGACAGTGCCACAGCGCTTTGCTGCTTCTGCGAGCCGGAGGCTGTACCGAATGCGGGCAAGGAGAGAGGATAAAAGCTGCCATCCCCTGGGTGCCTTCCTCCCCCGTTACAAGCTTCTATTGAGCGAGCTGCCTTCTGCTGTGTCAGGTGTAAATTCAAGCGTCTTGCTAAGGATAAGTTAGTAAATGCTTTATTCATGTATGTGAGCTCTAAACTGAGTATGTTTTTAAAAATTGGCAAAAGCAGAGGAAGAGAATCTTGCATTTTTGCAGCGCTGGGTGCTGCAGGAGTGCTGTGCAGAAGGACTCTGCCCAGGGCAGGCTGTTCCCATGGGCTCTGCCTCCTTCCAACCCCAGCCCACCCCACCGTGCCCACTGACCACGTTCCTCAGTGCCACATCTCCACGGCTCTGGAACACCTCCAGGGACAGTGACCCCACCATCCCCTGGGCAGCAGTGCCAGTGCCTGGCTGCTCTTTCCAAGAAGAAACTTTTCCTAATATCCAACCTGAGAACATCTTATTTCCTTGGAATCTGACTTGCATGCAGGTTACTGTAAGATTTTTACTCTCAGTGGTCGATATCTCAAAAGCTACAGAACACCTGGAGCATAGCTAGGGCGTGTTAAGCTACAGACTGAAATCTGAGGTTTCACTTTAGGAAGGCTCTTGTTTCTGGGGGTGAGTTATCAGGCACCGCCTTTAACCAGTTGCTGCATTTCTGTGATTTCAGCTACTGAGTACCATCTCGGCCTGCTGAAGGCAAAGCTTGCAAAATACAGAGCTCAGCTGTTAGAACCTTCTAAATCCTCTGCCGCTAAAGGAGAAGGCTTCGATGTGATGAAATCTGGAGATGCCCGAGTGGCACTGATTGGTTTTCCTTCTGTGGGTAAGGTCAGTGCGTGTCCGAGTTCACCTTGCAGCATGTGGTTTTCCTGGGTTTGTGACTGGCAGGGGCTGTAAAGCAGGTATCTGTCGTCTCTTTGTGTTTCACCCTCTTGCCATTAGTTAATGAAGAGTTAACTATTGCAGCCGCAGCACTGCTGAGAACGTAGGCAAGGGCATAGGTTTTATCTTCATGCTGGAAAAGCGCTGGCAGACCCATTACTGCTTCAGCCCCTGCGTCCTGGATGGCTGCAACCTGACTTGTAAAAACTGATGAACACTTTTTAGTGTTACACGTTCTGCTGAATGTGTGTCAGTGCTTTCGTTTGAGTATCTCTCGTGATGGCAGTCTCTTGCTTTTTCAGTCCACGTTTTTGAGTTTAATGACCTCAACTGCCAGTGAAGCTGCATCTTATGAGTTCACAACCCTGACGTGTATCCCTGGAGTCATAGAAGTAAGTAGGATTTTTCCTCCCTTTCACAGAAGATAGTGGTAAGAAACCCAGACGTGTAAAGAAGTCTGCTCACACCAGTTACACTTGTGTTACTGCTGAGGAGCAGCAGTATCCAGAGATCTCTGCTGACCTCTGCTTTAAACTTCATGAAGTCTTGAGTGCTTGCAATATCAAGTCTGCAACCTGCAGTGCTGATGTAGCACTTCTCTAGGCTGCATAACTCTTCAAGATTGACTGTCTGATCGGGGTTTCATATGGTGCAGTTCGACTGACCAGAGCAATGCAGGAATTCTCAGCTGAATTTTTTATAACTGCTATTGGCGCCATTGACCAGATGGCTGGAAACCTTGACAGATTTGTTTTTAATGAAGCTTTAAAAGAGGCAATCTGTACTGTGATCAGTTTGGAAAGAAAATACGGCTACTCCTGTCCTTGAGGAGTTTTATTAGTGGTGGTTTGAGCGTCTATCAGTAGAGCAAATGGTAAAGGGCATCAAACTGAAAAGTATCCAAGAGTAGTAAGAAAACTTGGGTCAGAATTGAAAGCAGATTTAAATAATGAAGGCAGACATGTTGGTGTTAAAATGAACACCAGCACTGTAATGCATCCAAATGCAGCCTCGGGCTCCAGTCACCAGCTGAAGCTGTTACTGAGGACTTACTGCAGGAGTAGCTTGGAAGATAATGACCCTGCAGATCCAATGAACAAATGTTCCCCCCCCCTTTTTTTTTTCCTGGTATTGTAAGACCTGCAACACACATTAGCAGTTCTGGTCCATCTTGGTACAGGATTATGGCACGTGCTATTACAGAGCCTTACTTCTTAGACCAAAACAGTTATGTGACTTTTTAGGGGGCCAGAACTGCGGTATGACCCACAGTTGAACACAGCTTAATGGGAAGCACTCCAGAGGTTGCCTCATCAAAACAAAGCCAACAGCTTTCTGGAAAGTTGTCTTCCTCTGCTGAGTACATTCAGTTCCACTCTCTGCAGGCTTTGGAGCTCAGCATGTGCTTGGGGCTTTCAGGGCAGCTGAGGTACCTGGCACAAGGCTTTCAACTTCCCATCCATTTCCTTTTCAGTACAAAGGAGCCAATATTCAGCTGTTGGATCTGCCTGGAATCATCGAAGGAGCAGCACAAGGTTGGCTGATCTCTACACTGATGTAAAGGAGGGACTTGCCCTCAGTATCATTCTTGCCCAGATCAAACACCAGCAGCTTTCCCAGGCCAATAGTTCCCACACTGGCTTTCCAAACTGGCATTCTTGATCTTATGTGAGGCACGATTCTTATCCCTGGCCCACGTAAGGCTCTATATGTAGCAGAAAGATGCTTTTCTGGAGGTGGGAGCCGAAGCAAGTCAGTCACTTCTCACCTTCTTGCGTGAGTGTTATTTTGCTCATCTGCTTTCTGGTACAGAGGAAATCTAAAGAAAGATGCTGGAGAGGCGGAGGGGGGAATTACAGCTAAACAGTAACTTCTTTTGATTAATTTCCTGCAAGTCCTCCCATGACTCCTGATTCTGGGCCTTTGTGCTTCTGCTTCATTATCTTTCTTATCAGCTGGTCGTGTCAAAAGAAACCTTTACAAAACTTAGGAAAACATCCTAATGGTCTCTTAGAGGAGTACAGCCTGGTTAATAAGGTCTTTCTCCCTTTTGACCTGAAAGTGCCCACATCACTGCCCTGCATAAGCCATCTCTACCACCTAGAACCACTCCCACTGCACACATCTGGGGTGTCTGTCCAGCTGGTTTCTCTTCTTGATACACAACCATGTCCTCTCTCCTCAGGGAAGGGCAGAGGTCGGCAGGTGATAGCTGTGGCCAGGACAGCAGACGTTGTCATTATGATGCTGGATGCCACAAAGGGTGAAGTGCAGCGGTGAGTGTGTGCTTCTGGGTGTGTGGGGCTGGGATGGTGAGTCAGGTTCAGCCATTTCCACGTGCCCAGAAAACATTCCAGCTCTCTGAAATGCCGTATCCTATGTACACTGGAGAACTGCTATTTAAGCTCGAGTGCAAGATCGAGGTTGTGCTCCATTAGAGGCATGCTGGCTAACTGGGAGCAGCGTTTACAGAACTTTCTGCAGACCTCAGCTTGGGCTTCTCAGCTGAAAGATCATTCCTCCAGGATGACTGTGCAGAGATGGGCTGTTGAGCTAGATTTGAGCTAGATTTCCACCGCAGACCCAGTCCTGCATTAGCAGTGGGCGTTATGTTGCAGTGAAAGTTTATAACAAGGTTGTGTCTCAATATGACAATCAAAAAGGAAGAGTGTGGGTGTCACCTGGCTGGGCTCTATCTCACAGGTACTAACATGCAGTGTCCCTGCAGGGCCCTGCTGGAGAAAGAACTGGAATCTGTAGGAATCCGTCTGAATAAAAGCAAACCGAATATCTACTTCAAGGTGAGGTTTCCTGGGCTGTTACAAGCACAGCTTGTGTCAGGCTGCTTAATGAAAGCCAAGGGCAATGTGTGCTGCCCATTGTGTTGGACAGACTGAAGCAGGGGGTGGATTTTGCAGGCTGTTCTTGAGTTGATTTATTGTCTTGCAGCCGAAGAAGGGTGGAGGTATATCCTTCAACTCAACTGTCACACTAACCCAGTGCTCCGAGAAGTTGGTACAGCTCATCCTCCATGAATATAGTATCCTTTTCCTAAAATGAGAGGCACTTGAGCCTCAAGCCAGCAGCTCTCAAGCCAAGTGATACCCACTGTGGGATGGCCTTGCTGTGTGCTTGGTGGGTTAAGAGGAGGCCTGGGTTGATTTTTCTCATCTTTGTTCCCTTTTTCCAAGCTGCACCAGGCAGGCTCAGCCTATTGGCTCACAGCTGTGTTTAGGCATGCTGGATTTGGACCTTGACAATATTGACCTCAGAAATCTTCAATGCTGAGGTCCTTTTCAGAGAGGATTGTTCCCCTGACGAGTTCATTGACGTGATTGTAGGCAACAGGGTCTACATGCCATGCCTTTACGTGAGTATCTCAGAAACAGCCTGCCTTCTGCAGCACTAAACACCTCTTTATAGAAGGAAACTCTGCGTCTTCCTGATTCTTAAAGCAGTAACGATTTGGGGATGAGGAGGTGGGTGTTTTGTGCTATTTATACCTGCGCAGCTGTGCTGTGTGCTCTCGCTGTGCCCTCTAGTGGCTGGCTGCCGTGGAGCAGCATAAGCTCTGCATCTTGGTGGCACAGCTTGCTGCTGTGGTGTGGAGCCTTCGGTTCCTCTGCTGCCAGTGCTCCACATTTGAGTTGAGTAAATGTTTCCTTGAGCCAGAGGTCATTTGATGGCTCCGTTTGGCTGGAGAACACGTTGCAAGTCATCCCAAATTGAGAGCATTAGAAGGTCCAAACTTACATTTAGGCTCTTGAATTTCAACAGATTAACTTATTAAAAGCCTTGGCTTGCCTTCTGACTGATAGGATCCACGTTTCTATATCAGATGCTGAAATTGCCTTGTTACACCCACATGTACGTGTCTGTTTTGCATTGCTGCTGAATTGACATCCTAAGGAATGCATTGTTTGTCATTTGACTTAGGTTTATAACAAGATTGACCAGATATCTATGGAGGAAGTGGATCGTCTTGCTCGGAGACCCCACAGTGTTGTAATCAGGTAGGAGCAGAGAGCCACTGTGCAGCTTTTTCTGGGCTTCCTTCCCCTGGAGAGGCAGGCTGCTTGGCTTCCTCACACCATCCACAGGGCATAATAAGTCACTAGCTCGTTCCCTTGGAAGCACTGATCTGTCTGACTGGGGCTTTGCTGCTTCAAAGCTACTTTCCCTTCTGAAAGCCCTATTAATTTTGTGCTTTTCCTGTAATGACATCATTACAGCCTTTTCCCCTTGTACCCTAGCGCTGTAATTAGATGTTTCACCTTGTTCTTCTGGATCTCTAAATCACAACAGCAATAAACACTGAGTCTTTCCTGGTGTTTGACAGCTGTGGCATGAAATTGAACCTGGACTACTTGCTGGAGAAGCTGTGGGAATACCTGGCACTTACCTGCATCTACACCAAGAAACGAGGACGTAAGTTGCCGTTAGCTGAGCAGAAGGTTTGAAAAGCACAGAGGGCTGCTACTCACCAAACACAGACAGGCTGCTAGTGGGGCTTGCATGCCTGGCTCTGAGTGATCTCTTGGAGATGCTGCAGTTACATACTCCCTAACCAGCTTTCAGCACTAACTCTTGGGAACTGTTTCTATTTCATCTGATCCACCTATTCTCTCTGCGCTAGAAGAGCTGAATGTTTATAAGGCTTTTCATGATGCAATCATAAGGAAATAAAGTTTGCAAGCTTGCAGCTTCCTTCCCCTAATAGTTACTGTGTGCAGTCTGTGATGAACTGATTGCTGCCCAGAAGAGATGTCCTGTTCCTTCTGTGGGAGATTTGGTGATTCCCATGCTGGGCTCTTGGAGCTCTGGAGCCTTTGATCCTCCTTTTGCTTTACCGTTCACCTGTAGCTTTTCCTGGTGGTGAAGGTGCATCTATAACTTGTTCTCCTTCCAAGACCTTCCTCCTCTGGCTGTGATCACAACTAAACAACTCTGAACTGGGTGGATGTGAGAGGATTAAGGAGTTTTCTGTGAGTTTGTTAAGCTGTGAAACTCTGGGGGTTTTACAGAAAGCTGCAGAGTGGTGCCATTGTACTTAGGCAGGTGTGGCAAGTGTGACAAGGCAGGAGATTGTTTTGTGCCTGCTGCTCTCCAATGTGGCACAACATCAGCATGTTAGAACATGTTCAGTGCAAACCCAGTGATTCTCTTTATCCCTTTGTTTGCTTTTTCACAGAGAGGCCGGACTTCACAGATGCCATTATCCTGCGGAAAGGAGCTTCTGTGGAGCATGTGGTAATTTCTCTGTTATTTATAATTAATTATCTGTAGGAGGAATCTTGGAGCCTGCTATGATTTATTTGAGCTTTTTAAAGTTTGGGATGTGTCAGTGCTTAGCTGGGCTTCTCCTTTTGTTACCTTCACTGATTCCATCTGCCTCGGATTTCTTTCCTCGCTGCTACAAAGGATTTTTTTAGAACTACTTGATAGAGAGCAGTGAAAAAGCACACGGAAGCAGTGAAATGGAACTTGTGGTGGACTATAGATTCCTGTGCATCTATTTTGTATTTCAAGTGCTGCTAACTGGCTTCTAAAGCCACTGTTGTCATTTCTGATGTAGACATGAGTTTCTTCTAAATCCTGAACAATGAGCAAGTTGTTCACAAAGGGTCCCTGAGCTGCCTCACATGCTGTCTGTCTGTCTGTCTGTCTGTCTTGCAGTGCCACCGGATTCACAGATCATTAGCCAGCCAGTTCAAATATGCCTTGGTATGGGTAAGTGTTTAACAGCAGTGTTTAGCAGCAGAAATCCTTGTCCTCATGTGTCTCTGACTGGTTGCCTTGTAACCCTTCTCCCTGTTTTTCTTTAAAGGGGACGAGCACAAAATACAGCCCTCAAAGAGTGGGCTTAACCCATATGATGGAGCATGAAGATGTCATTCAGATTGTAAAGAAGTAGCTCCCTTTGCTGCTCTTTGCTGGTGCCTGGCCTTGTCTTTAATCGCTAGAATTGGATCTGACCACGTAAAAACAAAACTAAACAAAAAAAGAAAAGAAAAAAAGAAAAAGAGAGATGTGTTCCACAGCCAAGGAAGCGAGAAGGCTTCTGTGAAGCTCCTTCTCTTGGAGAAAGGCTTAAAATGAGGCTATCATACGTGCAGGTGGGGATGGGGAAGATGGGTTTCCATCTTGCAGCATTTCAGGCAAAGTAATGTTTCTTAAGTATATTTAAAAAAAAAAAAAAAGAAAGAAAAAATGGGGAACCAGTTGTTGTAGCACACAGTTCCTGCAGCCAGCAATGTCCTGCCCCAGTAAGATTTGCACACGTGTTTGTGTGTTAACCTACATGCGGCTTGCTCAGCCACTGGGAAGGTCATGGGTTTGTGTGGACAAATGTGGCCCTGTGCTTTGGAACAGAGGAACCAGAACTGGAAGAACGTTGCTAATGCTTTGCTGCTTATCTACTCACTTAATTTAAGTGTTGATCTGAAGCAGAAAACAAAGTTCTTCCTCCTCTGCTCTCCGGACGTGTGGTCTCTACAGCTTTCACAGTTGGAGACTTCAGTCAGACAAACCCTGGTGAATTTATGATGGTCCCTCAATTACATTAAAAAGTGGCACTCTGTGTCTCCTGTTAGCTCTGCAGAGGGGTTTGTAGGACATCCGTGTCCAACTGGTACTGAAAGGTGAGAACTGAAACTTTGTTAAGGAATGGTTAACCTGGCCAAACTGCAGCAGGGTACGATCAGAGAGCCATAGGCTGCAGTGAGGATTGGCTTCTGGCATATCATGGCCCAAGGAGTGATGTTGGGAGTTTGCTCCGCTCTTGTCCTGCCCGTTGGTCCCCAGGAGCATTGCTGGGGGTGTGCTTCTTTCTCAGTCCTGCCCCTAAATTCCCATAATAGCTCCTCTGAGCTCAGCACCATCCCATGCCGTGGGTTTTTACCCCATCTCTGTTTAATGGTGTTTCTTGTGTGGGTATTTTTCCTCAGAAATCTGGGATTTTTCTAATCATGCTTTTTCATTAAGTATTGATGCTAAACAATTCAGAGTGCCTGATAGAGAGCAGCTCTTTCCTTCTGGGATCGAGAGTTGCCGATAGCTTTTATTTTCTTTCATTGGAAAAGAGTTCAGTCTGAAGTGGATTGTTGACTGTGAGGACAGGTCTGATAGCAAACTTGTCTGCGCAGGGCTCCTTCCCTCTTCTGTGTTCCTCCCCACCCCTCACAAACTGATCGAACAGAAACGGAAGGAATATTTTATTTGAGAAAATAAAGATTGCTATTTCACGTGACCTGTGGATGTCTGTCTGCGGTGGTTTGACAGTTCGGAGTGTTCTCTAACTCTCTTTTTGCCTTTGGCCTCCTGAAGAGTGACGGATGCTGCTGCAGAAGGTGGTCAGGTGCAGTAGATCGTGAGGCAACAGTGAGAGGGCTCTGAGGATGGAGAGGACCTCTGCGAGGTGACGTGGGAGCCAAGCACAATATTACTCACAGTACCCAAACTGAGAAGGTGACTTTGAACTCTGTAAGTTCCCTTCCCTGTTCCTGGCTTTGTTCACAGTTGGGGTGCAGAGCAAAACCCAACTGCAGTGGCAGCTAGTGGAGAATGAGCTCCAAATTAGCAGCATTATGCCTGAGCTGGCTGCAGAAAGCAAGCACTTCTCTGTGTGAACCGGGGGGGGGGGGGGGGGGAATGCCGTTCCAGCACATTAACTCGCCCTTTAAATCTCCTGTGAAGGTTACACGGGCAAAGAGCCTCCCACGCAAAGAGTTCTTTTGGTTTCGGTTTGTCCCTGACTTTCTGACTCTCTCACTCCAAACCAAGGAGCCCGCCAAGCCCCAGCACACAGCTGGGCAGCTGGAGGTGCTGAGTGTGCTTTGTCCTTAGGCCGGGCAGTGCGTGCAGTTGGGGAAGTGGTGGATGCTCACGTGAGGCCGAAGTGCACAGTGTAACCTACCTGGCTAATGCTTTCCTCTTGGCGCATTCACTTTTTAAACTGACTGGTCCAGCACACCATCATTAAAACCTCTAATTAGCCTTGCTATTCACTTAGGAAATTGTCCATTTCATTCTGTTCAAAATGAACGGATAGGCGGTTAAATTTGGAAGGCGGATGGAGTAAAAGTTAAGTTAAACCAGAAGAAGCTGATTTCTTTTCTGAAGCAAGAGTAGCTGTGTTTGCAAGCGAGTTCATGGCTGTGTTTGAAAATGCGTGCGTTCTAATTGCAGTGCTCATTCTTTCAGACAGATTCCATAATTGTTCTGCGCTGATGCTAAAAGCTGCAAGCATTGCAATTCAGTGCAGCAGCAGCAGCAGGTTTGCCTGACGATCTCTAAGGGGTGGGTGGGAAATCACTGCAGCGTTTGTGTTGTACCAGCGCCTCCTGGGCTGTGTGGAATTGCTCAGACCCCCCGTTAGCTAGCAAAGGGAGATGTGCTGAGGGACTCCTTGCTGAACGTTTTTGGAGGAAGGCAGGTGCAGGACGGTGCAGAAGCAGGCAGTGTGCTGTTTCCTGCTGTACAGGAGGAGGCTCTCCTGGATGGCACCAAGAGGCAGCAGCTTGGCTGGGTTGGGGCTGCCGCTCTGCATTGCAGCTGCTGCCATCTCTGCTCTTCCAGCCTGCTCTGCCTTTGTTAGTTCCATGCCCTGCTCCCCCAGGCTGCACCCAGCCTGCCCTGGCCCTTGCTGGTGGTGTGGGGCTGTGTGTGGCTGCTGAGCGATGCTCCAGGTGTGGAACGGGCGGATCAGCTTTGACACAGTCCATCAGCCACCCTCCATCTCATCGTGGAAACAGCAAAGGCTCGAGGCGTGCTCTGTTTAAAATGCTTGTTCCAGGCAATCAAGCAGCTTTGATTGGCTGAACACTCCTTTTATAATTTAATTTAGTCAGGAATCGTTCGCAAGGTAATAAAAAGAGACTGACTCCAAATACATTCATTTAATTCAATGAGAGATGGTTACTGCGGCAGGCTTGCCTCCACCAGCTTCCCTCACCCCATCACACTGACATCTTAAAGCGCTGCTCGGGACTGTATATAAGAGCCACGATCCACAGTGACAGCTTAATTGTTTCTAATGCTGACAAGGGTCACCCCCAAGCAGACATTGCACATTGTGCCGAGCTGGCTGGGGAGGCTGCGGAGAGGAGGATTTATGGCTGGCAAATAGTTTAGAATTCCTCTGGTTGCGCCTGCTAAATGATGAACCCTCCCCTTGGGGATTGGGGCTATTGATTGTAATTTGCAGTTAAGCCTTTTGCTTTCTGAGGAATCAGCATAATAAATACCCACCGCATTACAGCAGGGATGTGTTAGCAGGGAGGAGATGGAGCCCAGGCGTGCGGCTCTGGGAGGAGGGAGCAGAGATTGGAGATGTTCCTGTGCAGGATGCTCCCCTCCTTGGGGTGCCTGCAGGGCTGCTCAGTCCCAGCCCCACCGTGGCAGAGCTCACTGGTGTGTGGCCCCACATCCCTATGATTTCTCTTCCTGAATGTGCTTTGGTTTGTGAGGAGGAGTGGGTCAGGGCCTTTTGCTGTCTGCTCACATCCGGGGCTTGTGACACATCTGTCCTGGGAGGGATAGGGCAGTGGTACTGCCCGGCTGTGTCACCGCGGGATAAAGGGACAGGGATCAGGGCTGGCTGCCCCTCCAGTTGCTCCATCCATGCCTCCCCCCAGCCCTGCACGGGGAAGATTAGCTCCCATCCCTCTGCTCATGAGCAGAGATGAGAATAATAGCAGTCATCAAATATGCATTGGCTAGCAGCAGCCGGCAGCTGCCATGCGGCAAATATGGGTCTGCGGGTGCCGGGAGAGTGACGGTCCCCGAGGGAGAGCGAGGCCACGAGTGCGGTGCTGGCAGTGCCGGGGCAAGCTGGGCTACCCAGGTGAGTGCTGTGGGTGCCCTTTGGGGGACCCCAAGGCACATCCCTTGGGCTCGTGGGGGCTGCGATGGCCGACGTGCTGGGGAGGGACCTTTGTGCAACGGTGGTCCTTACACTGCTGTCCTCCAGGTCACGGTGCGCAGCGCTGTGTCACTTCTGCATGTCTGCTCCCAGCCTTTAATCCTCCCTGCCTCATTTTCCCATGGTCACGGTGTTCCTGTTGCCCTCTGGCACAGTTTCCTGTCCAAAATGCCCCATCCTTCCCCACAAGCATCTACCCCACGTTTCTCACTGCTCCTTCCCTGCGTTTCATTTATCCTGGGGATGAGGTACCCCGGGAACCCTGTCTGGCCTGGCAGCCGATGCCCCTGGGATCAGCTCTATGGCCAAGGTGACACTGCGGGGCCGTGACCTGGCTGCGTGGTGTGGCTGGGGCTGTGAGCCATCGTTTTTGGGTGCGTGCCACCTGGCTTAGCACAAACCTCAGTTCGTGTCGCACCCAGCTGCTCTGTCCTCTGCAGCGTCTGCTCCAACCTCTCCTCTGGGTCACACCTTGCCCCAGGCAGGTTTCCTGGCCAGCCTGGATGCAGCGCACGTTGCCAGGGAACTGCCGGTCCCCATGCTCAGCGTTTGGTTTAAGGGCTGGAAATGAGCGGCCAGCTCCGAGGATGCCCGGGAGAGCCCTGAGGTGCTTCAAGGCTTGGAGGGTCCCTGGAGAGAGGTCTGGAGCCCTTCAGGGGTGATGTGGTCAGAGGCTACTCTGGACCCCATTGCTGCCCCAGGTATCCTCAGCTCCCTGCAGGCTCTGTGCCGAAGGCATAGGGGAAGGCTGCACCCTTAGCGTGAGATGGCATAAAGGGGGTCTTTGGGGGTGTCAGGGCAGAGGCGGGACCTGCAGCAGCTGTCCTGCAGCACAGTGCCTGCTGTTAGCAGCTCCCCGGAGTAAAGCACAGCATGGAGGGTTGGGGCTGTAGGGACGGCACGGGGGGTGGGGTTGGCAGCAACTGTGCTGCTCTCCGTCAGGCTGTGCCAGCAGGTGGATGGCGCGGGATGGGCGCTCGTGCCGCCAGCAGAGCCGTCACACGTGGCACAGTGATGGCAGAGCTGCGCGTGGGCCGGGATGGGGAGGCGGGGTTGGAGCGGTGCCACCTCGCCTGCACGGCGTGAGCCGGGCAGCAAATTCACACCGCCGCTGTTGAAAGTTTCATGAACCCACAGCGGCACGAATCCAGGGCTGGCATTAAGATTTGATGCGGTCACCCCACGGATGGGCACGTGCGCGTGTGGGCACGGCTGCGGGACACGCAATGTGCACACGACATCGGGGTGACCCCACGCTGCACCCCGTGGGCTCCCTCCTCCCCCTCACTTCCAGCGGGTCTGCAGGGTATGATTTGGGGTTGGGGTCCTCCTCCGTGACTCCCCATTGCAATGCAGAGGTGGCAGAGGCTGATTTTAGGTTGGCAGCGGTGCTTTGTGCTGATATGAGTGGTGTTTGCGTTCACCTGTTGGAGGATGAGCAGCTCTGGGTTGGGGGCGGCTTTGGGGGCTCCGGGCGTTGTTCCTGGGGCACAGAGCTGGTAGTGCTGTGTTTCAGCCCTTGTAGCATCCCACTGCAAGCCAGGAGCAGCAGGAGCAATGCGTGCTGTACGACCTACCCTTCCCACACCCTCTGCAGAGGTGTTTCTTGCCTCTCCTTGGCTCCTTCGGAAAAGTCTCCGTGCAGGAGCAGCTCGTCCCTTGCATTATTCATTCTGCTGCGAGCCCCGAGGTTGGGTTACAGCCGGCAGCCCCGCGGCCAGCACCTCGGGCCGGACTCGTGGGGCTGGGTGGGAGGCAGGCGGCAGCTCCTGCCAGCCCCGCACTGCCAACCCTGCACCATGCCCAGCCGGGAGCCCCCGCGGGCAGCCCGGGGAGCCACACACGGGCACGTGGCCCACCGAAACCAGGCGCAGGTAAATAACCACCCCTGGGATAAGGGTCGCCTTGTGACATCTGTGCGGGGTGTCGCCGGGGCCGGAGCGGGCGCGAGAGCCGGAGCATGAGCGGCTGTCACCGGCGGGATGGTCGGCAAGAAGGGGGAGGCCAAAAAGGAGGCGGATGGCAAAGGGAAGGGGGGCAAAGGGAAAGGGAAGGATGGCAAGAAGGGCAAGAAGGACGTGGTCAGCGAGGTGGAGGAGACGTCAGACACCGAACTGCTGAAGGAGGAGAGCAAGGAGCCCGAAGGGGCAGAGGAGGAGGAGAAGGAGAAGGCGGTGGAGGAGGAGGAGGAGGCGGCTGCCTCGGAGGAGCCCAAGAAGGGGAAAGGGAAGGAGAAGAAAGGGGTGCTGAAGGCGGTGGTGGCCAAAAAGCCGGGCCGGGGGAAGAAGGTGCAGCTGGAACCGGAGGAAGAGGAGGGCGAGAGCGATGCAGCATCGGCCAAGAAGAACCTCAAAGGAGCCTCCAAAGCGGCGGCCGACAACGCCAAAAAGAAGAAAGGAGCCAAGGGCACGGAGGCCAAGGCCCAGCCTGCCGAGGAGGAGGAGGAGGTAGCGGCAGCCACACCGAAGGCGCAGGCGAAGCGCAGCCTGCGTAGCACCTCCAGGCTCTTCCTGGGCTTCAAGAAGCTGGGGCTGCGGCGGCCCAAGAAGGGGCAGTTCAAGAACGCCTCCCGCTTCTTCTGGGGGCTGCAGAAGCAGAGCACCAAGAAGAAGAAGAAGAAGAAGAACAAAGCGGTCCTCAAGTCCACCTCCAACCTCATGGTGCGCTTCAAACACGTGGGGAAGAAGAGGAAGAAGGAGGAGGCCGCGGCCGCCCCGCCGCCCAAGCCGGCCTTCCTGCTGCTGCACCGGGCCGGGCAGGCGGCCGAGGATGGCGCGTTGCTCTTCCGCCGCCGACCGGAAAGGAAATTTAAGCCGCGGGCACAGGTGCTCAGCAAGGCGGCGGCCGCCACGGGCTGGCTGGCCAGGAAGCTGCTGTCGCGGCGCGGGAGGCTGACGGGGGGCGGTCGGGCGGCCGACACGGCCTGGCTGTCCCGCATCGGCGCCAAGAAGCTGCCGTTCCCTGCAGAAGACGAGATCCTCAGGCACCGAGCCAACATGAGGCGGCTGCCGGCCGGCAGTGGGCCCGCAGCTCCCGGCGCGGAGCGGCGCGGCAGTATGGCAAGGCGCCCGTCCTCCCGACGGCGGTCGCAGCATGGCAGGCCCACGGGGACGCCGGCCCCGCGCTACGGGTGGGCCCAGGAGGAACGGGATGCGGCCTACGGACGTCAGCATGGCTACGGCAAGGAGGAGCAGGAGGGGCCCTATGGGATCCGTCACGGATACACCAAGGAGGTGCCAGGTGGGGCCTACGGCCGCCATCTTGGCTACACCAAGGAGGATGATGGACCCTATGGCCGTCGGCGGGGCTATGCCGAGGAGGAGGAGGAAGGACCCTATGGCCTGCAGCATGGATATGAGGATGAGGAGGAAGACTACATCCACTCACCCACTGCAGCTTACCCACCAGGGTACAGCTTTGAGGATGCGGTGCCGACCCGTTATGTTGATTACCCTGGCTATGAGACAGAGGATGAGTATGGATTCGATGGAGGGTTTTGGGATGAGAATGAGCCACTGGAGCACCCCTATGGCTATTTGGAGCCCGAGGATGAGGACTATGGGTCCCCACTCCCCCTCTACGACCCTTACAGCAGTGACCCAGAGTACGGTGAGGAGGTGGCAGGACCCTTTGGCTACAGGGGGGACCCCT
The DNA here is from genome assembly GCF_016699485.2 of Gallus gallus. Classification (NCBI taxonomy): domain Eukaryota; kingdom Metazoa; phylum Chordata; class Aves; order Galliformes; family Phasianidae; genus Gallus; species Gallus gallus. The sequence goes on from NC_052545.1 coordinate 5,023,928, forward strand.
ATGAGGACTTTGGGGAGCCCCTTGGCCTCACGGCTGGAGGGTACATGGGGGATGAGTACCCCGAGCACCACATCCAGTACAGCGAGGGCGGGTGGGCACCGCGTACCCAATCTTCATGCAATCCCTACGCTCTGGGGCTGGATGAGATCGCCGAGGCCGAGGAACCAGAAGATTGGCAGGAGGAGGACAGGGATTATCCTTTCTCCATCCTCAGCACCTCCTCGCTGAAGGGCATGCGGGACACGTTGTCCTCCAAGCTCTCCCTCAACAGGAAATTCAGGCTCTTCCCAAGGCCTCAGGTCAAGCTCTTTGGCAGGGACCGCCTGGACATCTCCCTGCCTCCATCCCCGCACCACGATGAGGATGACTACGATGAGTATGAGCCGCCGGCCGCCAGCCCCAAAGCAAACCGGGGGGGGCGGGTGGCAGCAGCGAGGGTGTGCGGGAGCCCTCTGGGGCAGTTCCTGCAGCGTTCCCTCTCACAGCTCCAGCCCCTCGGCCGTGCGCTGCGGGGCATGGGGAATCCCTGGGACCGCAGTGCCCTCCAGCCCTCCTACAGGCGCTTTGGCCGTGGGGCAGAGCGTGCTGGGTCAGTGCGGGTGGGTGGCAGCCGGGATCCCCCGCCCCGCGAACCGGGAGCTTCACGGCCATCCTCGCTGCGCAATCCCTTTGTAAACCCCGCGCGCTCCCCATCGCCACCACCCGCCCAGCAGCATCTCAGCAGCGTGCGAGGTGAGCGGCCGCGGCGCTCCGTGTCTTTCGGGGCCAGCTTCCGCCGTGAGCCCCCTGCTGTGCCGCGGGCACCCCCAAATGCTGCGCCGCCAGCCCCGGCGTTACGGCATTCGGGGGTGTCGGGGAGGCCCCTGACCCCACGGCCGTCGCGGCGGAGCAGCTCCCCCGGGGTGAGTCCCCCGGGACGGCTCCCCCTGGCCTGGCCGCGGCAGCCCGAGCCCCCCACCAAGGCTGTGAAGCCTCTGATGAGGAGCTCCTTCCTTGCACCGCCCTCACGGCCCGGCAGCCGCCGACTCAACCTCTCCTGGGATGAAGCCCCCAGCATGGAGCTGCCTCCCTGGCAGGGCGCGCCCCCACCGCCCAGCCCTGCGTCGGGGTCCCCCAAATCCTTCATCCAGCGCATCGGGCAGCCCCTCGCCGGCATGGCCCCGCGCTCGCCGCCGCCAAGGCCGCCTCCTGCCGACCGTGGGGGACGCAGCCCATCCCCGGGCCGGATCCGTCACGTGGGGCAGTCCCTGGCGTCGCTGATCGTGGGCAGCGTGGCCTCCTCCAAAGCTCCCTCGTCCCCACCGCCGGCCCGCCGCCCCCTATCTCGCTCGCCCTCCCCGCCGAGACGCGCGTCCCGGAGAGACGCGGGCAGCCCCGGCTCTCCGAGCTCCAACGTGGGGAGCCCCCATCTCTCTTCCTCCCCTAGCGCCCGCCGCCGCAGCCCCCCACCCCGCGGCCGCCCCCCCGGCTCGCCCCCCGTCCTCCGCCGCAGCCTCCGCGCCCCCGAGCCTGCGGACAGCGAGGCCGTGGCTGGGGAGGACGGCGCTGGGCGCTACGCGGTGGTGACGCCGCAGATCCAGAGGTTGGGCTCCTTCCGGAGGGCGTCCCGCATGTACAAGCAGCACTGGTCCAAGCAGCACGTCGTGCGGGTGCGGGAGATGCCCGACGCCTGGACGGCCGAGCAGGGCTACCCCCGGCACCCCGCCGAACGCGGGCGGCAGCGGGCGAGCCAGAGGGGAGCCGACATCGGCCGGTACCTGGGGCAGCGCTCGGCGAGCGTCTGGAGGGGCAGGCACCCCTGGGCGGACGGGTACCTGGGCAGCAAACAGCCCTGGCGCAGCAAGGTAATGCCGGCGGTGCGGTGAGCGAGGGGTGGTTTGTCATAGACATCGTCGTGGGATGGAGATGGTGGGCGAGTGGGCATCGCGTCCGGCCCCGACCGCCAGCACTGCTCTGCCTTCTGGGAGGGGAGAGTGCGGTGCTGAGGGCTGTAAGGCAGCCAGAGCCGTGGGCTGTGCTGGCAGGGTGGGGGGCGAGTGGGTGGGGGTGGCGGTGGGGTCCTGCGTGGGGACCGGGCTGGATGGGGGACAGTCGTTGCGTGGCCCCCCCGTGCTGCAGACACCTGACTCTGGCTGGCTGCAGCCCACGTATGGAAATGCTGAGACCTGATCTGCAGGATGGGGAGGGAGAGGTTTCGTTAGCGGGCGGCACCGCGACCCCGGCGGGTGTCTGCTTTCCTGCCTGCTGCTGGGTGGGAGCCAGTGGGGGCTGCGTACAGGCGTGGCACTGGATACATCCGTGCTGCTGGGTACTGCTGTTGTTCCAGGTACAGCCGTGGTGCTGGGTACTGCCGTAGAGTCATTAGGTTTGGAAAAGAACTTAAGTCCAACCCCAACCCATCCCCACCAACCCACGTCCCTCTGTGCCACATCTCCACACCTCCAGCGATGGTGACCCCACCACCTCGCCTGTTCCTGCCCAGGATCTCAAGGAACAGCAGTGGGACAGTCACAAGTGTTGCCTCACTGGGGCTGCTCCCAATTTCCAGCCCTGTTCCCTGCAGACATGTGTTGCTATCATTACAAGGACCCATTTGAAGGCCACGTGTGCTTGCTTGGGGTCTCTGCCCTTACTGGCATTGGGGTCACAGATGGCCATTTGGGGCAGTGGTGGTGACCCAGATGGGATGTAGCAGGGGAATGGCGATGCTGTGATGGTGCCCATGCTGTCTCCCTGTGTAGATGCAGTCGCTGTGCAGCCTGCCCATCGTGCGCTACCAGGAGCCGCAGGAGGAGGACGGGTTGGAGGACATGACCCAGTTGGAGTGAGTGCCACGGTCCCATCCAGGGACAGCGCCATCCCCATGGGGCTGTGGGTCCTGTGCCCCTCATGCTCCCTAACACGGCCTCCTCCTGCACCAGGGACCTGCAGGAAGCCGCAGTGCTGAGCAACATCCGCACACGCTTCGAGCGCCAGCTCATCTATGTAAGGACAGGGCTGCAGGAGTCCCCCGGGGGCACTGCTCCCCCAGCACCCACAGCCTCTCCTTGCTCTCCTGCAGACCTATATCGGCAGCATCCTGGTGTCGGTGAATCCCTACCGCCTTTACAACATCTATGGGATGGAGCAGGTGCTGCAGTACGAAGGCAGGGCGCTGGGCGAGAACCCGCCGTGAGTACCGCGTTGCTGTGCCACCACCCTCCCCCAGAGCCCAAGGTGCCCACGCTGGGGTGACACAGTGATGCCTATGTGCCTCCCCCCGCCTCCAGGCACCTCTTTGCAATTGCAAACGTCGCCTACTCCAAAATGATGGATGCCAAACACAACCAGTGTATCGTCATCAGGTGAGGGGCGGCCGTCCCCACGCGCTGCCCGTAATGAGCACTGCCCTGATTGTGCGGGGCGCACCAGCCTGGCCCCATGGGTTTCTCTGGGCATGGGGTGCATTAGGGGTGCACTGGGTGGGTGTGTTAGGGGTGGGCTCTGCCTTTCAGTGGGGAGAGCGGCTCGGGGAAGACGGAGGCCACCAAGCTGATTCTGCGCTACCTGGCAGCCGTCAGCCAGAAGCGCAGCACTGCACAGCAGGTAGGGGCTGCCTCTCGCCCTGTCCCCACCCCTGTCACCATCCCTGCCTCCCTCCAATGGCTCCACTACTCTTTCCTTGTCCCTATGCTTCCACCTGGACCACGGCAGATAGAGGTACCTGTGGGGCTTACAGACTGAAATAGCTTAATGAGGCTGAGCAACATGGTGGCATCTCTGCCACAACACCTCACCTTCATGGGGACAGTGAGGGCGGGAGCTGGAATCTGCGTGCATGCATGTGCATGGGCTTGTTGCACTGTGCTGTATCCCAGTGCAGGCTGGTGACGTTGCATGCCTCCGGTTTGGATGTGCAATGGGGGTGGCACAGCCGGGGGGGTTGGCACAGCATGTCCCGTGGCTGTTGGGGTGCCTCACGTGGGCTCTCCCCATTGGCTGTGGGCAGATCCTGGAGGCAACCCCCTTGCTGGAATCCTTCGGCAATGCCAAAACTGTGAGAAACGACAATTCCAGCAGGTTTGGGAAATTTGTGGAAATCTTTCTGGAGGAGTAACGCCCATCGTTCTCACATGCCCACCCCCAACCCACGTCCTCCCCATCCCCACCCCCTACCCCGCTCCTGGGCCACCCCCATCAATCACAGCTGGGGTGCGACACACATGCAGTGCTGCTTTTGGGAATGAAATATGGAAAGGGGAAAGGCAAAGACAGGAAGGCACGTGGCACTTGCTGTCCCCTGCCCATGGTGCAGCAATGCTGTGCCAGAGGTGGGCACTCTGACCTCTTGTGGGTTCCCATGGTCCCTCCTGATCAGCACCACCGATTCCATAGGGATACACATGGGGATGCCCAATGCCACCCTGGGGTGCGCAGCTCCTGCCATGCTTGGGAGACCACTGGGAGGAACCTTGGGATGGGGGTGACCCCTGCATATAGCAGGAGAATGGGAGGGGGTGGAGCACGGATCCATCCTACAGACCCCCAGGTTGCCAGCTGGGCGCCTGCTCTCACCCCTGCAGTGGTCTGATCTGCGGTGCCATCACCTCGCAGTATCTGCTGGAGAAGTCCCGTGTGGTCTTCCAGGTGGGTGTCGGGGAGGAGTCCCTTCAACTTTACCCACACGCCCCCTTACCCTGCAGCTCATCCCTCTGCCCCACAGGCCAAAAGCGAGCGCAATTATCACATCTTCTATGAGATGCTAGTGGGGCTGCCTGCCCAGCAGCGGCAGCGCTACTGCCTGCAGGGAGCTGAGACCTACTACTACCTGAACCAGGTGGCGAGCCCCTGCCTCCTCCTAACCCTTTCCAGGGGGCTCATGGGGTCCCCTTGAAGTCTGGGGGTGCTGACGGCACTGGGGGGCTGTGGCAGGGTGGGAACTGTGAGATCCCCGGTAAGGATGATGCAGAGGATTTCCGCCGGCTGCTCAACACCATGGAGGTGCTGGGCTTCACTGTGGATGAGCAGAACAGCATCTTCCGCATCCTGTCCTCCGTCCTTCACCTGGGAAATGTCTACTTTGAGAAATACGAGGTATGTGAGCCAACCTGGGGCTGAGCTCTTTTGACCCGATTTGGGGTGCATACAGAGGGAATGCCCTGTTCCATCACTCTGTGTCCTGCAGACAGACTGCCAGGAGATTGCAACAGTGGTGAGTGCCACAGAGATCCGGACGGTGGCTGAGCTGCTGCAGATCTCCCCCGAGGGCCTGCAGAAAGCCATCACCTTCAAGGTGACGGTGAGTGTGTGGAGGGACAGTGCTCCCAGTCCAAGGGATGGGTTGGTGACCACTGTGGCTATAAACCTCATTCACACCAATGCTTTGTGCATCTGCAACTAGGAAACACTGCGGGAGAAGATTTTTACCCCCCTGACTGTTGAAAGTGCCGTGGATGCTAGGTAAAGAGAGGGGGTCTGGGACTGAGAGGATGGGGACATCACAGTAGGGGATAGGGAAAAAGGGATGATCTCTGTGCAGATTTGGTGCTGGAGGCCATGCCTGCAGCCCTGTGTGTGACGTGTGTTGGCCAGGCTGTACTGGGTGCTGTAGGTACACAGGGCAGGGTGCCTTGGTCAGCGCTCTGCTCGCCCACCCCTTGCAGGGATGCCATTGCCAAGACCCTCTATGCCCTGCTCTTCGGCTGGCTCACCGACCGCATCAACAAGCTGGTGTACCCACGTCAGGATGCCCTCTCCATTGCCATCCTGGACATCTATGGCTTTGAGGTGGGCACAGACCTCACTGTATACTCTATTTCCCCAGTTTTGCTGTGAATAGCTCTGGATAGTTTCATACCCCATTGCTCTTTTTTGCAGGACCTCAACTTCAACAGCTTTGAGCAGCTGTGCATCAACTATGCCAATGAGTACCTGCAGTTCTTCTTCAACAAGATTATCTTCCAAGAGGAGCAGGTGGGCAGGGGAGCGGAGCCACGCTCTGCTCATCTCTGGCTGTCACAATGGACCTGAGGACTTCGGGGTATTAAAGTGCCCAGCCCGGGGTGCAGGGCTCAGTGAGCTTCTGCCGTGGCAGGAAGAGTACCTGAGGGAGCAGATCGAGTGGAAGGAAATCCCCTTCAGTGACAACCAGCCCTGCATCGACCTCATCTCCCAGAAACCCTACGGCATCCTCCGCATCCTGGATGACCAGAGCTGCTTCCCCCAGGTGAGGCTGCCCTGAACTGAGGCACTGAGGATGGCACCACCTGGTTGTCACCATGCCTGAGTGTCACCAGGGCTGCTCAGCCCCTGGGCTATCCTGGACCATCTGGGAGGCCCACTGTCAACTGGCTGGGTGTCCCCATCCTGGTGCCACCAAACTGACTGAGCTGTGCCATGGAGCCTCACCCCACTGTCTGCACCCAGGCCACGGATCACACATTCCTGCAGAAGTGTCACTACCACCATGGGACCAACCCGCTGTACACCAAGCCAAAGATGCCGCTGCCTGAGTTCACCATCAAGCACTATGCGGGGAAGGTGACCTACCAGGTGTGTGGTGGGCCATAGAGATGACATGGAGGGCTGTGGGGCTGACCGTAGAATCATAAAGGTTGGTAAAGATCTCTAAGATCAACAGGTCCAAGCACTGATCCATCACCACCATGCCCACCAAACCATGTTCCTAAAATCCAGCAGCAGGGGGCAGCCCTAGGGCTCTGGGTGGGGGCTGGGAGTGGTCCCCCTCCTGCAGAGTCCCAGCCTGGAGCTCCTCACCTCCCTGCTGAGCTCCTCACGGTGAGATTTTGCCCTTTGTCAGGTTCACAAGTTTTTGGATAAGAACTATGACCAGGTCCGTCAGGACGTGCTAGACCTGTTCATCAGCAGCAGGACCAAGGTATGGCCCTGCCTGGGGCACCGGACACAGACACATGCTGCTTGTAATGTCCCCAAGCATTTCTCTCCCACTCAAGGGGACCAGCAGAAGATGGTGCCACCCCATTCCCTTTTCCCATAGGGCTCCCCCAACTTCGTGTCACACAGACTGCTCTTGGGTGGCCACCGGGGCCATCTTCCTGCTCCATAACCCTTCCTGTCCCTCCAAGGTGGTGGCCAACCTGTTCTTCGGCCATGCCCAGGTGCTGGCCCGGCAGAGGAGCCTGGTCAGGAGGAGCAGCACCAGGACGCGGCGTTACAAGGCTCCCACTGTGGCTGCACGGTTCCAGCAGTCTCTCCTGGACTTGGTGGAGAAGATGGAGAGGTTGGCACGAGCAGGGCACACACGACACTGCTGGAGGGAGGGGGACAGTTGGACCCAAGTCCCTGGTGGCCAGGCCGGCTTTGTCCCCTGTCCCTTGATGGTGTCTCTCCAACATAGGTGCAACCCCTTCTTTGTGCGCTGCCTCAAACCCAACAACAAGAAGGTGAGCGCGGTGGGTGCGTGGTGCTACGTGGGTCCTCGTGTCTCCTTGCCCCTCGCTGGTGAGAATCTGCCCACATGGCCACCAAGGCTTCACTCCTTGTCCCCCCAGGAGCCAGGGCTCTTCGAGGCCGATGTGGTCAGCAGCCAGCTGCGTTACTCGGGCATCTTGGAGACCATCCGCATCCGCAAGGAGGGCTTCCCCATCCGCATCCCTTTCCTCGTCTTCATTGACAGGTGCCGGGGGTGTGCAGGGTGGTGGCTGTGGGTCGAGCACTGCCAGCTCTGGGGAACCCACAGTAGGGAGCTGAGAGCCCCCCATCTTGGGTTCAAAGAGCCAGGAGAAGTTGCTATCCCAGGCAATGGGGAGGGCCCATGCCAACATGGTGGGAGAAGTCCCATGTGGTGGCAGTGCTGGTGACAGTGCTGTGGGCTCTCCCAGGTACCGCTGCCTGGTCGACATGTGGTCCAACGTTGTCCCCAATGGGGCCAACTGTGTGGAGATGCTGAGGAACCTCTGCCCTGTCAACCCCAGCATGTACTACGTCGGCGTCAGCAAGGTACTGTCCCGCAAGGGGCTGCTGGAGAATTTGAGGTGTTTGGGTACAAGTGATGTACCATGGGGGCTCATGGTGTGCTCCCCCAAGCTCTTCCTGAAGGAGCAGCTGTACCAGGCACTGGAGAGCAAGCGGGCCCGTGCCCACCACCTGGCTGCGCTCACACTGCAGCGCTACGCCCGCACCTTCTTCATCAAGAAACGCTTCCGCTCCCTGCGTCGAAAAATCGTCCTGCTGCAGAGCCGGGCGCGCGGCTACCTGGCCAGGTGGAGCTATGGGTCAGTGGGGTGGGGGGCGGCGGGGGGCATGGGATGATGGAGTGCCCTCCTGCAGGCAGCGCTACCGCCGCATGAGGCACACGCTGATCAAGTTCAGGTCGCTGGTACACATCTACGTGAATCGCCGGCGGTACCTCAAGGTGAGGTGGGCAATGGGGGCACCACCAGATCCCGGAGCCCTCCAGACTCCCATCCCCACCACCTCCTTGGTGGCGTGGATAGGAACACCAGGGCAAGAGCACCTTGGTGTGGTCCCATGCCTCTGTGTCTCTGTGGTGCTGGGGCTTCAGCGAGGCATCCCTGTGCTTGCAGAGGAAGGAGGATGCACGCCGGCGGGCAGAGGAGGAGAAGGAGAGGATGAAGCAGGTAATGGAGTGATGCTTTTGTGCCCTCGCCCATTGCCATGCCACAGCACCCTGTGGTATTGGGGATGAGGAGGAGCAGTGCAGCAATGGGGCCCCATCCCTGTGCTCACGGCAGGAGCTGACGAGGAGGGAGGTGGTGGACGTGACACACCTGGAGATCCCTGCTGAGCTGATGGGGCTGCTGGAGGCCGCGGCGGGTGAGTGGGTCAGGCACAGCCTCCAGCCTGCACCACCCTCATCCCCATCCCTGGCTGTGGGTGCCGGAGCTGCTGGCTGTGTGCTGCAGCTGCCCGTGAAGTGAATGCCGGCTGCGTGGTCCTGGTGCCGCCGCCGGCGTTGCAGCCCGACTCCCAGCTCACCCTGCCCCTCGACATCAATGATTACTCCATGGCCAAGTATGTGCGGGGCCACTTCCAGGTAAGGGTGGCACCGGCCACCTGCCCCAGCAGGCAGGGGGCTCGCGGGGGTCCTCTTTGCCCTGGATGTGGTGCGGCTGTTAGGTTTGGGGTCCCCAAGGTGGTGCCATGGGGCGCGAGTGGGGCCAGCTGCGGGGCGGCTGCGGTGCTGCGTGGAGCTGGAGGTGGCCCCTGTCCGCCCGCCCTCCCTGTGGGTTCTGTTGTCTCCAGGGGCCGCGGGGACCCTGCTGAGGTTATTGGAGAGAGACCCACCGAGCCCTCCTGGACACCCAACGCGGGGCCGGGAGACCCAGGTCGCTTTGTTCCTTGGCCCCGGCCACTTTGTGTCTTTCCTCTTCCTCCTCTTCGTCCTCTCTATTTACACTGTGTGTTTCCAAGTCCCCCGGATCCCCAACAGCATCGCATCCTTCCCTCAGCCTCTACAAGGTGTCGGCCCCATCCCCCATCCCAACCCTTTCTCAGTCCCAAAGTCTCCATCCTCAACACTCAGAGCATTCCACTGCGTCTCCCCGGGTGGCAGCGGCAGGGTCCCCCAGGGGGGCAGGTAGCCACGGGTGCGGGTGTCACCGCAGGAGCCGGCCTTCGGGATGCTGACGGCCCCACTGGTGGCCCCGCTCACCCGGCTGGATGAGGAGCTGTGCCACGAGGCACTCAGCCTCTTCAAGTTGGTAGGTGGGAGAACGCAGAGCGAGGAAGAGGAGCTGAGCTGGAAGGAAGGAGACAGACAGTCCCCACCCCGCTCTGCCCTTACAGATCCTGCGCTTCATGGGTGACCCGGGGCTGGGTGGCAAGCAGGAGACTCTTTTTGGCAACTACATCGTGCAGAAGGGGCTGTCAGCACCGGGGCTGCGGGACGAGCTGCTGGCACAAGCTGCCAACCAGGTCTGGCGCAACACCAACGTGAACAACGAGGAGCGGGGCTGGCTGCTGCTGGCCGCCTGCCTCAGTGCCTTCCCCCCATCTGCTGCCTTCGACAAGTACTTGCTGAAGTGAGCTGGGGATGGGGGCTTGCTGGGACCCCAGGAGGAGGTGTGGGATGGGGTCTGGGTCCATTGTGGCGATAATCTGGAGTGTGTCACTGGGGATAGTGCCCAGATCCTGTGGGTCGTGTGTGGATAGACAGCCTGGGAACAGTGCTGGGTGCTTCCAGCATTCCCTAGGGCCATCCTGGCACGTGTGCCCATGGATGCTGCTCCTATCTGGGAGTGCTCTGAGGTCCCCATGTGATCACTCAGGGTCAGCCTGGTGCAAGTGTCCAAGGATGCTGCTCCCATCTGAGGTCCCCACCGTGTTTCCTCAGGGTCAATCTGACACGTCCCCAGAGATACTGCTCCCATCCGGGGGTGCTCTGAAGTCCCTCCATGGCCCCTTACGGCCTGTCTGGGACCACCACAGGGTCACCCCTCGGTAGCTGTCCTTTCCCCACAGGTTTGTCTCCGACTATGCCTTTGCTGGCTACAAGCCGGTGTGCCAGTGCAAGCTGATGCACGCCATGGCACGGTCCCAGCTGGGTGCCCGTACTTACCCACCCTCACTGCTGGAGTGGACAGCAAACCGGAGGCAAGCCAGCATGGCACTGCAGCTCTTCTGCTTCAACGGTGTGGGGTGGCACAGAGCTGGGTTCTTGTGGGGGGTCCCAGTGCAAGAGGGGACCTTGGAATCCACTCACCAGCCATCCTTCCCCAGGTGACCAATTCTCCTGCCCCGTGCACTCTTGGAGCACTGGTGAGGAGCTGGCAGGAGATGTCCTGAAGCACAGGTACCACCAGCTTGGCTTCCCACAGCTCCCCCTAAGCCACCTGGGATGACCCCAAATCTGGGGCGGGTGCCACGCTGTGCAGCTCTTGGGCATGGTGTCCCCCAGAGCTGGGTCAGCCTGTCCCCAGTGTCCTGCTGTCAGCAGGGGGCTGGTGGAGGGCTGGCGCGGGTGGTCCGTGGCCATGAAGGTGGGCACCCAATGGGCCGAGCTGGCTGGCCATGATTATGTCCTGGACCTCATCTCTGACCTGGAGCTGCTGCAAGGTTTCCCCAAGCAGAAGTCCTGCTTCCTCATTGCCTGGGACGGGGCGGGGAGCCAGGACCATGCCAGCTGGGCGTAGGTACCCGGGATGGGACACAGCCCTGCGGGTGGCACAGGGCTGGATGGGTGCTGTAGGGACACAGGTTGGGGCAAATCCCCACTCTCTGTAGGGTGCGTCCCATGGATTTGGATGAAGTGCCGCCTCCTCCGGCTGTCAGAGCACCCACACTGCCATCGCTGGTGGAGGCAGAGGGGTACCCACCACATGGTAGGGCACATCCTAGCCCTGAGCTGCCCATGGGGCTGTGCTCGCTGCAGGGTTTCTGGGCTCATCCTACCGTCTGCCCACCAGACACTGACTTTGGGGAGCACAGAACCCAGAAGGGTTTGGATCGGTACCTCGACAGCCTCTTTGACCCAGTGCTCTCCTATGGCAATGGGGTGAGTGGTGTCCCCCTGCCTGAGGGTCAGCAGAGCCAGGGCATGGGGCATAGTGCAGCCTCCGTGGTGGGGCTGTGTCTCAGTTTCCCCCGGACATCTGGTCACCAGGAGCTGGAGAAGCCTGCTGCCATCGTGCAGAGGATGAAGGGAGGTGGTGGCGTAGGAGGGGGGGACAAAAGTAGTGGTGCCAAGCAGCAGCAACCCGCCGTGCCCATTGACACACGGCAGCCAAGGGGTGAGCTCCTGGGTCCCTCCCTGTCTCCATGCCTCCTTTTCCCCACCTGATCCCTGGTCCCTCAGCCTGGGGAACACCCTGGCACCCCGCTGTTCTCAGGGCTGGGCTGGCTGAGCTCTCCACTATGCCTTCACAGGTACGGAGCCAGCCTCACCTCCACAGCACCGTGCAGAGCCCAGCCCACCAGGGCCCCTGGTCAGTGGGGCAGGGCTGGGAGGGCTGTCCAAGTTGCTCCCCAGCCATGGAGGCACTAGGGAGCAATGGGGCAGGGGATAGGTCCTCATGGTGCAATTCCACCTTGCAGGGCAGAGCAGTGGAGGGGGCACCCACACGGGCTCCCCAACCCCGGCCATACTCACAGAAAGCGGGTAAGGGGTGCCTGGGCCCAGGGCTTGACATCAAGTGGGCAGGTTGCCCCTACCGGGGGCAATGGTCCCATACATGGTCCCCATGAGCCACGGTTTGTCCTCACAGCACCCACGGGATGGCAATGGAACGGTGAGCCGGTGCAGCACTCCCGGCTCAACTCAGAGCACATCCCACGGCCCACACACAACATCCGTAACATCATCCGGCAGTGCCAGCCCACCTCGCGTGGCCCCCAACCCCACAGGTACCCCCAGGCCCTGCACTGAGCTGTGGGGCTGCCAACTGTGTCCTCTGGCCCCACTACCTTCTTACTGGAGGGTGTGTGATGCTAGGATGCAGGTGATGCTGGGATGTGGGTGATGCTGGGATGTGGGCGATGCCTGGGTGCAGGCGATGCCGGGGTATGTGTGACATCGGGCTGCTGTCTCCACAGCAAGCTCTTTGGGAAGAAGCTGGATCCCCATGAGGAAGCCTTGCAGATCCTGAAGGAGCAGCTTTCAGCAGCCCGGGTGCCTGCGGCTGCGGTAGGGATGCGGCCACCCTTGTGCCTCCTGTGCCGGGCTGGGGGAGCCGCCAGCCCCGACCTCAGTCTGCTCACTGCCTCGCAGGGGCCCACGGAGGCTGTGGCTGCAGTGAAACCCGTCCCCAGTGGCAGATACCAGCTGAGAGCACCAACGGGGCGACTGGGAGCCTCCCGACCTCCAGGTATCGCAGGGCAGAGCCACAGTGGGATCCCAGGGCAGTGGGGCAACTCGTCCTTCCCCCATGGTACCGAGTCTGGATGCAGGTCTCACTCTGCAGCATCCTCATGAGATAATGGCTATGCCCTCCCTGACGCACAGTGGTCCCCATGCCTCAGTTTCCCCTGGCAGAGAGGGGCTGTCAGCTGTCCCCCCCCCCACGGTCATGCAGGGCTTTCCATCCCTTTGCAGTCTTCGTGTCGAGGGAGCTCCCATCTGAGACACAGCAGGTGCAGACCCAGCTTCACCGCAGCTGCAGTGAGGACTTCTACACCTACTGCAATGTGCCCTGGAAAATATACATCCGCAAGGAGGTGCGGGGCTGGGGACAGGGATGGGATTGGGGGCAGGGCTGGAGACAGCCTGCTCTGTGCGGCGTGGGGAGAAGTCAGGAGGACGTGGTGTGAGCAGCACCATCTGCTCCATGCTCCAGTGGGACAGTACCTGTCCCCTCTGTACCGGAATAAGATTGGTGTCAAATCTCTGCATGGATGAAGGGGATTTTCCCCAGCTGAGCTGCGCTGGTGTCCCTCCTGGCAGGTTTTCTACCCCAAGGACAGCTTCAACAACCCGCTGCTGCTGGACCTCATCTTCCGGCAGGTGAGGGGCTGAGCCGGCCCCACATCCCCACCTCCAGCTCCACAGAGCTTCCCACAGCCTGACTGAAGGCAGGAAGAGCTGGGGGCGTCGGGGACACATCGCTCCCTGTGCTCCTCACCCCAGATCTTCAGCGACACGCTCTCCGACACCTGCATCCGCATCAGCCCCGAGGAGCGGCTCCACATGAAATCCCTCTTTGGTAATGCTCATCTGCACCCCAAAACTGCTATTCCTGGGAGGGAGAGAGAAGCTCACAGTGGGATGCTCCCACCCTCCCGCTCCAGCGACCGTCCCCATCTCTTGGGTACCTCTGTGCCACAAGTGATTCTGCTTAAATGTGACCCAGTTTAGCCTGTGAATGAGCTGGCTGTGAGCTGGTGCTTCACAGTCACAAGTTGTGCTGGGCCTCAGCCAATTTGTTTGCTCTAAAGGCTGGGAAATGGGATGAGCAACCTCATCTCTCACCAGAACCCCCATCCACAACCCCTTTACTTTCCCTACAGCGGAAAACAAGCTGGACTCCTTCAGCCCCGTGGCCACCGAGAGTGTCAAGAAGGAGATCGTGACGGCCGCCCGGGACAGCTGTGAGGTTTATTTCTCACGCCTCTTCCCTGCCACGGTGAGGGCACACCATGGGGTGGGACGCGGCGGTGAAGGTCCCTGTGCCGGGCTGATGTGCAGTGATGTGCAGGGCAGCGTGGGGACGGGCGTGCAGATCCTGGCTGTGTCCCACACCGGCATCAAACTGCTGCGCTTGGTGAAGGGCACCAACATGCCTGGGGAGCAGCTGCGTGTGCTGCGGGTGTACAGGTAGGGCTGCCCCATGCGTCCATCAGGATGGGTGCTGTGGGTTCCCGGTGCTTCATCCCGCCCTCTCGCTGCCCCAGCTATGCAGACGTGCTCTTCGTGGCCACCCCGTCCAGGAACATGTTGGAGTTCAACCTGAGCAGTGAGAAGCTCATCCTCTTCTCCCCAAAAGCACCTCAGGTGAAGGCCATGGTGGATCACTTCATCACGGAGCTCAGGAAGGTGGGGGACACATCTTGGGGATGGGGCGGGCAGTAAAGGACAGCCTGCTCGTGGGACGCTGCCTGGGACCTGTGGGGTTTGGTGGGGTTGGCACCCTGGGGTGGTTCTATAGGTGCTTGAGGCCCCCGTACATGGGTATGCATGCATTTCCATGGGTGTGCATCCATTTCCATGGGTGTGCATGCATTTCCATGAGTGCATGTGCATGCGTGCTTGGGCTGTGCCAGCCCCCCCTGCCCCCAGGACTCCCAGTACGTGGTGGCTGTGAGGAACTACAGCCCTGAGGATGGGGCTCAGCTCAGCTTCCACAAAGGAGACATCATTCACCTGCAGCCACTGGAGCATCCCAAGAGAGGTGAGCCACCTCCTGTCCTCGCCCCTTGCCCTTCGTGAGCTCCCACCCCACCCTCAGCCAGGGCATATATGGGGACATGTTGGTGGTGTGGAGGAGGCCGTCCCTGTGGTATCCACGGCCGTGTCCCCACAGATCACTACTACGGCTGTGTGGTTCGCAAGAAGGTGATGTACCTGGAGGAGCTGAAGACTGGCACCCAGGATTTTGGTGGGTGGCTCTGTGGTGTCCCTTTGTGTGTCCCCATTGTGTATCCATCTGACCTGAGCCTTGTTGCACGCTGGGGCTGGATCCCACTTCTGTTACCCCCAAGCAAGCAAGCTGGCTTTGGCTCTTTTTAACACCAACCCAAAGCAGAGGGATGCTCCCCTGTGGTTCCCATCCTGGGTGGCTGCAGCACTGGGTGCTGCTCCACATCCCTGCATCCAGTGGTGTCTGCGTCCCCTCTTCTGTGCCCTTGCCTCGCACAATGCCAAGCTGCAGCTGCTTCCAGCTGAAGGCCACAGCCAGACCCCATGGTGAGGGCTTGTGGGTGCCACAGGGTGACACCCGGGGCCATCCCCACCCCTCTGCCTGGCGCAGGGTGGAAGTTCGGGGCCATCCACGGCAGGTCAGGGCTCTTCCCGGCTGAGTACGTCCAGCCCGTCGCAGCCCCTGACTTCGTCCACTTGCCAGCGGGGAGGAAGGAGGAGCCTGGGGACAAGCAGGGCAGGGTGGCAGCCTCAGGGGCCGTGGCCATGGCCGTGGCTTCCACTGCTGTGGCCCAGGAGCTGGATCGCAAAACGGAGGTAAGCGTTGCTCTGGGGCTACTGCTCTGTGCACGGTGCCGGCCGTGCCCTGCGCCCACCGCTCCTTTCTGCAGGGGTCTCCGACCAGCACTGCCTTCCCAGAGGGTCCAGAGGGTGGCAGCAGCGAGCAACTTGGGGATGGCACGGGGAGCTGCCCCATGCTGGCCTTTGCCAGGCGGTATTTCCGTGCGGCGCAGCGTGGGACGACGTGAGCGCCCGACGGAGGGACGGGGACACCGTGGGGATGGCTGTGGCCACCTGCTCCCTCATCCCTCTCTCCTAGGGAGTCCGGTGGGAGCAAGGGCAAGATGGATGGGCCCGGCGGGATGGAGATGCTGAGGTTCACCAAGGTGCGGGGAAGTGGGGCGCATGGGGGATGGCAGTGTCACGCAAAGCTGGGGTTTATTGTGGTTTGCCACCCTGTGCCTGGAGATGTCCCTCGCTGGGCATCATCTGTGGGTCCCCTTGAGGTCTGATGTGCTCGGGAGCTCCCCCAGCACTCACCCTCTCCCCCAGATTCCCATCCAGGAGTCGCTCATTGAGTTCACGGACAACAGTGTCAACAAGCTGGCAACTGAGGCTTTCCAAGGTGGGCACAGCCCCCCGCCCCGTCCCCTTGCCCCGTGGGTGGCCAGATGGGGTGCCTCCTCCAGCCTGCTTGCCCCACGTGCTGCAGTTTGGGAGGCTCTCTTGCCCTGGGGAAGGGATGGGTGAGCTCTTTGTCACCCCCAGCTGTGATGAAGTTCATGGGTGACCACCCCCTGCGAGGGCAAACGGAGCTGGACATCGTCTGCACCATCCTCAAGGTAAACCCTGCAGCACAGCGGTGAGTGGTGGCAGTGGCCATGGGGATGTCCCCAAGCCATGCACCAAGCAGTGCCTCTCCCCCAGCTGTGTGCCGAGCACGAGGTGCTACGGGATGAGGTGTACTGCCAGATCATCAATCAGGTCACTGATAACACCAGCTCCAAGCCGTGAGTCCCCGTCTCCATGCTAGAGGCTGGTGCTGGGGATAGCAGTGCTGGGGATAGCAGTGTCCCCTTGCAGCCCACACCACACTATGGGGCTGCGGGTGCCACCGTGGGCACCCTTCACTCTCCTTGGGGTTCAGCCCAGCCTCTTCCCTGCAGGGACAGCTGCCAGAAGGGCTGGAGGCTGCTCTACATCCTCACCGCCTACTACAAGTGCTCTGAGGTGCTCAGGCCTTTCCTTCTGGCCTTCCTGCGGAATGGCAGCACGCGCCCGGAGCTGCCTTTCCAGGGTAGGGGCTGCATATGCTCCGGGGACCTTTAGGAGAGCCAGAAGAGGGCGATGTCCCAACTCAGCCCCACCTCACCTGCCTCCATCCTGTGCTGCAGAGCCCCTGGGGCTGCCATCCCCACACCAATCCCTGTCTTCTTCAGGCATCTCCAAAGCCTGTGAGCAAAACCTGCGGAAAACCCTGCAGTTTGGTGGCCGCAGCCTCTTCCCCAGCAGCATGGAGCTCAAAGCCATGGTGGTGAGGCCATGGGGTGCAGCGCAGGGCTGATGCCAGCTTGAGATCCCCTCCCGAAGTTTGGGTTGTCTCCCATGTGCTTGGGAGCCTCCCGTTGGGGAAGCTCTTTTGGGGATGCCCTGGGCTTTCAGGGTGGCAGAATGTGGCTCACCGCGGCAGGGGCACCCTGGGGGCCTGGGGTGTCCTTTTGGGGTGTGAGAGACGCACCCCATGCCTGATGTGTTCCCCCACGCAGGCTGGGCGCAGCGCCAAGCGCCAACTCTTCCTCCTGCCTGGCGGCATCGAGAGGCACCTCAAGATCAAGACATGCTCAGTGAGTGAGGGGACGCGGTGGCTGAGGGCACCCCGGGCGCACGGTCACTGAGCCGAGGGATGCTGAGACAAAAGGGGGACACTGAGACTTCCCTGGGGAGCTGAGCAGGGTGAACTCCAGCGCAAGAGCTGGTGGTGGCCGTGAACGTGGCAGGGGATGTGACACCACCCCAACCCCGCATCTCTGTGCCCAGGTGGCTCTGGATGTGATAGAGGAGCTGTGCTGCGAAATGGGGCTGCAGCGCCCGGAGGCTTTGGATGAATATATCCTCTTCGTGGTCACCAACGGAGGTGAGGGGCCAACGGGCTCAGTCGTGCCACCGGGTGAGCACCAAGTGGGGACCACCACCGTGCTGAGGCTGCCGGGGCTGCACAGGGCAGAGCGTGCGGCCGCTGACACGTCGGGAGTACATCTTGGACGTGGCCACCGAGACCGAGCGCCTGGATGCTGGCTACACCTTCTGGTGCCGCCGGGTGGTCTGGGGACAGCCCCTCAAGTTTGACAACGAGCTCTACGTCACCGTGCACTACAACCAGGTCAGGGTGTCCTCTCCCAATCGTTGTCCCCTCCCAGCAATTCACCGCCCCCAATGCTGGCTCCAAGCCGTTTCACCGCGCTGTCTCCCTCCAGGTCCTCCCTGACTACCTCAAGGGGCTGTTCACCGTCCTGCCGCCCACCCGGCCAGGAGAGCAGCACTTCCAGCAAGTGGCCAAGCTGGCTGCTCTCCAGCACCGAGCCAAGGATGGCCACCACCTCCCCACCATGTACGGGACAGGCTGGGAGCCCGTATCCTGCAGAGGCCGGGGGCCCGTTGGGCGCTGCAGTCCCTGACCTCTGTGCCCCTGCAGGCGGGAGGTGCAGGACTACGTCCCCCCACAGCTCTTCCGCCTGCTGTCGGCCCCGTCCTGGCTGCACATGGTGACCCAGCACATGCAGCAAGCACAGGCACTCAGTGCCCACCAGGCCCGGGCGCAGTTCCTGGGTGAGGGCTATGGGACGGGGACAGGGATGGGCTAAGGAGGTTTCTTCATGGGCAGTCCAAGAGACCCCGTCCTCCATCCACCCCCTCCTCCCTCAGGGCTGCTGAGTGCGTGCCCCATGTTCGGCTCGTCCTTCTTCTACATCCAGAGCTGCAGCAACCACGCCATCGTCTCACCCTGCATCCTGGCTGTCAACCAGAACGGCCTCAGCTTCCTCAGCAAGGAGACCCACGTAGGTGTGGGCTGGGGGCCGAGCGATGGAGGGACCCCACGCTCCCTGCTGCAGGCTGGCGCGGGGCCGTGTGGGCCACGAGGAGAGGTGGGGGCTCATATCTCCCTCCCAGCACAGCGGGGACCCCTAAAGAGCCCAAAGCAGGGGCAGGAGGGCCTTCCCTACACACTTTGCTGGGGACACCCGGGAAGGCGGTGGGGGCCCCAGGACGAGGTGCGGACCCTTTGGATGCGGTGGGGACCCCGGGACCGCCCTCCCACCCCCGCCCCCCGCCCCCAGGAGCCCGTGGCCAAGTTCTCGCTGAAGGAGCTGCAGGCGACGCGGACGCAGCGCCCGGCGGCCGGCTCCAGCTCTCCGTACGTGGAGATCACCACCGGGGAGCTGCAGGCCCAGGGCGTCACCCAGCTGCAGCTGGAGCAGGTAGGGGCCCGCAGGGGGACGGCGGGGCCCCGAGCGTGCCCCGGTGTCGTGTCCCCGTCGCCACGGCCCGTCCCCGTCCCCTCCCGGCAGGGCCTGGAGCTGTGCCGCGTGGTGGCCGCGCACATGGAGAGGCTGCTGGGGGCGAGGGAGAAGAGGCTGACGCTGCCGCCCAGCGAGATCACGCTGCTCTGAGCCCGCCGCCCTGTCCCCAACGTGACCCCCTCCCTCCCCCCTCCTCGCTGTAACCCCGCACAGGATTTTATACAAGCCCTTGACGCGGGGCCAGGCTGTATTTGCGCTGTGTGCTGTGCTCGCTGTGAGCTAACCTCCCCCGCCCCCGAACCCCACGGCTCTGCCTCAGTTTCCCCTCAGCAGCCCCGCACGGGGCATGGAGCCCCCAGGTCCCCCCAGCCGCAAGGGGGCGGTAGCGTCCCTGCGCCACGCGTCTCGCAGGCATCTGGCTGGCCACCCCGACGCCCGCCGGGGTTAACGCGAGGACCCCGCCAATCAACCGTCGGCTCGGACTTCTGGCAGCCAATCGGCGCCGAGTCCCGAGGCGGGGGGGCGGGGCCGCGCGTCGCCGTCGCCGCCGCCGTTCGTTGCGACGCGAGGCGAGAGCGGGCGGAGAGGGGGACGGGGCGGGGCTTCGCCGCGAGGGGGCGGGGCGACGTCGTGCGCGTGCGCGGTGTGAGGGCGGAGGGGGGCGGGCAGCAGTGCCGGCGCGGTGGGCGGCCCCGCGGCGGCGGCTCGGGATGTCGGGCTGCCTGCTGGTGACGTAGCGCCGCTCGCGCCGCGGGAAGGGCTGCGCCAGAGCTCCGGGGCCCTCCGCCGTTTCCTTCCCCGGTCCGGAGCCGGGGCCCGGCCCCGCGCTCCCCCCCGCCATGGGCACCGGCGCGGCGGCGGCAGCGGGCAGGGCACGGCGCGGAGCCGGGGCCGCCGCCGCTGGGCATGTGCCAGGCTGGGCCGCCGCGTGAGCAGCCCCGGAGCCGAACCTTTGTCCGCCCGTCCCGCGGCAGCCCCAAGCGTTTTTAAATTTCTCCTCCCTCGCCGTTTCGTCCGTTGCTTCGCCGCCGCCGCTCCCCTGGGCGAGCCGTGAGTCGGGCCCCGGGAGGGGAATGGCCGAGGGAGGGGCGGGACGGGGTGGGTCACGCACCGGGAGCGGGGCTATGGGGCGGGGGGTGGGGGGGAGCGGGGACCTCGGGGCCGCGGGCAGGGCCCGGCCTGGCGTGGGGCTGGGGCCGGGCAGTGGGCAGGAGAGCGGGGATGGGGGGGGGGACGCCGCTCCGCCGGTGCTTGCCCTCACGTTGTCCCCCCGGTGCTCCCTCAGCAGGGCCATGAGCAGCAGCCCCGCGGCCCGGAGCGGCGGGCGGCCCGGAGAGCGCTGAAGGAGCCGGGGGCAGCGGGCGCACTATGGCCGGCAGCGGCTACACGGACCTGCGGGAGAAGCTGAAGTCCATGATGCCTTACCGGGACGGCTCCAAAGGGCCGCGGGAGCCCCCCGAGCCCCCCTACGAGCGTAAGCGGCGGTACCACGAGGACTCCGGTTCGGAACACAGCGATTACGAGGAGCAGAAGGAGGAGGAAGAAGCCCGGAAAGTGAAAAGCGGCATTCGTCAGCTTCGGCTCTTCAGCGCCGAGGAGTGCGCCAAGATCGAAGCTCGCATTGACGATGTGGTGTCCAGGGCTGAGAAGGGGCTCTACAAAGAGCACACGGTGGATCGAGCCCCGCTGCGGAACAAGTATTTTTTTGGGGAGGGTTACACGTATGGGTCTCAGCTGCAGAGGAGAGGGCCCGGGCAGGAGCGGCTGTACCCGCGTGGGGAGGTGGATGCCATCCCCGAGTGGGTGCACGACCTGGTGATCAGGAAGCTGGTGGAGCACCGGGTGATCCCCGAGGGCTTTGTGAACAGTGCCGTGATCAACGACTATCAGCCCGGGGGCTGCATTGTCTCCCACGTGGACCCCATCCATATCTTCGAGCGGCCCATCGTCTCCGTGTCGTTCTTCAGCGATTCGGCGCTCTGCTTTGGGTGTAAGTTCCAGTTCAAACCCATCCGGGTGTCGGAGCCCGTGCTGTTCCTGCCGGTGAAGAGAGGAAGCGTCACGGTGCTCAGGTAACTTGGTGTGGCTGTGTGCTGAGACGTGGTTGTGTAATGCTCGTTACGAGGCAGGCGGGCACGCACCTCGATGGATGGCGGTTCGGGGCTCGTCTGCCTTGAGGCGTGCGGGGTCTGGCTGCAGCAGGGGCCGTCGGGGCTCAACGCTGTCACGGTGGATGGCGGTGATGTGGGAGAGGTGGGGGCTGTTCCCTTTTTGCGGGGGTTCAGATCTGAGTGTGGTCACTTGTGGGGTTGGGCTTTCCCACAGTTCCCGTAAACAGTGGAAATCCTCGTCAAGATACAAAATGGATCCCGTGCCCGCGAGCTGGCTGAGGCACAGCTCCTGGTTCTATTCTTAGCTTGGCCTTCCTGACATGACCTTAAGCGTAGAGAGGTGGTGTGAGTGGCCTCATCCCAGTCCACGAACAGGGGCAGACAGACCCTCACCTGTGGGACACCGATGGGAGAGACCCGAGCGCAGACCCCTGCAGGACCATCCCTTGGAGGTGCAGTGTAAACACGGCACGGCAGCATCGCGTGCAGCTTGCGGGCACGAGAAATGCCTTTGCTGGTGTTCCTGCAAGCAGGGGAAGTGCAGTGGAGGTGAAATGACCTGCCCAAGGTCATGGAACAAGCCAGTAGTACAGCTGGGATTGGCACTGGGGAACGCCCGCTTCCTAATCCCCGCTGTCTGCCCATGGGTGCACGTTGCCCCACGCAGCAGGGGGACATCAGCATGGGCTGCCATGTGTGGCCCCACGGAGCCCAGAAGCCCCTTGGTACCACGGAGGGAAGCTGGAAGCTGGTGCTGGGGCTTCCTGCCTTGCTGAGTGCAAGTCGCTCTTGTCCTGAAGGTCAGAGTGCTCTCTGCCAGCAGTGGGATGGCCCAGACTGTGCCAACAGTGCTCTGAGCGACCATCAATATCTTTTTTTTTTTTTTGGGGGGGGGGGGTGGGGGGAGCTGGTGAACATCCAGGCCAGTTTTTCAGGGCTCCCCGGTGGTAACCCAATCCTGCACTTCGGCTTGTAAAGCGATCGCCGCAGGGTTTGGGAAGGAATTTTCCCCCCCACGTCCGTACGGCGTCGTGCTGTTGACTGATGCATCAATAATAAATGCCGAGAGCTCACATCACTTTTATCTGGGAAAAGCAGCACAAACATGAACTAATCCTCGCCGTACCCCCTGCGTTAGGTAACTTCTGCAGATTAGCGAGGGATGAGAGCCAGCGGGAGGACACACCAGCAGGAAGGGCTCTCCCAGGCTAAGGACGTTCGTTGGCTGTGGTGCATGCGGCTGGGGAAAGGAGTGTGCAGGAGAAGGGCAGAGGTCAGCGCTGGGGGGGAGCTGTGGGGCAGTGTCCTTTTACTGCAAGAGCGCTGCGTGCTCGGCAGCCCCTGGTGTGGCATGCGTGTGAGACACGAGGAGAACTTTCTACCTTCGTTCTCCTGCCAGTGACGTGAACCGCCGTGATGCTTTCCCCTGGAGAAGGCACTGTTTTCACTGGGAAACCTCAGATGGCCCTCAGTGTGAAGGAGGATTGGGATTCCTGCAGCACTCGGTGGGATGAGGGAGCAGGGTTTGCTCCAGCACGGGAGAATCGCGTTTTCTCGTCCTTTACTCCACTCCTCCTCCAGAACTGCTGGGAAGAGAGGGCAGCTCGGGATTCCCAGAATGGGAATGAGTTCCCTGCCAGGCCCTGTGCGTGTCACATGCAGGGTTCGTGGTCTGGGTGCTGCAATCCGTTGGTTGGAATGGCTGAAGCGGTCGTACTGAGCCGAGCGAAGGTATTTTTAATGCCGGAATAGGAAAGTTGGTGTCTGTGCAGCCCAGTGCTGGCTTTGCCAGCTTCATCCAGCAGTCAGATGTTCTGCTTTCCAGCAAATAATAGACTGTAAAATGGAGATTGTTTCGATTTCAGTGCAGCAGTTAGCAGATACTTAGCACTCACTTAAGAGACGTTCTGCCAAAGTGATTCTTCTGTGATGATACTGTCCCAGCCAGATAGGAGTTGGTGGACCAGCAAACCTCTGCTCCAACACAGGTCTGAGAACAGAGGGGAGATGTGCAGCACGGCAGGAGGACCTCAGGGATGCAGGGGTGTACCTCTGGATCCGGCTCTCGGTCACATTTAAGCCAACTCTCCAAACTTGGCTTTTTCTCCTCCCAGTAAACAGTTGCTGAAGGCAGTTGCCCTGGAGATAGGGAAACGGCGCAGATAGAAACGGCGTGCTTGTTGTAATGCCTGCTTCCATTGCTGCTGGGGCAGGGGCTGCTCCGTTTGTTTGTTACCATGTGGGTATCCTGGGGATCTCAAGAGAGCTGCTGCGTTTCTCTTTGCCCCCACATCTCCATCCATCTCTCCCCAGGTCATGCGTGTCCTACTCTCAGCAATATGTGCAAAATCCTCAGCCCAGTTTTGCAGAGGGGTTTCCCCATTTCCTGCCCTTGACCCGATGCATTCTGTCTCTCCCTGGGGCCGAGTTCAGGTTTGTTTCAGTAAGGCTTTGCCTGGCTGGTAATGTGCCTCGTGGCGCTGTGCGTGCAGCACGTTGCTAGTTAAACTTTACAGTAAACCAAAGCATTTGTCTAACAACGCTGTGGTGTTTGCAAATACTGAACCTCCTTCAGGCTGTGAAGTCTTCTCTGACAGTGTGTTAGGTTTTAAAAGTGTCCTCTTCGAAGAGTTTTGGAGGTGGAACAGGGATTCTCGTGGCTGTGCTGCATCCCTGAGGACAAAGGCTGAGCCACCCCAGCCACCGCTGCTCAGCCCTTTGCTCTGCCATCGAGGTATTTTTTCCTCTGTTTGCATTCATAGCACTGATTTGCCCTCACATGTTCCAGGAGAGGACCCTCCCGTGTCCCTTCTGCAGTGGGTGCAGGGTTTGTCCCTTTGCCACGCGTTGTCCAGGCCAGGAGGAAATGGCAGCAGTGTGTTGCAGTGCTGCGGGGCTCACACAGCCCGAGTCAGGCTGCAGTGCGCCTCTGCCATCAGCTTGCTGAGGGTGGTTGCTCGCTGGACCATGTTTATGTGGGTTTTTTTTTTCCTGTTTAAAAAAAAAAAAAAAAGAATTCAATAAGCATCAATCAATAGAAGCAGTGTGGAGGAGATGGAAGAATTTGCACATCCGTCTGGGGAACATGTGCTTTTGGAGAAGAGGAAGGGAGCTGGGTGGGGGTGTGGAGGCTCTGGGGTGGGCACGCAGCAGATCTCATCACCTGGAGAGCTTTTGTTGGATTTCCACGTAGTGCATCTCGGCACTGTGGTTGGAGGTGCGAAGCTGCAGTTAGCCGGAGGAGTCAATTGCTAATGGTAACGTTTCCACAGCTCTGAGCTTGTGCACAGACAGGCTTTCCTTCTGAAGGTGGCAATGCTCTGTGCACAGAGCGGGTCTGCTCCCTGCTGCATGCAGCAGCACTGGGAGCGTCGTGATGTTTGTCTCTCTTGTTGTCTAGAGGCATGCCTGATGGCAGCGCTGCTTGGAGCCTCTGGGGGATGAACCTGCTTTCTTCCCAGCTGGAGGAACCTCTGCACAACTGCCTGGATTAGACATCTTTCCAGAAAAGTCTGAGCCCTCAGCAAAGGCCCCTGGTGTCCCAGCTTTGCTCAGAGCAAGCCCTGCGTGTGCTGGTGGTGATGAGGCAGAGATCTGTTTCAGCCCTGCTATAGCTGGTTGCTGCCACATCGGTGCTTTGTGGCAGCAGCTTTCCCAAACCACAGGTGAAGCCTGAGCTCGGTAACCGCTCTGGCCTGGCCATATCCAGCCCCTGGAAGTATTTCTCTAGGGACACTGTGCAGAGCTTTAGGGCTTGCTTTCTGCTGATGTTTATGCAAAAAATCTCTGCTTCTATCTCCATATGAATCAGTAATACTGCGGCTTCGCGTTAATTCTTCTGGACTGAAAAAGAGATGTGGGGAGGAGCTGTGGATGTGTAAGATCCAAGAGATCAGTTGGGGTTAGGGTGTTAGTTGGGCCCGTGGGTGGCATCTGCACCTCCCCTCGTTCATCTGAATGGTGCTCTGGGATGCACACATCATGCTCAGCTGTTCTCAGAAGTGGTCTTGTGGGCAGCAAGTTAGGAGTTTCTTTCCTGGATCATTCCTTCCCCTCTGCTTTGGTTTTGTTCTCCAGGCAAGAGCAGAAATGCCTGGGCGCACCCTTGATATCCTTATGGGGGTTTTGTTGCAGTGTGTGTCCCTTCACCTTGTGCTCTTGGCTGTCATTGGGATGTGGTGAGGCCAGGAACGGCCCAGAGGGTTCTGCTGGCACCAACAGAGCAACTGTGACCCAACCAGATAACCTCATTCTGTTTGTCTGCTCAGTGCTCGTGCAAACCCCTCTGCAGGAGGGCTGTGCAGAAACTCTCCCTGTGCTTGGCAAGGTGCAGGCTGAGTTCCCCCGCACCAGCATGGCATTGGGGCTGACTGACAGTCCCCCTTAGGGCCTGGAGCAATAGGACTGCTGCTTTGGGACCATAAGCTCTTCTTAACGCTGCTTTGGAAGCGAGCTGAGAGCCAGTTCCTGTATGGAGATAGCTATGGGAGGCTGAGCTGACATCTCGCAATGGAGAGCACAGGTCTCGAAGCAGACATCCTCCTGATGTTTGCTGAGGATGTGCTGAGCTGAATATTAACATGGATGATATTAATGGATTCGCTGGAGCTTGACGCAGAGATTCCTGGAGTATAATGGAGCATTATTAGAAGCCCCTCTGCATCGCAGTGTGTTGCTCTGCAGCCCCCTTAGAGGGGCAGGGGATGGCCAGCAACACCTCTTCCAGTGGATCCGTCTTAGGTCTGAGCTGTCTTCTCAAAGCAGTAAATCTCTCTTTGAGCAAGAGGTGAGCGTTTCTGGATGAGTGAGTGAGTTACCTAACCAGATAAAGGGAACCTGCTCCTATCCCAGAGAGGACCTCTGTGTGTGTGTGTGTGTGTGATGTCTTCTCCACACTGAGCATCCCCAGTACCCTGCGGGCTGTGAGGGTGAAGGCTGGCAGTGGGGAGCAGCAGCAGCAGCCTCTGAGCAGAAAGGAGCAGTGAGAGGAAGTGCTAAATGCAGAGCTTGGGCTGTGCAAACCCACATGAAACGGCTTCCAACCTTCACGCGAGGCTGGGAGCACAGCACTGCCCCTGGGAAGCACAGTGAGATTTCTTGATGCAGCGGTTCCTGCGTTGGGTTCACGCAGGGCATGTTGTGCTGGCGTTCAGTGCTCCTTCACCCCGAGGCCTTCCTGTCCTCGTCGGCCATTTCAGGAGGCGTTTCACTTCTCCTTCCC
The DNA here is from genome assembly GCF_016699485.2 of Gallus gallus. Classification (NCBI taxonomy): domain Eukaryota; kingdom Metazoa; phylum Chordata; class Aves; order Galliformes; family Phasianidae; genus Gallus; species Gallus gallus. The sequence continues at coordinate 5,050,331 of NC_052545.1, forward strand.
CATGCCAGACTGGAGGAGGCTGCTGTGCGCAGCAGCAGGCAGAGGGCAGCCCACCCCTCGTTAGCACCTGTAATGATGGTGAGACGGGTGAGTGCCAAAGCCCCCCTCAAAGATGCTCCAGCAGCAGCTGCTTTTCAGTGCCTCTGGTCACACACCGTGTCCGGGTGTGCTGTGCATCTTGGTGATGACGGATGGCTTTTGCTCAGGACATGGGTGAGATGCTGGAGAGCAACGCGGTGATGTTTTTATTCTGCTGCACGCTAATCTCTTGATGAAGCTCTCGTAAATGGCTGAATTTACACTCCATAAACTCATTTTCAACGCGACTTATTTCATGACGTTGTGGCAGGTGGTGGTTTCCTCTGGTGTATGCTAAAAAAAAATTAAATCAACAACAATAAAAAAAAAAGCCTGCCTGTTACCATGCCCGTTCTGTAAATGGAGCTCCTGTGTGCCTTGGGAATGGTGTGGTGTTTGGAGGAGGAATCTGTGGGGGAAGTTGGGAAATGGCTGGCCAGAGCGCGCTGCTGAGCCTGGCAACCGCTTTCCCCTCCTGCCTGTCATCTTTCTCACCACGGCTCTTTGTTTTTGTTGTCAGTGGATACGCAGCCGACGAAATTACACACTGTATTCGACCACAGGACATCAAGGAGAGAAGAGCTGTCATCATTCTTCGAAAGTAAGTGTTGAAGCCTTCTGGACAGTAAGGCAACCTTGGATATGCGGCGGTGTGACTTTTACGGTGCTGTGAAAGGAACGCTTTAAAAAGATGCCTTGCTTGTTAACGTGCTGGGTTGACCTTAAATCTTTGCTAGATCTCACTCTGCTCGTTTGTGCCTTGCCATACCCATCACTTGGTCAGTGGAGATAGATGGGACCTGTTACTGCAGAGTTAATTGCTTCTTGGATCTGTGCAGCAGTACTTTGTTGTACCTGGGTTTGCTGTTGGTGGTGGTGTTGCTGATGGTGTTTGGACACTTGGCTTTCATTGCCTGCCTAACCCCAAGCAGCTGGAGTTTCAGGCTCTTGCTTTGGGCTGCATATTCAGGTGTCTGATTGTATCATTCCCACATACCTGAGTCACCTGGACAGTCCTTTGAAGCTGATGCTTATGATGAAGAATCTTCTATAAAGCAGGCTGCTTTCTTGGTAGCATGCCTTTCATTTCCTGGGGAGGGGGAGGAAGGTGCTGGCTTTGAAGGGAAATGAATGCTGTGAATTTAGCAGTCAGTTTACAGAGCTCGTCCTTTGAGCGTGGTGTTGGGAAGCCAAGCTCTGTGAGTTGCATCTCATGCTCCTTGTTTTAGAAGATGTGCTGTCTTGGTCAGCTGATGGCATTTCATCAGTTGGTTTGATGTAAACCCAGAGAAAACCATGGGCATGGTGGCAGGGCTGCAGCTGTGGCTAAGGCTGGCACGAGGCTAGCAGGAAAGAGGTCTAGATTCAGAGTTGTGGAACTTCTGGGCAGCCTATCTGGTTCGAAAACAAGTCTGATGACGTTGTGAAGATAAGGCATAAAGCCAGCAGAGTGGAGTTGGACATCTGGATAGAGAGACCCATGAAATGAAGGCAGGGAAAACAACAGCCCTGAGGCATTAGCACAGCAAAATCAGAACAGACCTAGGGAAGCAGGATGAGATGTGGCAGATGACAGAGTAGGATGAAAGATGGATTGGAACCAAACCCTCTGATTGATGGTTATTGCCAAAAGGGGGGTAAGGTGAGATGACTAATAACAAAAAGGCTGTTATGTTCAAGTTGTTGGTTTCTACAGCCAGTGAGAAGCAGTGAGTGCTAATGAGCCCCAGTGAGAGGCATCTCCAGATCCCGTAGCAGGAAAGGGCTGAATTCAGGTGCTCTGGAACAGAGAAGCTGCCTGTCCCAAGCTGTGGAGCAGTTCCTTGGAAAAGACAGCTCTGGCTAGGTAAACTAAAGCTGCAAAAGTAGTGCAGGTGTATAATGTACCTGTTTAAAGCAGTTCTACTTCTTGCCTTCATCAGCCTCTATAAGCTAAGGGTGTTATTTCAGTCTAGCCGGGCTGCCCTCAAAGTGCAACTGGGCAGGCATGTAGCTAGCCAAGGCATCCTGCTGCCTGGCTCACCTGGGCAGCACTGTCAAACAGATGAGGCCCGTTAGCACCCAGCAGAGCCATGCTGGCTGCGTTGGCTCAGCCATCCTTCTGCAGCAGTGCGCCCTTCTGGCTTCCCCAGAGGAGCCTGAATTGCTTAGTGTCAGAGCAGGAGCATCTCTGCCCGGTCATACACAGACAGCCATGGGCTGGCTGGACCGGTGTGGTGAATGCAACCACAACAGGATTTCTCTCTGAGAAAAGTGGGAACTCTCCGGTCATTATTTTTGTCTCATCTCCATAGAGCGTAGCAATCCTGGTGGATGCGTGGCGATCGCCTCTTTTGCCAAGGGGTGCACTCTGACTGTTGCCAAATAGAGCTTATTAATTGTTGCTTATCCCTTGTGACGGGGACCGTCTCCTTGGCCGGCCGTGGGCACACACATGCATGCACAGCAGGGCTGCACCTCTGTCTGCGCCTGCATCCCCGGAGCATCTCTTGCTGCCATTCCCCGGTCCCAGATCATGCGAATGGTGCAGTCTGAAATAGCAAGTTATGCAACCAGGAAAACAGCCGCTTCCGCGAGCAGCCTGCGTGCACACGAGGCTGGGGAGCAGCCTGTGACCTCGTAAAACTCATCTTTCGTGGTGAGAATGAGCCCGGAGCTTTCCAGAAGAATCGGGCACCCTGCGGTTGTGTCACAGCAGCATAAACTTTGCTGCTTGCAGAAGCTGTGAATAAGCTGGCAGAGGCTGCTGGGCCCCAGACTCTGGAGTCTGGATCTGCTGCCTCCGCTCTGGGCACGTGGTTCTGGAGACTGTTCTCCTGTCGCTGCCAGCAAAAACTGAGCTGGAGAAGTGGCTGGGTTTTTCAGGATGCTTGAGAGCAGCGTGGTTACCAAGTAGGTCAGCAGCACTTCAGAGCTGCTGCGTGATGGTATTTGCAGTGCTCCCTGTGTGTCGGAGCACAGGGCTGCAGGGAGACTGCAAAGTTCGGAAGCTTTGAGCAAGGGGGAAGGAATGATGTGCTGGATTTCAAGAGATGCTCGGAGGGATCGTGGAGGAGGTGGGGGTAGAATTGTGACCTATTCAGGTGGGTCTTGAAAGTCATTATAGAGGTCTTACACAGCCACATTTAAGCAATTCTTCATAGGCCATTACGCAGGGGAGTTATTTTATTTAACTTGAACTTTGGTAGGTAATTTACTTTCATTTTTGGCATGGTTCTTGCTTGTATCCATTCCTGCAGGAGAAATCTGTATTGCCCTGTGGAGACAGAGCATGGTTGATATCCTCTTGCCTTTGCAGTACATTTGCTGTGATTTTTTTTTATTATTATTTTTAATTGCAATCATGTAGTTGTCATATTTAAGAGGTAATTAAACGACCTAACTTGTCTAGGGCCAGATCAGCAATGCCTTGACTGTTCTAGCTGCACTGGGTCCAGTCCTGGAGCTGAGGACAGCTCAGGTCAATGGCTTTGCAGCCTGGCCAGCTGCCTATGGAAGTCTTCCTTATTTCTGGCAAACCCACCTTCGTTTTTGCCATCGTGGCATCGCCCTGTTTAACTGGAGAGCCTCTCCCTGGGGGTACAGGGGAAGCTTGGCGGTTGAATTTGCTTCATAACAGGAGTTTAGGTTGAAATTATCTTGCTTCAAAAGCTAAAGTTAAGCACTGAGGGACAAGCAGAGATTCTTCCCTTTCTTTTACCCAGACCCCTCTGGTATTCGGCCCTGATCCTGTGGAGGCAGATAGGCTGCAGGAACAACATCAGGATGCCCTTTTTTTCCAGGAGGTGACTTGAAGACTCTTGAAATTGGCACTGTGGGGCACCAGCACCACCTTTTACTGTGTTTTGTTCATTCTTAGGCTTCAATTTGTGTTTTGAAATAGACTTCAGAAGTTTTTGCAAATTGAGCCTGGTAACTACGCTGTGCTGTGAGGTGGTGATAGCACCATACTAAGCTTTCATCTGTGCTGCACAGCCATTGCTCGGCCTCTTGCCTCTCTCCATACATGCATAGAAGCTGCAGCTGTGCCTGGGCCAGCAGCAGTGGAAGCTTTATTCCAGCATGAACTGGGCCCTGCTGTCTGCTGGAGGGTGGTGGTGTGGCTGTGGTGTGGCTGCTGGTTACTAAATCTCCTTCTGACTCGCACTTTGACTCCTGCCTTAAACCTCTTAGTCAAGCTGAGAAATGCCTGACCCCATGAGATCTCAGAGACAGTAAGGAATTTCCAGATAGAAGGAGTTATTACTGGTGTAGGTGATGATGGATTTCACAGTGTGTCTCCCAGGTGGCTTAACTGGAGTTGCAAGTTATTGAAGAGTCACTGTGATTTCATCGGATGTTGCAGGTGCTCGAACACCTCCGCTCAATATCCTATCACTGTGATTGCAGTGAGCCCAGCACCTTTCCTGTCCTCCCACGTCCACCTCGTGGCCATGCTGCTCCTAAGCCTTCCTCTGTCTTTAGAAGGCAGTAAAGGTTAAAAGCTGAAGCTTCAAGTAGGTAGAAGCTGCAGCTTGTTCTGCTGTTGGATGTAACAGTCCTGACCCTCTTTCAGAGCTGTGTGCCTAAGACTGAGGGTTCTACTTCAGTGCATCTAGGACAAACGCCTATTGCAGCCTGCTAGCAATTCAGTTGAAATGCTTTGCAAATCCTCTTTTTTTTTTTTCTTAAATATTTGCAGAACAAGACTAGATGCCCCTCGATTGGAAACAAAATCGCTGAGTAGCTCTGTGTTGCCACCAGGTTACACCTCTGACCGCCTGTCAGGAAGCAACAGGGACCAGATCTTGAAACCAAAGCGGTCCCATCGCAAAGCGGATCCCGACGCTGCTCACAGGTAGGTTGATCTTGGCTAGGGGTGAGGTTTTGGGTGTTTTCTCTGGGTCAGCGAACATCTGAGGTTCCTGGTCTCTGGCAAGAGGTTGTGCAGCATGCTGACAACATCCTGGTTTGCACCTCTTTGCCAGGGGCTGGGAAGCACCTCCCAGGTGTGTTCTGTGGTGTACGGATCTGTTATCAGTGAGGTTCTTGATACATTCCTCCTAGGCTTGTGGAGTCTAAGCTTTGGCTGTAAGCAGCTTACATTGTTTATCCTGCGAGTGGCATAATGAAGAAGCAATAGATTTGGCTGCCTCTTGATAATGCAGTCATTCAGAACAATAGTTTCCCTGCAGCTAATTATTTTTGACCTCTATTGCCAAGCAACCTGTGCAGGTGTGTTGAAGTATATTATGAAAGCAGTCTTTGAGGTTTTGTGAACTGGGAAGGGTGAAGGTCTCCTTGGGAAGCTGCATAGAACTGCTTTGCTTCCAGAGCTGTGCGTATATGTTTGTGTGTGTGTATATGTGTAAGCAAACTGTGGATGCGTAAGCCTGACCTACAAGAGAGCTCCTTACTGAAGCTTCAGACAGCTTGAGCTCTGCGGCAAGGCTTCCCTTAAACACCACCTTGCTCTGTGTGAATGTACTGATAGCCAGTCTGCCAGCTGTCATGCAACATTTCTGGTATTCTCTAATTCTAAAGCTCCCCAAGGATTGAGGTGGCATTCTCTGCACATCATGTAAAACCAAAAGGCTGGCGTGGTCGTGGGGCTCGGCTGTTGTGAAGTCCCAGCCCATGTTTCAACCTGTCCTGGTGAAGGAGAAGGGTGGGGATGGTTTGTTTACGAGCAGTGTTCATTCATCAGAACTCAGGATGACTGGGCACATAGATCACGAAGAGAAGTGAGGCTGCAAATAAAATCTTACCTCTGAGCACGCAGTGCTCCAGTGTGCGATTAAAGGAGTGGTCATGCAGGGCAAAGTCTGCAGATCCATGAGAGCGGATGTGAAGGCGGAGATGCACCTTACTGGGATGCAAGCTCAGCACAGTCTCCTACAGTGGATGGTATCTAAAGGCTCTGAAAGGCCTAAAAACTCAGTGTATTGCAGGTAAATAGTGCAGATAGCACATCTGTCAGAGGAACTCAGTAGTTGCTACCTGAGATAAATTTGAGTGGTCTGTGCAGCTGTGAATCCTGCCAGCACAGTCATACTATGAACTGAACTGATTGCAGGTGAGAACAGAGGCAGCTTTACGTAAATAGTAATTGCACTGTGGTAACGTTTGAGAGAACTAGCAGGAGGACAAAGGAGCTCAGAGCTGATGTTTAATCCTGCACCGTAAGTATCCTAGCAGCTTAGCACAGAGCTGAGCTTGTTTTTGGGCTCCTCTGTAGGAGGCAGACCGCTGTGCCCAAGGAATGTTTGTTGGTACCACAAGCTGCACTTCAAGAGGGCTGATCAGGCTGTTTGGAGGTGTCCCTGGTGGAGATAAAGACCAAAGCTCACCACGTGAAGGCAAAGGACTCGCGCTTGTAAAAGCAAAGTTCTCAGCTCTTTCATGGGACGTGCAGCTTGGCGATGTGCTCCTGCTCTGAGAGCTGTGTGCTCAGTACTGGGAGAGCAGTGTGGAAAAAGTCACTCACAGTGCTCAAAGTATGCAAAAATCCAGATGGTATCCGCACAAGGAGTGCTTAAATCCTGTTGTGGATGTGTTCTCACACCCTCTTTCTCTCTTTCTCCATAGGCCACGGATTCTAGAAATGGATAAAGAGGAGAACAGGCGCTCAGTCCTCTTACCAAAACATAGGAGACGGAGCAACTTCAGCTCTGAGAACTATTGGCGAAGGTCTTACGAGTACACGGAGGACTGTGATGAGGAGGAGGAGGATGGCAGCCCAGCCAGGAAAGTTAAAATGAGGCGACACTGAGGAATGCACTTTCCAGGCTTGTGGAGCTGATGAGATTGGCCTCTAGTCTGTGAAAACTTTCTCCTCCCTCTGGCTATTTTCCATTTAGCTTCAGTTTTGGTTTTTCCTTTCAGGCTGAAGAGTAAACAGGAAGGATCTAGTGGTTTGTTTTTATGAATGGAGGAATGCTGAGACATATGTAAGGATGGAACATGTCCAGTACACACGGTGTCCTGAGTCATGGGTCAGATGGGCATCTCTACCATAGGAAGCAGATAACGTTATGCCAGGCTGTCTGTTGGGATTTCTTTGAGAACACCAAAAAGTTTAACTGTTTCATTGTGCAAGATTCAAGAATTGTATTTTGTTTTGTTGGTTTTTTTTTTTTTTTTTTGCTTTAACTTTCTTCTTTTCCAAATGTTCTAAATATGATGTTGTTAGACCCCAGGAGCTGAAATTCTCTGTGGTGGCCTCGTATTCCTTGCTTCACCAAAGGGCTCCTTGGTCTGCTTATACCTAGTTGTTGCTGGGTTGTGTTTTAAGGGTGTACCCTGCAGTAACTGGAAGTTTGAAGCTTTTCAGACTCCTTTTGCTGCATTGATTACAAAGGGTTTAGGACATTTGTGTTGCACTTTAGTACCAGTTTTAAATGCCATAGATTTCCTTTCCAGTCCCTTTTCCCAAGCCAGCTTGGGCTCACAGCTTTGTGTTCCTGTGCTGCCCTCTCCAAGAAGAATGTACTTAAGCTCTGGTTTCTCAGTGCTGTTCTGACCAGTCATCTGTTTTGGCTGAGGATGGAGCCATGGCTGGCTTCACTGATGTTGGTCCAGTGCTGACCTGAGGTCTGTATTGGAGCCTGGGAGCTGCAGAGCAAGTGACTGCATTGAGTACGTGCTGCTTTCCCGAGCTAGAGACAGCAGAGAGGAGTTGGGAGGGAGGCTGTGCTTTGGGGGGTGTTTGCCTTGGGACCCCCTGAGAAGATGTGGGATGCTGCTGGGTACAGAGGAGCTCTGTTTTGGCCCACAGGATGTTTGTCAGCTATCACTGCAGCAGTTGTCTGATGCCCTCTTGTTTCTGTGCGTGTTCTGGGGTAGGGACTCTGGTTGCCCCAGGAAGTGCTGAGAGGCGTGAGGCGTTTCACCCTGTGGAGGTAACCTTAGAAGACTGCCTTCTTCCTCATCTTTTCCCACTGGTTTGTGTTTGCCCTGCCTGAAATCTGCGTTTTGCAGGTTTGGGGCCCAACACCATATTTAGAAGCCTACTTTTAAGAAACTTTCTCCAATTGATTCTTTGATCCCAAGTGTTGGCAGTTGTAAGGAGTAGTCTTATTTTAAAATTTTTACTGCTTTGTCCTTCCTCCAATTGTAGTTTTTCTTAGTGTTGTGTCCCCCACTCTTCATGATCTGCACGCTTGGTAATAAAAAGATGTAATATATTTTGAATCCCGTTTGCTGCTGTCTTGAGGAGCCACCGGTCAAAAAACGGGCGCTGTTCCTTAGTGATCAGGCATGTTTGCTGACATCTGGGTCTCGTCGTCCTTTTCCTTCCCTGCTGACTTCTGCAGCTCCCACCATTCATCTGTCCTTGGGCTCACTGCTGAGGCTGGATCTAGCAGTCACATTAGTGTAAAGGAAATTACTGTCACCTTCAGCATGGCACTGAGCTGCAGGAGGTTTTGTAGGTGAGGCTCCTACTGCCTGTCTTTGATTGTCTTGATCTAATTGCTTTCCTGGTGAGAGCTCTCTTTGGCTCGGTGTGGAGCCTTGAGAGCAGCCTCATGGCCAGCCTTCGAAGGCACGTACCTGTCTTGTCTGCCCAGAGATCTGGAAGTTCGTGAATCTGGGACTTCTGAAAGGCCATTATCAGTCCACACTCAGCATTTGAAGCAGCATTCCTCCTGCTCCTAGCTTGCAGCAGAGAACCCAGGCCATCTCTTGGCTACAAACCCCGTTTTGGAAAGCTTGGCATTCTCCAGCAGCAAAACAGCATGCAGGGAGCAGCGATCTCTTCTCCTCCTTATGGCTGGTGTCTGTAAACATCTCTGGCAAGCTAGAAACCTGCTAGTGGGATGCCTGGGGTGGCTGTTCTTAATTCTGGATTTGCTGTGGACATATCCCGTTCCCTCCAAGGGCATTAGGCTGTGCTGCTTTGTGCTGCTGGCAACGGCAGGGCAGAGCCACCTGTGTTCCCTTGCTGGAGGTCTCTGCTCTGCACAGCCTGCTCTCCCCCCCTTCCCAATTTTATGCCTACCTCTGCAATATGGATACTGTACTCTGGTGTCTCAGCTCACAGTGAAGACAACCTGCCTTCCCGGGGCCGCTCCCTGAAGCAGCAGGAGCACTGTGACTCTCATGGGACAAGATAATTTCCACGAAAGGCTGAACAAAGCACCCTGAGGTCTTACCTCCTAGCCTGGTACCGTCACCTCATCCCAGTCCTCGTGCAGTCTGTACGTGTGCAGGCATCCCGCTTGTCCCATTGGGTTTTGTATTCCTGCATGCCACCTCTGGGAACTCTGCCCTCCTTTTCCCCATCCCAGGTCTGTGCCGTGGGTCTGAGCTGGCAGCCATCGCTGGAGCTGCTCTCCTGCCGCCCTCTGCTTCGTTTTGCTTTTAGTTTTCAAGCTGACTGCTTGGGGCTTGACACCTTGGCAAGAGTGGGACACAACCGATCTGACCCGTAGGATCTCTTGGGCAAGAGTCCCCAGCGTGCAGGCAGGCCATCTCCCCCACTTGTACAGACATTTTATATACACACGGATGTATATGTGTAGATACATGGTTTTTTAACTCTTTTGCACTGAACAACATTGGGGTGAAACCTTGATTTGAAACAAGAAGACACATTTTTCACATGGATCCAGATGTCTAGATCCCTTACTGTGACTTGTTTGTTAAAACTGTGGCTCAAAACACTGCTGATGCCCATACCTGTTCTCTGTCCTGGCTGTGTGAAGGCTTCCATCAGACCAGTGGTGTGAGTCTGGTGTGGAGATGGGCTTACGTGCAGGCCTGACCAAGTCTGCTTCTTTGTCTTCATGTAGTTCAGCAATGCAGTCCCAACTCCTCTCCATCCACCTGCAGCGTGCTGTCTGTGTAACCTGCTCACCCCTCCAGGGGCATAAGGCTGTGTACGATGTGATGACCCCACAAGCACTCAGACCCACAGCCCAGACCATGAGAACTGTCTTTCCTAAGGAAGGGGGAGGTAGATGGGAGTTGTCCCTGCTTTTCTGCAAAGGGAGGAATTTGGGTTTGCTGCCCTTACCTGCGTATTGAGAAGACTTGGCGGTCCAACTAAGGCTCTTGTGTTGGTTGTGTAGGCTTCACTTGTCCTCTGGAAGAGAACCTGGGGCTGTTTGCCAGCAGTGAGAGGTGAGCTGGCTCAGGGAGGGGCTGTCAGAGCCTGGTGGAGGCTGCCAGCTGTGATTTCCACCTCCCTGCAGCGTGCAGGCAGCGGGGAAGCCCCAGTTTCCACATCTAGCCCTGAACTCAGGGCTGGGACACCACCGGCCACTCATGCTGGCTTCAGAGATGTCTCAATCCAAACCCATGGCTAGGAATGGACTGGAGGGGGGCTCGGGGCACGGCCGTGGGGTCTGGCCCCCCATCCAGTGGCAAATTGTCTTTTGTCTGCCAATCGCCTTCCTTTTCCTGGCGAGGAGGAGAAATGCTGAGCCCAGAACTGTGTCTCTGCTCCTTCCTGCCCCCCCCTGCCCACACTTACGAGTTCTGGCTGACTTTAATTTTGTTTTATAAGATTCTAATTTTTTTGGTTACAAATAATTAAAAAAAAAATTAAAAAAAAAAAAAAAGAAAGTGGCAATATTTTTTTCTGTAAGCTTTTCCTAGGAAAAAGCGTGGTTTGTAACAAAGTTGTACAGTTCTGAAGTTTGAGATACGAGAAGTACTGTGTGAAACGCTGTAAATGGGGCAGAGATTATTTTATGTACAGTCTGACGCAGGGAGATACTTTTAATTCTGGTTGATTCTTAGGAAGAATTTGGTTCTTCACTGTCAGGGTTTGGAATTTCATGGTTTCATTATTATTATTTTTTTCTTGTATAGATTGCTGCATTAATTGAATAAAAGCAGAAAGCATCGCTGTGCCTGCCTGTGCGGTGGGGCTGGGATCGCTGCGGGAGAGGGGAGTGCTTCTAAATAAAGGGGAGCTCTGGGAGGAACGCGTGCTGCCCTGGAAACCAGGATGGGGCTGCAGTGGGTGCTCCCTGCCTGGTCCTCTGCTTTGGTTCCCCATGGTGTGGGTGCTGAAGATGTCCCCGTCCTCCCACCACGCTCTGGTGCTGAGGTGCTGTGGTTCTGTGCTTTGGCCTCGCTGGGGCCCCTCGTGGGCCTTGCCCCGCACCTTCCTCCTGTGAGAGGGGCTGTGTGCTGCCTGCCGTGGTGTCCTTCCTCCTGTTCTTCTTCCTCCTGTTCTACTTCCTCCTCCTCCACAGGCACAGATTGCACCCACAGAGCGGTCAGGCGCTGCTGCCCGGGGTGCGGAGGGGTCACTGGAGGTGTTGAAGGACCGCTGAGGTGTGGCACTGAGGGACGTGGTTTGGTGTCGTGGTATGGATGGCCCGGGGTTGGACGTGGTGACCTGAGAGGGTTTTTCCAAACAGAACGGTTCTGTAGTTCCTGGCCGAGCTCCCGTTCTGTCCCCACACGGGTACCATCGCGTTCCTCTGTTCGCCCCACAAGAACCTTTCACAGTAGGGGTGCCAGGACCGCTGCTGGCTGCCCGCCGTCCCTGGCCCCACCCCAAAGGCCCAACCTGCCCCTGGAGGGAACCTGAAGAGGGAAACCGAGGCACGAGGCCTCGCAGCCCCGCAGCGTGCGGGCGGCCCGCTGTTACTCAGCGGGGAGTGCTGGCCCAGCCCTGAGCGCGGCGCCCGCCTGACTCAGCCGGACCGGGCCCTGCGGCCCCGCGGGTGAGGCCTGCCCTGGGCCGCTCCGTGCGGTGAGCCCCGGCACCCTCCGCGGCCAGGATGAGCGGCCTGGAGGTGCCCCCGCCGCCCCTCGGCCCAACCCTGAAGAGAAAAAAAAAAATGCGAAAGAATGAGGGAGGAAAAAAAAAAAAAAGGGAGAAACCTATTGGCTGCCGTGAAGGGCTGCGGGAGAGCGAACTACAACTCCCAGCACCCCCCGCGCCGGCGCATGCGCAGCGCAGAAAGGAGGGCGCCGCTGCGCCGTGCGTGCGGACGCGCGCTGATTGGCGGGACGCGCTGTCCGTCAGGGCCACACCCCGCCCCGCCGCGGCGGTGCCTGCCCGGGGCTCGGCGCGCGGCGCTCGGCGCTCGGAGCGGGGGGGGGCGCCCGCACCGGGACCGGCACCGGACCGGCACCGCGACCGGGAGCGGCACCGCCGGCAGCGGGAGCGTCTGCCCCGGGATCACCGGCCCCGCCCGCCGCCTCCCGGTACCGAACCGAGCCCCGCCGGCCCCACCATGATGAAGTTTCGGTTCCGGCGGCAGGGCGCCGAGCCGCACCGCGAGCGGCTCCGCCACGACCTCTTCGCCTTCAGCAAGGTGCGGGCCGGGCGGGGGGCGGGACCCCTGGGCGGCGGCGGCGGGAGGAGGCGGTACCGGAGGCCCCCCCCGAGCTGTGCGGGATGCGGGACCCCCGGGGGGGCGGCCCCCTGCGGGACTGCGGGCGGGGCGGCCCCGGGGCGGTGGGGCGCCGGGGTTTGCGTGTGGGGGTCGTACATCGCTGCCCTCCCCCCCCCCCCCCCCCGCTCATACCGAGACCCCCCCGGGCGGCAGCACCCCGGTACCGGAGCACCCAGCGCGGGTATACTGAGGGTTTGGGGACCCCCGCACCCACGACGTCCCCGAGCGTGACCCTGCGGGACCGGGGGGGGCTCTGTGGCCGCCTCATAGCACTGCAGCGCAGTGATACCCCCGGGACCGGGGGCTGCTTTGCTCCCCCGTAACGCGCCCCGTGGCTCTGGGGGCCCCCGGCTGCTGCAGCGCCGTGCCGCCGTCCTGGTGTCACCCCGGTACCTCTCTGTGCCCCCTCCCCGCTGGGGGAGCCCCTCCATCCTTCCCGCCCGGAGCCCCGCAGCGCTGGGACGTCCCCGACTCCTGGTGACACCGAGGGCAGGAAAACATTGTCACCGTGCCCTCCTCCCTTGGATACGGCCCCCCCCCTATTGCTCCCCACAGGTTCGGGCTGCCCCAAACTCACAGCAGGGTCTCAGCCCCGCCCCTCAGCCCACCCCAGTTTTGGGGTCCCACCACCAGACCCGGTTCTGGGGGGGGTGTATCCCAGGGGGTGGGGGATGACTGCGTGGCGGAAGCTGTGAGTGCCCCGGGACGCTGCCTGCCCACCTGCCTCCCATTAACGTCTTGGGTTTTGTTAGTTTTTTTTTTTTTTTTGCTTCCTTGCGAGCTCCAAATCTGCCTCAGATTTGCTGTAATTTGGCCCAGAGTGCTCCTTGGCCGTCCGGAGCAGCCTGCTGCCGGATGCGGCCCCACTGCTGGTGGGAGGAGGGGGGGCTGCGAGGGGAGCGGGTGCTCGGCCACCATCCCCAGTGCTGCCACCCCCGGCTCCCTGGGCATCCCCAGTGCCACCGTCCCTGGATCCTCGAGCAGCCCCCGGTGCCGTTGTCCCCAATAGCACTGCCACCACTGGGGCTCCAGGCGGCGGTGGGTGGGGTGGTTGTCCTGCAGTGAGGGTGTTTTTGGGGCTCTGCTGGGGTGGTCCCATCAGCCCCCATCCAAGCACTGCGCTCAGAGTGTCCCCATGGTGCCACCCCCCTCCCCCCCGGTGGCTTTCAGCATCCTGGAGCCATACGTGCATCCCACAGAGCCTTTGGGGTGCCGTGTGGGTGATGGGGACCGGCACCCAAATTTGTCCTCAGACTGAGGGCATTGCAGAACCCTCCTGCAAGGGGACGTTGTGGTCCCTGCTGCCAGGTGACACCGCAGAGCAGCCCTTGGCACAATCGGGAGGTGTCACCCCGGAGCATTTTGGTGTCGCAGCCCCTGGGAGTGCTCCCTGGTGTGAAGGTGGTGGATGTCCCCCCCACCCCACCCCTGTCCCCAAATGCTGCCCAGCCCCTCCCGGAGCAGCAAGTCTGGGCACGCTGCTGTCACGGACTTCCTTGGGAAGGTGCCCGCGGGGGCTCAGCGTGGCCGGTGCTGCTCCCTGGCTGGTCCCGCTTGCCTGGTTCTCCACGGCACCACCGGGAACCCCCGTGTGCTCCTCGGGGTGCTGCTGTGGATGGGGGCATCCCCGTGCCTTTGGGTGGTGGGCTTCACCTCTCTAAGGTTAGGGTAGCCATGGTTCTTTGGTGTCTTTTGGGGTGGTTTGGTCAGTTTTGGGATGTGGACCCCTAAGGCAGCTTTGGGTACTGCTGTGGCATCTTCAGTGCACTGCAGGGCCGGGGCTGTAGCAGCTCAGTGCCACCCTGCTGGGCTGTGGGGGTGCTGCTACTCCTGTGAGGGGGGGCGGGGTTTGGGGGGGGGCTCTGCTCTGATCCCTCTGTCCCCGCAGACGGTGGAGCATGGCTTCCCCAGCCAGCCCAGCGCCCTGGCCTACGACCCCCGGCTGCGCGTGATGGCCATCGGCACCAAGGCAGGAGCTGTCAAGCTGTATCCTTTCTTACCCCCTCCCCCCACCCCCCTCCAAAAAACAAAACACTGAGGAGGGGGGGAACGCAGCCCCCGGCCACGTCCTGGCGGTGTCCGTCCATCCGTCCAGCTGGGCTGCAGCTGTGCTGAGCTGGGGGGGGGGGGGGAAGTGCTGGGGGCTGGAGCAGAACGGCTGCCTTGTCCCGAACTGTGCGCCCGGAGCGGTGTTTTGGGGGAGGAAAACGCGGTGGAAAACAAACCCAAGCAAAACCCAGGAGTGGGGTGGGATGGATGCTCCCGTCCCGGGATGCTGCGGCTGTGCTTTGTTGTGAGCGGGGAGACTCTGCCGTGCTGCTGGCGGGCAGCCAGGGCTGGATGCGGCCACATCGGGGGCCCCGCGCTGCAGGAATGTGGGGGGGCCCTGGGGGGGCTGCATCCCGTGCAGGATTCTTTTTTCTTTTCTTTTTTTTTTTTCCCTTCTTTTTTTTTTAATTTATTTTTTTGGAGGGGAGGGTTGTCCCCGCTTCCCTGCCTCCATCAGCTTGCTCCGTTCCTGGCTTGAAGATGGCATTTGAGTGCTAGGGCTGCTCCGGTCCCATCCTGATGCCATCCTGCCCATTCTGTGCTGGTCCAGCTCTGGGTAAGATGTTTGGGGACCATCTCCACCCAGAGCGATCTGTGTCCCCTCAGCCATGGGGGGGAGTCCCAGCACTCAATCCCCCTATAGTACTGCGCTGTTGCTGGGTGCTGCATGGCCCCAATGCTTTTCAGCCATCGGCATGTTTTGGGGATGGGGCATTGGGTTCCGTTTGGAGCCCTTTGGTGTTGTGCCACGGGGTGGTGAGCAGCGCTGGGTGCCATCGCCGTGCCCCATCCCCGTGGGTCGGCGGCTGCCCTGGGGCTGTGCTTTTGCCCCACTCCTTGATCCCCGCGGCCCCAACCCGGCTGTCTGGCTCCTCCGGGACGTCCCCAGCGCCGCGGCGGCTCCAGCCTGGCCACACCGGCGCTGCCAGACAGCTCCCACCTGCCAGAGCCGCCGGGCCGGTTCCCTGTGCCCAGGGCAGCGTGCGGGGCACGGGGCGGTGTGCGGAAACCACACTGCAGGGATGCATCCATCCCAGCCCCGCGTGCAGCTCTGGGGCGTGAGAGGCGATGCCCTCTCAATGGGGTTGGGACCACGGAGGCAGCTGGCTGGGAGGGCTGTGGCATCGGTGAGTTGGGGGCTGGGGGAGGCTCCTTGCTCTTGGGGTGCTGCGTGGTTATGGGCGCTGAGCATCGGTGCCGGTCCCGCCGCGCTTCCTGCCGAGCGGCGCGTTGCCGCTGGAGGAGCTGGGACCAGTTGGGTGAGTGCGGCCGTGCCGGCGCATACCAAACCCCACCCTGCTGAGAAAGAAGGGGGTGGCGGAGGCCAGGATCCGGCCCGGCCCTCGTGTGCCCGCCTGGCCGCGTGCCAACCGCATCCTGACCCGCGGCAGTGGTCGGAAGCGCCGGGCGGTGCGGTGACGGCGCGGTGAGGCGCTCGGTGCCGTGGTTGTGCCGCACCGGCGTTGGCTGCGTCCCTGTGCCCGCTGTGCTGGGGGAGCCCATGGGAAAGCTGGCGGCCCCAAGAGCTCCCAGCGCTGCGGACATTGTCCGTGCCCAAGTGAGCGTGGCTAATTGGGGCCGTCCCTGCGGGTGGGCTCCCCGGCCCGCTACTGAGAGCGCGATGGGGTGGCCAAATGGGACCGGGAATCTCTCGGGTCCGTCCCGTTGTGGTCCCACGCTCTGGGCTGGGGGGGAGTGCAGAGCGCGTCCCACCCCAGAGCTGAGCGCTGGGGCCTCCGGCTCAGCACCATCCAACCTCATTTCCTCAGCCGCAGCTGCAGACCCTCCGGCTCGCTGCTGTGCAGGGCCGCTCGGGGCCCTCTGTGCGGGGCTGGGGTGGGCTGGGGGCAGGAAGCGGGGGGGGGGAGCAGCGGGATGAGCACAGCGGCTGGCGGCAGAGCGGGTTGCTCCCAGCAACGCGAGCCAAAGGGCCGTTGCTTGGTGACCCTCGGCGAGGGATTGGGGGACGTGTGGGGGGGCATCAGGGATGTGGGGTGGGAGAGGAGGGGGTGTTTGGCTGCAATGAGGGGGGTTAATCTGGGTTCAGTGTGGGGTACTGGTTGAGTGGCATCCAAGCGGCGCTCGGAGGGGCTGTGTTGTTTTTTGTTGGGTTCTTTTTTGCTTTTCCTTAACGGCCCCCCCAGGTACGGTGCGCCCGGCGTGGAGCTGACGGGTTTGCATAAGGAGACGGCCACTGTCACCCAGCTGCACTTCCTGGCCGGGCAGGTAGGTGGGGGGATATGGGGGGGTCCCACTGAGTCCTGGCGGTGGCCACCGGAGGTCACCCACTGAGCTCACCCACTGTTCCCACCCTGCCCAGGGCTGGCTGCTGTCCCTGCTGGATGACAACTCACTGCACCTCTGGGAGATCTACCAGAAGGAGGGCTGCTCCCACCTGGAGGAGACGCGCAGCTTCGGGCTGCCAGCACGCCCCGGGTCAGGCGCTGCGCCGCTCCTCCTCCTGCCCTGTGCTGTGCTGGGGTTGGGGGGCTCCCATCCGCCTTCGGTCCCTGTGGGGTGACCCCGCTGTGGGTGGTGATGCTCATTTCCTCACCGGGCGCATTGGGGCGGTGATGGGTGAGGTCTGCCAGAGTTTACACCCGGCTCTGCGCCGGGGTGAGGCTTGGCTTGGCTGCAGGGCTTGCGCTGATTGTTCTGCTTAAAGAGGGGAGGGGGGGAAACGTGCAGCGGGGATGGAGCAGAGCAGCTCTGCGGCGTGGGAGTGCTGGGACAGGGAGCTGCCGGGCTCTGTGCACACCTGGACAGTGATAAGGGCACCGACCCTGTGCTGGGAACGGTGTGGGGGAGCGGGTGGCTGCAGCCGAGGTGACCTTGCCTGGGGATCTGGAGGGATATGGGAGAACCTTGGCCAAATCGTTTCCCCCCTGCCCCCCCCCCCCCCCCACTCCACCCCAGGTCTGGCCATGGTGAAAGCCACGTGGCCCTGCGGTGGCTCAGGGTCTCATGGGGACCTTTGATTTGTGTGTCCCCTCTGGTGAAGGTCTCCGTTCTCCGTGCTGCCTCCACGCAGCCCTGATCTCAGGGTGTAATTAATGGCTCAGTAATTGCCTGTCACCACTGAGGCTGATAGTGGTGACCAAGCAGCCTGGCTGCTGTCCCTGTGCGCCATCCTCATCCCCTTTGGAGTGATGCTGGAGCAGGATGGGAGGCTCTTGGGGTATCCCTCCTGGCGTTGGGGTCACATAGCTGACACAGCTCTGCTCTCCCCACAGCTGCTCCCCCAGCATCACACGGGTGACGGTGATCCTTCCCACGTCCCCGGGTGCCGTGACCTGCCTGGGCACGGAGGGCGGAGCGGTGTACTTCCTTGCACTGCCTGCCCTCGTGCTGCTGGAGGACAAAACCCTCTTCCAGGATGAGATCCTACAAAGGTGAGCACCGGCCCTGCACCCCCAAAACCCCAATTCCTGACCTTTTTCCCCCCCTCTCACCCCACTGTTCTCTCCTCTACAGCGTGCCCGATGATTACCGCTGTGGGAAGGCACTGGGGCCAGTGGAGTCCATCCAGGAGCACCCCCAGGATGCTGGGAGGCTGCTGATTGGGTACAGCCGGGGGCTGGTGGCCCTGTGGGACCAGAGCACGCGCACCGTGCAGCATCTCTTCCTCGGGAACCAGGTACCTGGGCCAGGCCGGCTCCTTTACGGTGGGGAGGGGTTCCACCCTGCTTCTTCCCTTGGTCCCAAATCCCCGCTGTCCCCTTTTCACAGCAGCTGGAGAGCCTGGCCTGGGAGCACAGCGGGAAGAACATCGTCAGCTCACACAGTGACGGCAGCTACATGGTGTGGGCAGTGGGCGGCAGCGGGCAGCGCACCCAGCAGCCCGTCATGGCCACCATCCCCTACGGTGGGTGGGCACCTGCCCCCAAAGCCTTCCCGAGGGGCACGCGGGGGCCCAGCCTTTGGGATCACATTAGGGTTTGAATGTTATAAATGTGGCGTGACCTTTGTTTCAGGTCCGTTCCCCTGCAAAGCCATCAGCAAAATCCTGTGGCGGACGTGTGAGTCGGGGTAGGTGATGATGATGGGGACGTGCAGTGCTGGGGGGGGTTGATGCAGGGACGGTGCCTCATGGAGCCGTGACCCATCTGCTTTCCTCCACAGCAACCCCTTCATCATCTTCAGCGGTGGCATGCCGCGGGCCAGCTACGGCGACCGGCACTGCGTCAGTGTGCTGCAGGGACAGAGCCTCGCCACGCTGGACTTCACCTCTCGTGTCATCGACTTCTTCACAGTGCAGGACCCTGAGGTGCCAGAGGGAGGTATGTCCTGTGGCACCGACCCCACGTTCCCTGGGTTGGGGTTTCCATTACCTTCATCCCTCTACTTTTTTCCCCCTCCTCCCCCCCATCAAGGCTTTGAGAACCCCCGTGCCCTGGTGGTGCTGGTGGAGGAGGAGCTGGTGGTGATCGACCTGCAGACGCCGGGCTGGCCCACCATCCCCGCCCCATACCTGGCCCCGCTCCACTCCTCCGCCATCACCTGCTCCTACCACATCTCCAACGTGCCCCTCAAGCTCTGGGAGAGGATTGTCAGTGCCGGGGAGCAGCAGAGCCCGCGCCTCTCCTCTGCAGTGAGTGCTGGGGTCTGCAGGTAGGGGATGTGGAATGTGGGGGCACGCAGAGGTGTGACGCTCGGTAATGCTCCTCCAGGCCTGGCCCATCAATGGAGGGAAGAACCTGGCCCAGGAGCCCACTCAGAGGGGTCTGCTCCTCACCGGGTGAGTGCATCGGGGTGGCTGTGATGCAGGGGGGACCCTCAGTGCTAGGAGGGAAGGGGGACATCCTCAGCCCTTCCCATGGTGGGATGGGGCAGTGGTGGGAGGTGGGATGGGGCAGCGGGGTGGACCTTTTCCTGCACTGGGAACTGAAGCCTTGGGGATGCCTGGGGCGTACAGGGGTGCTGCTGGGCTGACAGTCCGCACTGTGCAGCTCAGTGGCCAGGCAGCAGCGTGTCACCACCGCGCTGTCCCCACGCTCAGCCCCTCCTGGCACGGCAGCCAGCAGCGCACAGGCGGCTCTTGTTAGCCCAGCAGATGCTAATGGCATCACCCCCCGCCCTGTCCCTCCACCCCCTCCCCAGGCACGAGGACGGCACCGTGCGGTTCTGGGACGCCTCAGGGGTATCCCTGAAGCCGCTGTACAAGCTGGGCACCGCCAACATCTTCCAGACCGACTGTGAGCACAATGACAGCCTCAACCAGGCAGGCGAGGAGGAGTGGCCGCCGTTCCGCAAGGTGATGTCCCCAGGGCTTGGGGGGGCACACACACCGTGCTGCAGCCCCCAGCACCCCCCTGCCTGCCTCTTGGGGGGGGATGTGCCTGTGGGAGCCGTCCCAGCTGCACTGTGGGGACGTGTCCCCTTGCTCAGGGCACAGCTGCTGCCTCAGTGACACAAGGGACACTTGTTCTGCACTCCCTGACCCATGGGTCTGCCCTGGCCTAGGAGGGGGACCCTGGGGCACTGGGGATGCGTGGGGATGGAGCTGCTCTGAGCGTGGTGCTCAGTGCTGCCCGCTGTCCCGTGGGTGTGTGACACATCTGTCCCTTCTTCCACAGGTGGGCTGCTTTGATCCCTACAGTGATGACCCCCGTCTGGGCATCCAGAAGATTGCTCTGTGCAAATACACAGCCAAGATGGTGGTGGCCGGCACAGCGGGGCAGGTAGCAACTGGGGGACACGGTGACACAGGGTGCCCCAAATCTGTGCAGCCTTCCCCCAAGAGAGCTCCCATCCATTGGTTCACCCTGCAGCCAGTGCATAGGGACCCTCCATGTCCCCCACTGGCCCCTTGTCTCCTCCCTGCAGGTGCTGGTGATGGAGCTGAGTGATGACAAGTCTGAGCATGCCGTCAGTGTGGCCACGGTGGATCTGCTGCAGGACCGCGAGGGCTTCACCTGGAAGGGCCACGACCGCCTGGCACCCCGGAACGGCCCCATCGCCTTCACCCCCGGCTTCCAGCCCAGCGTCCTGGTGCAGTGCGTGCCCCCCGCCGCTGTCACTGCTGTCACCCTGCACTCCGAGTGGAACCTGGTGGCTTTTGGCACCAGCCACGGCTTCGGGCTCTTTGATTACCACCGGCGCAACCCGGTGCTGGCCAGGTAAGGCGGTGACGCTCAGGGCCAGGGGACCTCATGCTGGGGTCTGGGCGCTGAGCGGTGGTGCTGCAGGTGTACGCTGCACCCCAATGACTCGCTGGCCATGGAGGGGCCCCTGTCCCGCGTCAAGTCCCTCAAGAAGTCCCTGCGGCAGTCCTTCCGCCGCATCCGCAAGAGCAGGGTGTCGGGCAAGAAGAGGCTGAACGCCGGCAGCCCCTCCAGCAAGGTGAGCACAGCGCAGGGCTCTGATCCCCTCCTGATGTGCTTGTGGCTCCTGACCCCCCACTCTCCCTGCTCTGCAAGGTGCAGGAGGCCAATGCGCAGCTGGCTGAGCAGGCGGGCCCCCCCGAGGTGGAGATGACACCGGTGCAGAGGCGCATCGAGCCCCGCTCGGCTGACGATTCGCTGTCCGGGGTGGTGCGGTGCCTTTACTTCGCCGACACCTTCCTCCGAGATGGTGAGAGCCCGCGGGCAGCCCCGGGCCCGGCGCTGTGCCATGGGGAGGAGCTGACTCAGGCTTTTTCCAATCTCTCTCGCCCTGCAGCCGCCCACCACGGCCCCACGATGTGGGCAGGGACCAACTCGGGCTCAGTGTTCGCCTACGCCCTGGAGGTGCCGTCACAGGAGAAGTTTTCGGAGCGGGCGGTGGAGGCGGTGCTGGGGAAGGAGATCCAGCTGATGCACCGTGCGCCCGTGGTGGCCATCGCCGTGCTGGACGGGCGGGGGAACCCACTGCCAGAGCCCTACGAGGTGTCACGGGACCTGGCCAAGGCTCCTGACATGCAGGGCAGCCACTCCATGCTCATCTCCTCAGAGGAGCAGTTCAAGGTGAGCATAAGCACCGAGGATGGGACCGGACATCCCCGATATGTCTGCTCTGGGTATCCCCATCTGCTCCAGTACCTGGAGGAGCATCCAGGCTGGGGTAACCAGAGGGACGGGGTGGCTCTCGGGGCGCCTTTGCTGAGTGCTCTCTGGTGCTGTTCTGACTCCCCTTGCCCTTCTCGCCCTCCCCAGGTCTTCACGCTGCCCAAAGTCAGCGCCAAGACCAAGTTCAAGCTGACTGCGCATGAGGGCTGCCGGGTGCGGAAGGTGGCCCTGGTCAGCCTGGCCAGCACTGGCGCCGAGGAGCGCGTGGAGAACTGCCTGGCCTGCCTCACCAACCTGGGCGACATCCACATCTTCACCGTGCCCGCCCTGCGGCCGCAGGTGCACTACAGCTGCATCCGCAAGGAGGACATCAGCGGCATCGCCTCCTGCGTCTTCACCAAGCACGGGCAGGGTGAGGGCTCAGCTCCACACAGCCTCGGTGTCCCCCACCTCTGCGGCTCCTGGGAGGTCCCTGATGCTCTCTGTCCGCCCGCCCTGCAGGTTTCTACTTGATTTCACCGTCCGAGTTTGAGCGCTTCTCCTTAAGCGCCAGGAATGTGACGGAGCCGCTGTGCTGCCTGGAGGTGTCCCGGCTGCAGGACACCTCGTGCCTCAGGTGGGTCGGGCCGGGGGGCTCCTCACCCCCCATGGAAGCACCCCGTGATGTCCGTCCCTGCATTGTGCTACCAGCGCTGACCTCTCCCCATGTTTCCTTCCAGCAACTCGATGGCGACGCCGAAGGTGCAGCAAGCCAATGGCACGCACGTCCCGCACAGCCCCGAGGCCAACCATTCCCCTGCTGACAGCGACCGTGAGTGGGAAAGGGACACGGCGGGGGGAGGAATGCGCTCTGGAGCTGGGCATCATTTTCAGTACTTATGGAGAGCTGATGTGGTGGGGGACAAGCAGCCCATGGCAGGGGTTGGTGCTGTGGGGTCCCTTCTACCCCAACCGCGGGGTTTGTGGGGCTGATGGCTCTGAGATCTCCATCCCTCCCCGTGGCTCCCCAGGGTCCCCCGAGGAGCGCCAGGCCACCTTCTCGCCCGGCTCCGTCGACTCGCCCAACAGCAGCATGGAGAACCCGCTGGACACCACCGGGGACATCACGGTGGAAGAAGTGAAGGATTTCCTGGCGTACGTTGTGGGAGGAGCAGCTCTGGGTGCTGCTGGCAGCTCTGAGGGGTCTCAGCAGAGCCCCGGCTGTATCTGGTTCATCTCCCCCAGATCCTCAGAGGAGGTGGAAAGGAACATGAGGAACGCCAGTGAGGACGAGGTGCGACCTGCGGGCATCCTCATCAAGTGAGGTGTGTGGGGGACGGTATCCTTGCGGGTGGGGAGCCCCTTTTCATCCCACTTTTGGGCCCCGCACCCCAGGATCCACATCCCCTTATCCCCGAGCTCAGGGGCTGTGTCTCCCATAGGCATCGCCGATGCCCGCGGCCCCCCCGGCCCATCTCAGTGTTCGGATTCCCGGGATGCGTGACTCGACTGGACCCCCCCGGCCCCCTCAGCGTAACGTAGACTCGTCTCCTCTCTAACATCTGCACCCCGGCTCCGGCACGCTCCCCCCACACCTCCTTGCCCGGCTGCCGGCCCCAGACCCCCCAGGCTGGCCCCGAGTTGGTGGGGGGGCCCCGTGTTGCACAAACTCTTCCCGGGGAAGATTTTTTTTTTTACATGGTCCGCTGTAGCTGTTCTCTGCTCCAGAGCCCCCCAGCCCAGGGGATGCTGCTGGTGGGGAGGGGAGGGAGGCTGTGATGGCTTTTGCCCCCCCACTATGCCTCATGGGTTTTGGTCCCCGGGGGGGAGGCACAGAACAAAGGGTGGGGGTTGGAAGCCCCCGGCATGGCCCCCCCCAGACCCCTGTCTCTGTTTACATGCCCGGCTCCCTGCAGTTTACAGCCCCTCCTCTGTGTGCCATGAGGGTCCGGGCTGCCACGTGGGGACTGTCCCCTTCCTGGGACCCTCCTGTCCCTCTGCTGCTCCCCAGCTGGGCGCTGCAGGGCTCGGGGAAGGGGGGGGGGGTCACAGGTGGCCTTTTTCTCATAGTGGCTTCTCCAAGGGCTATTCTCCAGGCTGGGCTCCCCGCCTGCTGCTCCTTTCTGACACTAATTCCTGCCATGGGTGGGTTTGGGATGGGATCACGCTGGGGGACGGGGAGGGCAGGGGCATGATGCTGGCTCCCGGCCCTGTGCAACCCCCCTGCCATTCCCTGGGGGTGTCACTGTGCCAAATTCCTGCTGGGCTCCCCATCCCTGCAGGGGCTGTGGTGATGTGGCTCTGTCCCTGCGGGGCTCAGCCTGGTGCCCGCCCATCTCATTCTGGGGATCCCCAGGGCCCTTTTGGCCCCCTCCCCCCCCAACTCTCTTTTGCGGTACATCTGGTGTGGGCCAGGGGGGGCCGGGAGAGGCAGCGCTGCCCCAGGCCCTGTCCTGGCTGGGGCTGTAGTGTCCCTGGTAGAAATCCCACCCTCCCCCCCTCCTTTTTTTTGGTAAGATGAATTTAGCATTGTTTAGTTATTAAAAATACTGGTTTTTAATATTGAAAATAAAGCATTTAATATCAACTGTGCCAGCATGTGGGTGTTGGGGGGACCTCGGCTGCCTGGGGCCAGTGACAATGGAGATGGGCTCGGGGTGGGGGGGCCGCTGTGCCCCCATATGGGAGCCAGAGGGGCACAGTCAGAGCCTGGCACGGTTGCGCGGTGACAATGCAGCCTTTATTGATATGATACCGATAGGCCAGCCTTGTTTGGGGTCGGTCCTATCTCTCCAGGACCATAAAAAAAAAGGGTGAGAGCCCCTCGCTCCCTCCCCCCAGTGCTCTGTAGCAAAGCATCCTCCCCCTGCTCCCCAGCTGCAGGGAGCTTGTTGCTGCTTCGGAGCAGCAATTTCCCTGAGCAGGACGGAGGCAGGGCCCTGCACTGCCCCATGTGCCCCTGAAGAAGGGAAGGGGCCGCGGGAGAAGGGGGGACAGGGACACCCCAGTGCCCCCCACTCGCCCCGGCTCAGAGAGAAGCGGATCCAGCGGTTGAGCGCAGGCGTGAGTGGTGCAGAATGCTGGGGGGGGTTCAGTGTGGGCCGTTCCCCTCCCCCAGGCCCTTACGCTGGGGGTTTGCGGAAGACACTCCAGGCGTGGAAGCAGCGGGTGAAGGGCCAGGGCTCGTTGCCTTTCCGCACCAAGCGCAGCTTGCGGGGCCGCGTGGGGTCCTTGGAGCGCATGTGTTGGATGTAGACCTGGGGTGTGGGACATGATCAGAGCCCACCAGGAATGGGAGAGAGACCCGAGGGGCGATGAAGGCGCCTGAATTCAGCACGCAGGGCCTTACCTGGCACGCTTTGAGGCTCAGCTTGATCTCCACCTGGCTGGTCTGGGTGCCCACCCACATGTAGACCTGCGGAAGGATGTGCAGATGGGCTCAGCCGTGGATCCGGGTGAGCACCGTGCGGCCCCACACCCCGCTCACCTCTTTCCCGTTGTCCAGCAGCATGATGTCGTCATCAGCCAGGTCGTCCTGGCAGAAATCAGAACACTTCTCTGACACGGCAAAATAGCCCTTCTCGTTGGAGCACCTACGGGAGAGGCAGAGGGCAGTGCCTCAGTGGCACGAGGTCGTCAGCGCTCGGTGATGGAGAAGTTGTTTGAGCCACAGCGTGCCCAGGGATGGACAGACAGTGGGGAGAGAGGCTTTGCCCATCGTAGGCTCAAGCCCCTACTGAAGGCAGGTGTGTCACTGCGGGACAAGGAATGGGACGAGCACATCCTGGGCCAGAACCCACCTGAAGAGCCGGGAGTGCTTCATGTATTCAGCATCTTCATCATAAGGCTTCTGGCTCCCGATGCCCACCCAAAAGAAGTTTTCGGGCTCCTCTCCCTCGTTGATCACCTGTGAGAACAAGGGTAGTGTCAAGGCTGAGTTCCTCCATCCCTCACCATTCTCAGGTAAGGTGGTGCTGAGCCCAACAGCCCCAGTCCTGTCACCTGCTTGCTGTAGGAGTCATCAAACATGTTGTTCATGATGTCCTCAGCCAGCTTGGCCTCGTCAGGGTCAGCAGCCCGTCCCACCCAGGTGTAGACAATGCCCTGGTTGTCTGTGCTCTCAAATGGGACCTGGGAAGAGCAGAACATCGGGGCTGGGGATGTGTGGCTGAGCCCCCCCCTTGCTGCTGGGGGAACATGCTCAGCCTCAGGCAGTACCTTGAGGATGAAGCAGAACTCAGAGTTGAGCAGCCCAGAGTCTGTGTTGATCTGGATGCACCTAGAAGAGAAGCCCGTGAGGCACAGTCAGCGGGAGCTGTGGTCCCCCAGCATTCCTGGGCAGCACCAACAGGTTGGGGGGAGCTGACCTGGTGCAGAGGGCTCCACCATTGGTGCGGATGTGGTACAGGCTGGGCTGGGGTGGGATGGTCTTCTCCTTCCGCTTGCCCCGGTGGATGACGAACCTCCTCTTGAAGTGTGACAGGAATTTGGGGTTCTCCTGCTGCTGGGTCATGCGCACCACCTGGGCGAGGTGGGTGTCAGCAGGGGCATGGGGCCCCCAACACAACCCCAAGCTCCAGGTGTGTGGGTGGCTGCTGGCACCTCTGTGCCACCATCTTCATCTCAACTGCCACCCCCTGCCCTCTGTCCGGGGGAGAGGGGTTACAGGGGAGCAGCAAGGCCAAGCAGGAGGACCCTCTATTACTCCTCCAGGAGCGGATAGGGGGATCCTTGGGGCTGGGGCTTCCTGGGCTGGGTTATGGGGCAGTTCCCCATGGGCAGTACGGGGGATCCCAGCACAGGGACTCACCTCTAGCTTGCCTGGGAAAAGACTCTCAAACTTCTTCTGCAGGCTGAACGTGAAGGTGAGCCAGCCCATGTTGGAGGCCTCACGGCCCTGCCAGAAGTACACGATGCACTGGAAGTCTTCTTCAGGTTGTTTGTCCTCCTCTTCTTCCTCACCCTCCTCATCTTCTTTGCCTTCACTCTTCTTTTTCTTCTCCTCCTCCTCCTCATATTCCACTGGCACCCAGTACCTGAGTGCAGGGACAGGGGTGAGGGGGGATCTGGGCAGGGCCGTGGGGGATGCAGGGGCTCAGCAACCCCAGGAGGGACAAGCTGGGCTCACCTGCAGAGGAAGACGTAGCAGTCATGCGTGTGGAAGTGGCCAAACTCCTCCTCAGGCAGCCGTGCAAATTTCTTGCCCTCCAGCACGAAGCCCTCCATCCCATCCAGGTCCTCATTCCACTCTTCCATCAGCTGCTCTGCCTGCAGATCCCCATGTGCTCGGTCAGCCCATGGAGCTCCGGGCCTGCTGCCACCATGGGGGACATGTGGGGCATCCCCAGCCCTACCTCACTCAGGGGCATGGGGGGCTGCCGGGGCAGGAAGAGCGCGGTGAGGTCAGCCTTCATCTGGTCCTTCTTCTCGGCATCCTTGCGCACCTTGCCGGCCAGGCCGCCCTCCTGCAGCACGTTCTCAGCGTTGCGGGTATAGTCCACTTGCAGGACGTCATCCCAGTTCTTGAACTTGGATTTGAACACCTAAACACAGAGGATGTGAGGTGAGGAGGGGGAGCAGAAGGCCCCAGGCATAACCCCATCCCTGCCCTTCAGATCTCTGTCCCCCCCCCACCTGGCACTCGGTGCCCTCCAGGTTCCGTGTGACCATGGCGTGCTTGGGGCGGTGCAGCATCCCGCACAGCTCCTGGCTCAGCTTCAGTGCTGCTGCTCGCACCAGCCGTGACGACTTCCTCCCGATCCAGATAAAGACATCAGACCAGCAGTCCAGGATGTACACATTCTTGGTGTCCAGCAGGCTCTGCAGCTGGGGCACAAAGGGAAGAGAGGGTCAGGTACCTCCTGAGCTTTTTCCAGGCTGGAAAACTCCCCAAGGCCAGCTGGGATAAGCAGAGCATCCTGCACCTGGGATACCACTGGCTGAGTCTGCCCCAGAGCGTGGCTGGAGGCAGGGAGAGAGCAGAACCCGTCTCACGGGTCAGAACAGGAAAGCCTCCCTGCCCCATCCTATGTCCTACCAGGCGCATCTCAGGCATCAGATCAGCCTTCAGTCTCTTCTTGTGCTCTACCGACAGCTTGTAGTTGATCTGGGGCAGCTCCAGGTAACCCAGCCCCAAGCCAACCTGCAGAGAGAACAGGGACACAGGGTGAGGATGGCCGTGGCATAGCCATGACCCCACAGAGGGCGGCAGCTCCTCACCTTGTACAGCTTGGGTTTGTGGGGCTGGAAGTCATCGGGGACGCAGGGCTGGATCTCCTCGGGCTGCCCCCCCAGCACCTCCCAGAACTCGGGGCTCTCCTGGCCCTGGTAGAGCAGTGTGATCTCTGCTTTGCCCTTGCGCTCATTCTTGTTGATCTTCTCAGCGAAGAGCCTGTGGGAGCACTGCGTGAGGTGGGCTCCCCGCCACCCTGGGTCCCCAGCCCAGGTTGTCAGCCCCTACCTGGCCTTGGTGGTGCTGCTCAGCGTGGCCTGGCTGCCCCGCCACACAAAAAGCTCCAGGCCGTGGTCCAGGAGGAAGACAAAGCTGGAGAACACGGAGATAGAGCAGGTGAGGAAGGGAGCAGGATGCACCACTGTCCTCCCCACACTGGGGTCTTTGTGGAGCAAGCGGGGCCTCTGCACAGGGTTTGAATCGCTGGTCTTACAGAAGGGCGGCTCATTTCTACCCTAAAGCTGCAGCCTCGTTGTCTTGGCTTGGACCTGGCTCCCTGTCCCTTTTTAGGGACCCGTATGTGCCCTCATTCTTTCCCTGCTCACCGGGGGTCCAGAGATGTCCCTTTCAGTGCCACTGGCTCCAGCTTGATGTTCTTCTTCCCATAGACACGGTACAGCCTGGGGGAGAGAGATGGCCGTGGTTGAACATGGGGCACCACCTGCCCCGTGTGTCCCCCCTCCCCGCTGCCTGCCCCCAGCCCTACCTGGTGACATACTGCGTGTCCTCAACGGTGAAGAACCCGCTGGCCGTGCCGCCCTCAATGTAGGAGATGTCATTATCAAAAACCTGGGGGCAAAGAAAAAGGGATGAGGGTGGGGAATGGAAGGCTGGGGGCTGCGGGGGGCACTGGGGTAGCCTCACCTGGAGGAACTCATCGCTCTCATCCCCCATCTCCTCGCGGATGCAGCGGCACTCAGCCCCCAGGTAGTTGCGCAGGTTGACAGCGTGGATGGCAGAGCACGCCTTCTTGTCCAGAGTGGCCTCCTGCCCGATCCAGTAGTAGATCTCCCAGCTGAGGGAGCCGTTCTCATCCAGGAAGGTCTGTGGAGGGGCAGGGTGTGAGAAGGGCTGCCAGAAGTCCTGGGGACACGGGGATCTCCCGCTCCCCTCGCGTACCTTAAGCACGATGTAGCAGTCGGCCTCGTAGAACTTCCCATAGAAGGCATCATCTACCAGGGTGGGCACGAAGTTCTCGATCTGCCAGATGCTGAGGCCGGGCAGCTGCCCCACGTCCTCACTGAAGAACTCCGAGTAGTCCAACTGTGGCTTCTCCAGGCCCTGGTCCCAGCGGCGTGCCTTCAGGTCCGGTGCCTTTGCTTCACCACTCTCCTGCAGAGACAGGGATGGGTCACCCAGGTGGGATGCCCCGTGGTGGGACAGGGCTGGATGCAGACCTACCTCTATCTTCTTGTTCTTCTCCTGGGCCACATCTGACATGCCCTTCAGCACCTGCTTGGCTTGGTCATCCTGGGCTGAGTCCTTGCGCCGCCGCAGACGCATCTTGCGGGCCAGCGGGTCCTTGGTGCTGCTCCCTGGGGACAGTGGGATGGGGTGAGAGGCAGTGGGACCCCGCAGGCATGGCACGGGGCTGTGCCTCCTTGTCTACTTGCCTGCTGCAGCGGCTGCCACGGTGGCTGGTGAGGCTCCGGCCAGGCGGAGTTGGTTCTGCAGGGAGAAGTCGATGTTGTACCACTCTGATGTCCGCTCTGCCGGCTTCGGGGGCATCACCAGGTTGGGGTTCTCGCGCACATCCAGGACCTGCCGAGGGGATGGGAGACCTCAGTGCTCTGAGGCACGGAGACACCAAGGATGTGAGGTAGGATGGGAGAGCTCAGAACACTGCAAGCTTTGGGGAGGTGACGGGGGGTGATGCGCCAGGCTGCAGGCAGTGCCCTGTCCTCACCCCATGCCTCGGACTCCAGGGGCACACAGGGTGCTGGGCTCTCACCTCCATATCTGTCAGGAAGTGGATGGCCTCTGGCAGCGTCACCAGGCGGTTCTTGTTCAGCACTAGCTTCCGCAGCTTGGAGCACCTGTGGGGTAGCGGGATGCTGAGATAGGGCTGGGCCAGGGTTGCATTCTTCAGGACCCTCCACCCCTGCCACCTCCCAGCTCCACGTGTCCCCTCCAGGGGACAGCGCAAATCTGGCTGGGGGCTGCCCCCTACCTGCACAAGCTCTCAGGGATGAGCTCCAGGTTGTTGTTGGCTGCCATGAACTCCTCCAGGTTGGTGAGTTTGCCAATGCCTGAGGGGATCCCATCAAAGTCGAGCTTGTTGGAGTTGAGGTACATCTTCTTCAGCTTGGTCAGCTTGCAGATGGCCGACTGGGGAAGGAAGGGGGAGGTGGTGGGGTGAGGGCTGGCACCGCAGCTACAGCAGGGACACAATGGAGGGGTGGGGACACAACAGAGGGACGGGGATGGCACGCACAGGCAGGGAGGTGAGCTCATTGCGGGACAGGTTGAGGGTCTCCAGCTGTGTCCACTGGTCGATGCAGAGGGACAGCTCGGTGATCTGGTTGCTGCTGAGGTTGAGGCGCCGCAGGCTGCCCAGCGTGTAGAGGCACTCAGGAACACGGCTGAGGTTGTTGCAGGACAGGTCCACGTCTGCAGGGGGGACAAACAGGGCTGAGGCCACCAGGACACACGCCAGGACAGCGCCGACGCAACGCCCCAACGCAGCCCTACCTGCCAGGTTGACCAGGCTCTCCAGGCTGGTGGGCAGGTTGCTCTGCGTGCGCTGTGTGCTCCGGAGGTGCAGGGTCTGCAGAGCTGTCATTGCCGGGAGCTGCCTGTGTGTCACAACGACTGCATCAGGGTATGGCCCAGCATGGCTCCAATATCTTGGGAACTAGCCACAAAATGGAGCCGTACCGGAGCTGTGCGTGCAGCAGGGGGTTGTCATTGAGGATGAGGGTCTGGAGGTGCACCAGGCGTCTCATCTGCGGAGGGAGGCTCTCCAGCTTGTTGTTGCTCAGGTCAAGGTAGAGCAGGTCCGTGAGGTTGATGAAAAGCTGATTGGGGATGGTCTCAATTCTGCGGGGACACGGGGACCTTCAGAGTGGCCCTGGATGTGCGCTGGATCCAACCCAGAGAGGGGGACCCAGAGTGAAGTGGGGAGTGGAGGTGACAAGTGGAGGTGGTCGTGGTCAGGGGGAGCTGTGCTGCCAGGAGCCCCACCTGTTGTGGCCCAGGTTGAGCACCAGCATGTTCTTGGCATTCTCCAGCTCTCGGGGACACTCAGTCAGATCATTGCGGCTCAAGTCCTGGGGGATGAAAGCTGGCATCATCCTCAGCCCTGGGATGGGTCCCCCATACCACAACTACCACCCCCTCCCCCCCCAGGGACCACGGGGCATCTTTGGGACCACGCTCCAGATGCTCTTCAGTCCCACATGTGTCCTCGAAGGGCAGAAAGGAGCAGGACCAGAAGCCCAGGCTGAAGCTCTTGCTGGGGGAAAGGGCAGCACGGAGACTCAGCACTTACCAGCACCGAGAGGTCCTCCAGCTGGAAGATGTCATCGGGGACTCCTGAGTTCTTCAGGCTGTTTGCACGTGCCACGATTGCCTTCAAAGTGGACAGAGAGGAATGACTGCAGCCACCACCTGGCTCCAGCACCTGCTGAGCCCCTCAGGAGGACTGGGGCCACCCTTGTGTGGTCAAGAGATGCTTGGGGACAGCATCCCCGTTGCATGGGATGCTCAATGGGACACTCACCCGGAGGCAGGGCAGGCTAGACAGCTCACCGTGGAGCGTGGTAAGGCTGTTGTGGCTGACGGACAGGTGCTCCTGCAGGGAAGCAGGACAAAGGCCCAGTGAGTAGTGAGGGGAGCAGAGTTCAGCCCTGACCCGCATAGGGCTGCTGGGGCCCTAAACTGTCTGGGGGGGCTCCAGCTGTAGGCACCACCAGAGCAAAGCTCAACTATGGGCTCCACCAAGGGCTAGGCACAGAGCTTGAGCTGCCAGGGAACAATGCCAGGCAGCTGCTGGCTACTGCTATTTTCTTTTTTCTCCTTTGCTATAAGAGCCCAAACCCTTAATTCTCACCATAAACTTTCACCCTTCCCTTCTATTAACAGGCAGAGGAAGAAAGTGTGGTTTCTGGTCTGGTTTGCTAAGAAAACAAGGTGAAACCCAGCACACCCCTGCCTCAGCCCCTTTCCTAACAACTCCTGCATCCAATTTCAACCACACTTCCTCGCTCAGCCCTATTATTAGACGCTGGCACATGAGGCAGGCAGACAGCAGGTTCTTGGCTCCGCAGCCCCCCCAAGAGCCCCATCCCCTGCCCGCTCACCAGCTTCTGCAGGGCAGCGAGCTCCTCAGGCAGGTAGCAGAGCCCTGTGTGGTTCAGCTTCAGCCAGCGCAGGCTGGTCATCGCCTTCACGTGCTCTGGGAAGTAGCCACCCTGTGAGGGCACGAGGGTGAGAGAACTGTGTGACCCGTGGGGTGACAACGGAGAGACAGGGCTGGTGCTGTGGGGCTGCTGAGGGACAGATCACCCAGCACTATGGCACCGGGGACTGGGACCGCCCGGTCCCGTGGGAATGGGATTCAAGGATGGGATCATCCAGCCTTCTGGGATTGGGATCTGGGGACTGAGGTCACCCAACCGTACAGGATTTAGGGATGACATCACTCAGCCCTACAGGACAAGGACTGGGGGCTGACACCTCCCGGCTTCGCAGGGTCTCAGGTGTGGGTGTCCCGAAGTCCCCCTCACATAGCAGGGCCGGCCGGCCCCCCCTGGGGCCGGAACCACGACCGGGGCCGGGACTGATCGGCCCTACGCGGGGACCTCCGGGATCTCCGGGCCTGGCGGGGAGCGGACAGGCCTGACTGCCCCTCCCAGCACTACGGCACTGCCGCCGACTCTCTCCCCACCCCGCCCGCCCCTAAGCCGGGTACCGCCCCCGGTGATCCCCCCGCACCTTGAAGTCGTTACCGCTGAGGTCGACGCCGCGGACGAAGGGCAGCACCCCGGTGGCCGCCATGGCTGCGGGGAACCCGGCGGGACGCGGCACCGCCCCACCGCCTCGCTCCGCCCTGCGCTGACGCTGATTGGAGGCGGTGCCGAGGAGCGCTGCGTTGTGATTGGCTGCGCCGCGAGTTGCGGGCGCGCCGGCGCGCTAGCACGCGCTGCTCGTCCGCCCCGCTGGGAGCGGCGGGGTAAGTGGAGGGGGGTGGGGGGCTGTGGGGGCGTCCCGGTGTGGGGGGTGAGGGGAGGTCGGCACAGTCGGGGTGAGGAGGAGGAGGAGGTAACCCTCGATAGTACCCGTCCCTCAGCGGTGTTCGCTGTCTACCTTTGTCTGCCCTTGGCAGCTCGGTGAAGGGGGCTGTATGTATGCCGGCCTCTATCCGGAGTACCGGTGCGGCCCCCTCGTCCCGTCCCCATCTGCCGGCGCTGAGTATTGGCGGGGACTGCGTAACGGCGGGGCGAGGAGGCCGGAACCTTATCGGGGTGACCCTTGGTCCGGCCCGGCGCCACCACCGCAGCCGGTAGCAGCGGGAGCCCTGGGCCTGAAGGTCGGCTGGGGGGTCCGGCTGCCCCACGAGCTCGCGTCCTGTCGGCCCCTCCGCCTTCACCCCGTCGCCGTTACACGCCGAGTGTCTTTGGGGGGCCGGCTCCCCGCCGTCGGATTACAGCGCACCGTTCCTCTTCCCTCCCGCAGGTGACCATGGCTGAGTTCACGCAGCAGTCGGGCAAGCGGCGGGACGACGGCGGGCTGGGCAGCGTCCTCGACCTGCTGCTGGCCAACGCCAGGCTGGTGCTGGGCGTCAGCGGCGCGGCCGTGCTCGCCATCGCCACGCTGGCCGTCAAACGGGTGAGGCTGGGGGGGGTCCCCACGCGCTGCACGGGGCACTGTGCCACATCGCGTTTCAGAGAGGTGCCTCGTTGTTTTCATTTTAAAATCTTCAGGAAGCTTGCACGCATCTTTGAGTCTCCCAAACCGTTGCTTTTCACCAGTAGAAGAGCTGTGTGTGACTGTTACCCCACGCGTGTGCTGTCCCCTGCTTTGGGGTTGGAAGTGCTACCAAGAGAACAACTTGTCTGTGCTGGTTTTCCCTGTAGATCCTCGGTCTCTTTGCTCTTCCAGCAATATCAGCCTTCTGCAAAGGGGGGTGCTGATCTCGGGACTTCCCTCCTACCTTCCCCCCCCTCCCCCCGCCACCTGTAGCATCTCTATGTGAGCGAGGCCATTTGGGGCCTGCAGCCCCCCACTCTCAGCACAGTCAGGATGGGGGAGCCCCCACTGCACGTCCTCTGGGTGAGATGTGGGTTTTGTGGACCACATGCACACCCCCTCCATCTTTCTCTCCCGCCAGCTGATAGATCGAGCCACGAGCCCTCGAGAGGAAGATGATCCCAAAGCTGAGCAGAAGAGCCTCGAGGAGAGCTGGCAGGACTTGGCCCTGATCAAAGCAACACAAAAACCTCCCAAGAAGCAGAGAAGGGAAGACCTCAGTGAACCCCTGCTCTCCCCGGCTCCACCACCGGCACCAGGTGATGCTTATGGCAAGTGTGTGTGGGTGAAAATCACCTTGGCTGGCTGTGCCTGGGAGCTGGGCTTTATTTTTAGCTCCATGACCGGAAAGCTGACCCGATTGTGTCTTCCCTCTTGGGAGGCTCCCAGGCTGCGGCCCCTTTTTTGGCAGTGCCTCAGTAACAGCGCCTCTGATAACTCCTGGGTGTCTCAGCCAGCTGGTTGTGGTAGAGGCTGCCTTGCCTTTGTTTCCTGTTGAACAGCGCTTGGTTTTTGGGTCAGCTCTGTCTAGGGAGGAAGATGTGCCTGTGAACTGCTGCTGACAAAGGCTGGCTTGTCCAGCTGGCTGCAAAGGCGGTGTCTTCTGAGTAGGAAAGCAGCCCAACCTGGTGCTGGGCAGGTCCTGAGGCACTGCACCTGGAGTGGGATTGATTCAGGACTCAGCAATCAGGCAGATGTCAGGGTATGGGTGAGCAGTGGGACTGAGACTTGTGAGGGACCCTGGTAGTTTGTGCTTTGTCTGGCTGCTGCTGCTTAGCTGGGCTTAGCCACCTCTAGCTGGGGTGTAACACCGGGTGCTGTTGGGTTTTGGGTTTGGATTGAGCCCTGTGTTGGCTGAAAAGTGCTGTTAATGTTATTCTGCGCCTCTCCTGGCAACATCGGCCTCGTGGCCAAAGGCTGAGTTGGGACTTCAGCACATACTTTCTTTATGGCTGTAGCATGAGAAGATGTGTTGTCTGATCTGCCCAAAGGCATGACTTCTTCCTTGCCTTTGCCCCCCCATCCCCTTCTTGCAGAACCCAGGGCTTGCCCAGTGCCCCCGGAGCCTCCTCAGGTTGAGTCCAGCCCTCCCAGCTGCCTCACGTTGCAGGAGAAGCTGCTCTCACACTACAGCATCCACCTCCCTATGTCTGAGGAGCAAGTGGCAGTCGCCCAGCAGCTGGCCCAGAGCATCTGTGCTGAGCTTCAGAGCTTCATGCGGAGCAAGTGTCCGGAGTTGCCCTTTGGCAGTCTCTTCCTCAGCGGCCCCCTGCTCGATGGCCTCGGGGCTCTTGCTGCTGACCACATCCACTTCATGCTGCCAGTAGTCCTCGATGCCACTCTCTGGAGCCTCATCCCAGGAGAGGACACCGTTGTGAGAAACCCCCGGTACTGGCTGATCAAAAGGACTGACTTGGAGTATTTCCCTCGTGGGCGCAGCCCCTGGGACAGGTTTCTCGTGGGGCAGTACCTCTCCTCCAATGTGCTCAACGAGACCCTCCACAAGATGTTGGTGGCCTCCATCAACTGGCCGGCCATAGGCAGCCTGCTGGGGACAGTCATCCGCCCGCTCGTGGCCTCCCGGGAGCTGAGGCTGGATGTTAAACACGATCAGGTTGAGCTGAGCATTGCCCTTTTCCCAGTGGTGGAAATGGAGGACAAAGTTCTTCTGGCTGCTCCTCCTGAAGGACTGGTGGAAAACCTCTGGCTTGAGAGCTTTGGCAGGGCAGAGGTCTTGAAGGTGAAGGAGCTGGATGCTGGTGACGCCGGCACTCGGCAGCACTGCCTCTGCATCCTGAATGGTGTCTGCAGGAGCCATCCCACCCTACGCAGGCTGAGCGGCAGCCCCTTGGCACACGTCATCCTTCACCTGAGTACCGCCGAGTCAGACTGGGCAGAGGAAAGCCTTGCCACCAGGTTCCAGCAAGTGCTTGAGGAGCTGGTGGGCTACCTGGAGAATGGGGTCCTGCCTTGCTACTTCAACCCCAAAGTCAACCTTTTCTGTGAGCTGGTGGAAGAGGAAATAGAGGAGATGGGCTTCCTGCTCTATAGGGCTGTGTCTGAGCCAGGACTCCTGCTGACAGAGAAGTGACTGGTGTAGCGGGAGCTCCTGAGCCTGGGGAGTTCCTCAGCTGTCCAGGTTGTGATGCTTCTAGTTGACTAGTTGGTAAGAGGCCAAGTTCTTGCACTTTATGAACAAAAGTATTTCCTTTCTGAATAAAACGTGCCTGAGAGAAATGGGTGATGGTGTAAGAAGCCGTTTGCCATGGGGCTCTGCCTTACCCATATTGAATGCAGCCCCTAAAGCAAAGTCCCATCTGCTGGGAACCAACGTGGAACAAGTTTGGCTGCTGGATTCCAGCAAACTGCTCCATCCCAGCCTGCCGTCCCAACCTCTAGGCTCCCCTTGTGCTCCAAGCAGAGACCTGAGCAATTCAGAGCTTCCCCTGCTCCTTGGGGCACATACATCCCTTGATGCTGCTGCAAACCTCATGGCTTGTGGCATCCTGGGTGCTGTGTGGGTCCTTCTGTGAGCACCAAGCTCAGTCATGCAGTGCCATAGGGTGAGGTGGGAACCTTGTTCCATGCCAGGGCTGCATTCGGGGATGTTGCCAACCTGAAATAAAGCCTGAGCAATGGCTGTGCAGCTCTCTGGGTACTACAAGGTAATGCCATAGCAGGGTTACTCTTTGGAAATCCTTTTAGGTACCAAATGGCAGCCCAAGCTCAGCCCTGCCTGGCTGTTCTGCCAGCATCAGCTCTGCCCGCAAGGAGGGGTCTCCATGGCCCATTCTCAGAGCTGCTGTGCTGCGGTATGGGCTGGCAGCTGCAGGAGCTGCAGCCTCCTGGTGGACACCAGTGCCTATCTAGCGGGCCACGGTGTCCCCTCCCAGCCTGTCAAGTGACCTTTTGATGTATGTATTGCTGCTGTCTTAGTGTCCTGTTGCCCTGAAGCCTTGTGGTGTGGGGCAGGAAAGGACAGGATTGATGCGCAGAGCAGAGTGCTTGCAAGAACGCAAGTGGTGGTTCGTGCTTCTTTTCATTAAGATCTATTTTGTTTGAGTATTTTTTGTTGTTTTTTTTCCCTTTTGAGTGGCTGCTGGTAGGTTTTGTTTCTGACTGTAATCCAAGCGTGAAGGAATACATTCTTGTATTTAATGGGAGGAGCTATGCTGTTTTTGCACACTGGTAGAGATGGTGAAATCCTGTGTGCTTTAGTGTAAGCATCTGTTGTGGTTTAGTTTTCTTTACAACTATCTTGTTTACAGGAGGAAAAAAAAATCACTATGCCTTTCCTCCTGGTCTAAAGACTACTTGGTTTGTTCCTTTGAGCAACTTCCCAAGTGTTAGCGACGAGAATAAATCCTTGCTGTGTACACTGGTTCTCTCTTCTCATATGTTTTGTTTCCTGTCCTGCAGTAAGGGCTGAAGCTGTGCTTCTGCTGTGGCAGCATTTTTGGGAACAGCGCAGCTGGGGTGTACCCTGCACAGAGCTTGGCAGCACTTGGACCCCATGGTACATGGCTTTTCTCTTCCTCTTCCAGACCACCACATAGAGCACCCAGTGCTCCCGCTGCCTGCAAAAGCATCCAGTGCTGTCTGGATGCTGAGCTCTTGCTGTTTAGCTAGCAGCCCTAACTGCTCAGCTGCCTGAACGCTAACCAGGGTTAAACCAGTAAAGCTGGTAATGGCAAATGCCATCAGCAATGCTAAACCTGTGTGCTATGCAGATGCTTTCTGCTGCTGTTGCCATTTGGAGGCTGCCCAGCTCTAGCCATGCTTTAGCCAGCTCACTGATTGCATTACGAAGCTTTCTCATCCTGTTATTTTAGACAGTAGATTTGTATTTTTAGGTTACAGCTGTTAACAGTGGGAGTGAGGGGTACAGAGAAATGCAACGTAGGTTCTCCTGACTGTACGTCATAGCTCTAGGCCTGATAGCAATGAACTTCTGTAAACTTGAGAGCTTTTTTTTCTGGTGCAAAGTTGAAAATGAATCTGTGCTGCTGTGGTCGCTCCCCTGCTTTGAGCTACCCGCTAGGCAGCGCTTCAGCCTCCTGTCCACTCCGGTTGCTTCATGTATCACCTTAGTACTGATCCATGGGAACTGCTTTCTGCTTAGAAGCAGTGTCCTGAGCAACGCTGGAGGCCCTGGGGGAGCAGCTGAGTATTGTCCTCTGCCAGAAGAGGACAAGGGAGTTTTGTGGAGCTACTTGCTTTGGTGTAGAGAAAGCCCAAACAGAAAGGGAGGAGTAAGGTTGGCTTTTTCTCAAGGAGCTCAGTCTAAACTATGTGCAGGAAACAAGAAACTCCCTTCAGGTTCAGCCAATTGTCTTTCCCTGGACAACACTACAACAAATGCAGCTGGTGAGATAGAACTGTTTTACCCACAGCTCAAAGAAAAGCTGCAGGGAGTTTCTGCCAAGAAAGCTTCTGTATTGTTCCAGTGACTGAATGGAAAGATTTGTGTGGATGCTTTTAGTAATAGCTCAACTCTTTTAAATAGCAAGAAATAATCAGACAGTTAAGATGTCACCGCATCAAATTTAAAAATTAAATAATTTTTTAATATGAAGGTTATTACTTGGACAAAAATAACTTCCATTAACTAGCAGCATCACACAGGCACGTCTTGAGGTCTGGGGAAGAATGCCATTTCAAACTCAGGAACCGTCTAAAATGAAGGCATTTCCCGAGTACTGCAGCTGAGCTTTCCTTTCAGGGCAAGCTCCAGCTCCGTCTTCTCTGCACCAGGCTCCATCACAGAGAAGGACACCCAAGGTAAGTGACAAAAAAGAAAGGGGAATGTTGCTGTGGTAACTTCCACTTAGAAGGGCAACTTAAAATTCCACACTGTGGAAAACCAGGGAGATAGAAGAGTAGAACAGCCCTAGGGTCTGTCCTAGTGGCTATGATCCAGCTCTTCCTCATGCAGAAATGCTGCATAAAACTGCTACCACAGCGGGAGCTGCAGGTGGACTACATCCACTGCTGTTTTCACTACAGATCCACAGTTTCCAACTGCTTCCTTGAAATGTTTAGAGTATTCTGACTTGCTCAGCAGAAGAGCAGTTGAAAAGCAAAGGCTGACACCAGTAGTGGAGCGAGCTTTCGAAGCTGGTTGAACCCTTGCTGCCCATGCTCATAATGTGTGAATGAGGAAGGTACCCCTTAGTAGGAGCAGCCTGCAACCAGCCCTTCCTGAACGCACTCACGCAGACTTGTTTCTGAGTTCCAGACCCTTTCAGCAGTAGCTGCTCCTAAAGCAGCTCACAGCCTGGACCTTTCAGAATCTTAGATGTCCATCCAGGCTCAGTGATCTAGAGGACAAGTTTTCTTAGTGTGGCCAGGCTGGTGGCAAATGCTACAGGTCCGTGGTTTCTTGGCAGTTGCTCCGTGGGAGAGATTGCTTGGTCTCTTAGCTTTACTTCCCAACTCCCTTGAGTATTCACTGCTCCCAAAGTGGTTAAAAGAGAAATCTCCAGAAGCTCCTAGAAAGAAATAACTTGAATTTAAGCACCTTTGAAAATACACAGAGGTGAAGACAGATGATGGGTTCAAAATGGCAGAAGATCAAGGACTTTGCTATCACAGCCAATCAAGTTATTTCTGAAACTACACTTGCTTCAGATTTGTTTGAACATTTAAATGTTATCCATCTCTCTTGCAGCATTAGAGGAATGTGTGAACAGAACAGGGAAAACTGATCTTTCTGGCTGTGTGCTCCAGGCTACAGCCAAAGCAGAAGCAACAAAACATGCCAGACAACTTGTTCTTAAAGTAGGTCTGAAAATTTGGTTCTGCCCCTTCAGGGCCAAATGTTTACGAAGGAAGTTGGTGCTAAAGAGCTCTCTCAGTCTGTCTTTGCCTCTCTATTTTGCTTACGGTCCTTTTATTTTGTCAGTGCTCTTTCTTTTTGCATCCTTTTTACCTTGTTGTTGTTGTTTTTAAATAGTGTTTGCGTTCAGCACCTTTTCACTGCAGCCACACTCAATTTCTTAGCTATGATCAAAGCTCCAGCAAAGCCTGGCCCTTCACTGAGTTTCTAAACTAGGATGGAGGGAGCACCACAGCTTCCTTGGCCTGACAGAATGGGGTTTAAGATCTCCAAAGTGGTGTTGCTGCTTCAACTCTGTTCAAGTCAGTAACAGCTCTCTCAAAATGGAACACTAGAATGGATGCACAGATGCACAAGTTTACTGCATGTAGAAGCAAAGCATTCTGTTACTGCTTAGAACTCAGTGGAGCTGTTACGAGAACGTATCCTGCTAGCATTCCGAGAAAGGTAAGCCAGATTGAGTTATTGCAAGAAATATTTAAAATACTATAGTGATTCTGACACTTTCTGAAGACAAACCTGAAGTCTGTCAAATGTAAGAGTTGAACTACAGCATTATGCATGTATGAGGAGTGTCTATTCAGTTTAGCTTGAACAACAGCCTCCAACCCTTGCATTTTACCCCCAGCCCAGCCTTACCTGGAGCCACGTTTTCATCAGCCCACTGGAAGAAGCCGCACTGCTGCTCTCTGGGTTTTGAGCACGTGTGGAACTGCCGCCCTTTGTTAGGGCCATCTTTTTGGACCGTGCGTGTGACAGCTGGCTGGTCACACCTGCAGACTGTGCTGTCTCCTGAACTGGAGTTGTTGCTGCTTCCAAAGTGTTCTGGGCCTCTCTTTCCTCCTGGTCTCTGAGAATTTGCAGGGCCCCTTGCCCCAAAGGCCCGGGGTGGTGCAGAGCCCCGCGGAGCTGCATTGCTTCTGTCCTCTGACTGTTGATCAGACCAGAGGAAAAAGTTGCAGGTATTGGCACTGCATTTGTAAAACTGTCTGCCTTGATTGGGCCCTTCTTTGCGCACAGTTAACAGCATGGCTTCGTTCCCACAGTTGCACACCACTGCATTATTCCCATCATCTGGAGCAGCTGAAGGAGCAGGCCTGGGTGCTCTTGTTGAACTCAAGTAAAGCAGATGTCCTGTTGCCATGTTTGTGGTACCTCCCACACGCCTGTTTTCACTGTTTGCTCTGTTAAAGGAGTTGTTCACCTGCAACTGGTTGGCCTGCTGGCTGGCTGACTGTCCGGATTGGGATGATCTGTGTGAGTACCTCAGGTCCAAGAGCTCTTTCAGCATCTGATCGCATCCTCCAATGCAGCCAACAAAATCCAGGGGCATTGTGGGTGGAACACTGCCTCTCTTAAATTTAAACTTCAGTCTAAAAGGAAAGGAAGAATACAAATCTGCCAGTTCTGCTGTACATACTGTTAGCCTTCCTTCCCTCCACTTTCTTTCCATCCCCAAGCCATGAGAATGCTGCTCCAGCTTTTCAAGATTGGAATGGAAAACTGTTGCCCAACTCAGCCCCTGGAAGTCTCTGGCCCTGATGGCTAATAATATAATGTCAGAGGCGTTGCATTTCCCTAAGAGATGATTGGTAAGACCCACCTGTGAACTGGATGTGGTTTACACACAGCACAGATGCTCTCGTCCTTGGCCACATCCAGCACAAAATCAGGAAACCAGACCGCAGTTTTACAAGCTGGATATCCCGTGCAGCTGAGATAGAACCTGCCGTGGGATGAAGGCACCAAATGAGGAAGAGGCAAAATCAAGACTGCCAGTGACTGTTCTCCTCTTTTCCCAGCTGTCAGAAGTTATCAAAGTTTTTTTTTTTTTAAGAGTACATGAAAAAGAGGTTCAGAGTCCACATGGCTTTAACAGCTGGTGCAGTTTGTTAGCTGCAGCCCAAGTTTTCATGCAGTGCTGCAGGAAGCGGGTAAATGAACAACACTTAGCAAGATACAGAAAGTTGTTTTCTAAGACAAGGAAGATCACCAACCCGCCGTTCTTCTTGGTCTTCAGGACCATGTCATTGTTGCACTGGGGACACTTCCGAATGGAAACAGGCATTGCTGGGTAGACTTCCTCTTGCTCTACAATTTCTGTGGCTTCTCCAAAATACTGAGCCAGGGCCTGGTCCAGCCTATAAAGAAACAAGCGGAGCATGCCATGTGTCTCATGTGCAAAAAGCAATCGAGCAGTGAATTGATGCCTGCTGCCCTCTGGCACAGCCCCTCTGAGCTTCTCCATAAGCATGTCAATTCAGAGCACTTGCTCATGTCCTTCAGATGTCTCTGAATTGAACTCAAAGAGTGTAAACCACAATTTGCAGTTAATTGGCACCAGCTCGTGATGGCATGCCGTACTGCAAGTCAACCCTTCCTATGTGAATGCCTGCACATACTGGGCAGAGCCCCCAAGAAGGAAATGTGACAGGATCCCACTCTAGTCCAGAATGGCCAAGCAAGCAGAAGAGGGCAAAGACAAAAGACTCACTTGTTGGCTCTGGCCACAGCCTCAATGAAGACTTGTTTATACTTTTGGACTTGCTGGTGCAACACTATAGATTTGTCTTTCTTCCCCTCACAGATCAGCTTCAGATCAGCCTCCAGCTCAGCTCGAAGGTCAGGCTTGGACATCTCGTAGCCCATAGAATCATAGCCTGGAGAAGCATACCACACGGTAAGTGAAAGGAACAAGCAAGTAAGGAACCTGCCCTCTTTCTAACAAGCACTGCCCTTACCTTCAACCAGCCCCATTCCCAGGTGGCCTGGGAGGAACCTCTGATCTGCTGTAAGCCCCACGTACATCCGTGTCTTAATTGTCTCAATGTGCTCAGCGTGAGTGGCATCAGTCCCTGCAAGCAGACAGGTTGTGAGTCAAATTAGGTGCCAAGAAGAGATTTTCCTTGTGCCTACTGCAGTGTAAGATGCTGAAGGGACAAGGAGACAGAACTTATGGCCAGGAGTAACACTGGCATCGCATCCCATTGGTGCTGAGGCCGAGAAAGTGCATGTAGATGTGCCATGGACCCTAAACTTCACATCCCCTTGGGTACTGGAGAGACACTATAGTCTTGTTAGTTTGCCTGGATGCTGCCCACAGGTTTCTACTCTCTCTCTGTTCTGCATATTTAAGTGACTTCTTATCTGAAGTGATGTTTAGAGCCCCACTCTGAGGGCTGGAAAGAACTAGTACTAGAGAAGTTGAGGAGATGCTTATGAACAAAGCTCTCTCAAGAGTCAAAGGCCATACTGCCAATACTGACCAATGCCATGTTTCTCCATGAGTGCAATGAGATCCGCTTCTGTGAGGAGCAATGGAGGGCTGGTTTCCCCATCCACCATCTCCACTGTAGTGGGCTGAAAGCGAGACCCTTTCTGATACAGTGGGATAACCTGAAGGGAAGGAGAATCTCTTTGAAACTGCCTTCTGGACCATCCACTGAAGACAAATGTCACACTAACAGCAAGTTGGTGCAGTAATATAGCAGCACTCTGTTCTGGAGGAGATCCAGTCTTGGGATGCTCAGGATTAGCCAGTAAAGACCTGCCAGAGACACCACGGAACAGCAATTGCAGCTCCTCATGGTGAGCATCCCTCCCCACATGGAAGCAGCCCTGTATGGTCTTTGCTGTGGTGTCAGAAAGGGAAGAATCTATCCAAAGCTGGCATAATAAAGTGGCACAGGTCTTCAGCAGAGATAGTTCTAAGTGAAACAGCCAGTGGGTTAAGAATTGTCACAGGACATTCTCTAGATGGGCCTGAAAGTGGCAGGGAAGCTTTCCCATTAGTACAACCCGTCTACAGTTTTAAAGTCCAGGTATTCTAGCCTGTCCCATCTATGTTGTTCAAGGATGTTACCTTGTCACTCCACTTCTCATACGGATAAACTTCCAGATAATTTCGGGCCAGGATCATAAGTCCTTGAGCAACGAATCGCTCGTTAGCAATGTCAATCTCCACAGTTGTTTCCTGTCCCTTGGCATCTTGAGAGCAGCAAGCCAAAAAATGGCGCACAATGAATTCATATAGTCTCTGTTCATTGCCCTGTTATCAAACAGTAAAAGAGAGTTACTCTCTTCTAGTAATAGCAAGATATTAAGAAATATTAGTGAATCTCAGGTGAGGATGCTGTGTCAACAACTATATTACTAATATTTCTATCTTTATTTTATCAAGCAATACTAAACTTACCTGCAGGTTAGCAGTGTATTTTGTGGGGTGAATGGGAGGGTGAGCCTGATCTGATTTGGTTCCATTCCGAGGGGTTGGCCCACCCTGATCCAAGATCCTCTGTGCAAATGCTCCCCAGTTGGGGTCCTGTGTTTGATGCTGTACTAAGGCAGAGAGGTTCAGCTCCTTGGGGAAAATATTGGTCTCTGTTCGGGGATAGCTAATAAACCTTAAGAAAGATAGAAGAGCACTTCAAGATGTGCACAAGGATGATTTCTGTTTTGGACTAAGGGTCATATATTTTTGAAATAATTAAGTTTTCCAAGACAAATCTTGCTTTCTTA
Organism: Gallus gallus; assembly: GCF_016699485.2. Taxonomy (NCBI): domain Eukaryota; kingdom Metazoa; phylum Chordata; class Aves; order Galliformes; family Phasianidae; genus Gallus; species Gallus gallus. The sequence goes on from NC_052545.1 coordinate 5,094,602, forward strand.
CCCTTGAGTATAGAGTTTTTCTGCTATTCTCATGGTTTCCTTTGCGTTTATTTTCAGTTTGCGAGAAGCCAACTTCTCAAGTTCCTGTATTGGGAAGAGACAGAAAAAATTGTGTTTGTGAACTACTCTGAGTAAAATATCTGTTTAAAGCTTCTTTCAGATTAGTCTTTTCAGTATAGTTCAAACATACCACAGTGTCCAGGGGCAGGGGCCTCCATTTGCTCTTTGGCTTGCTTCCAACCTCAACAACAGTGGCAATAGGATCCTAAATGCAGAGTAAGCAAAATGCAAAATCTCCTTGAAGAGTTCACACAGACAGTTCTTTAAACATCTTGAACAAGAAGGATGCAGGAAATGTTTGGCCAATATTAGATCATACATCTATTTACAAGTTTTCCTACCTCCATACACATGTGGTAAAGGACCAGGCATGCTGTGTGATTAAAGAGCCGGTTCCTCTTCCAGTTGAAGACCACATTGCCATCTTCATGATCATGTGTCACTGTGTTGAAAACCAGATCAGAGTTATACAGTAGCAATATAGTTGAAAACCAGCAGAGGCAATGGGATCACACCACTGGGAAACCTTTCCAGTTCTGCTTAATGATAATGGCAAAGGAAATCACTTCTGCAGCATTGTTTGTTACTTGCCCTGAAGTTTTCATCTCCATATACATTAAACCATTTAAAATGGATTACTGCACTTGTTCTCCTCCAGCATACCTTTGATTTTATAGAAGGCTTCAGGGACAAAGGCTTGGATGGCTTTAAAGCGCTCAACTACAAACCCCAGAGTTGGGAACTGGCAACTGCCGTAGCTGATCAGCTGATCTGCTAAAATATCAGGGAAGATCTTCTGGAGCCTCAGGGTCTGGAATCTGGTGAAAGCAGCACCTGAGAAAACAAGATGGATGCTAGAATTGAATACTTCAGCAGTGAAAGATAATCACACCACTGCAGAGAGCTTTTTTAATATCCTAATTGAGTATTAATTTTACTCTTAAAATTAATACTAAAATTCACAGAAGCCTTTCAGAGCTATTAACCTACTGTTTGTTTCAAAGAACGTGTTGTTTACAGTGAAACACGAGATGTGCTTCAGTTGATTCTGATCTAAAAATCAGATTTAGAATGATATAGGGAGCATTGTCTTGTGTTGGAGATATGGTACCAGATGATTTTTGAACAGCTCTTGATGAGTTTTAGCAGCGTGAATCTGGCTGAGAAATGAGGAAGTTTGATAGCTAGCTACCTAGTTTTTAAAGCAATCTAAGAGTTCAAGTATTTATAGAAAATAAGCTATATGTTGATGACAGAATGTAAGCTGTCTGTCCCCTACCTGCTTACCACACTCTTGCTCACTTGCTTTCCAGGGTATACGCAGCAGCTCAGGCCTAGCAGCCAGCTCTCATCTCCAAAGTATGTTTACTTACCTATCCTGAGGTCCAGCTCCTGCCTGACTTCAACAGCATCACTAGTTTTTTGATCTGGTTGGGTGAGATTCTCACAGGCCCTTCTGACAGCATGAAGTGTAATCTCTGAAAAACGTGCTCGGAATACCTGGAGGTTTGGCTTTACTATCAGACAAAAAAATAATAATCAAAGTTACTCAAACAGCAATGGAAAGCATGAACTAATACAATGCTGCTGCCTTAAAGACAGTGTAAAAGTGTATGCTGTCAATCTATTCTATATCTTCCCAATGTATTAATGTATTTCTGGTGTATCAGAGCCATGTATCTATCATAACTACAGCCAGGAGATTTGACCTGAACATGGTAAGAATGCCAACTAACTAAAGACAACTAATATCTGTTACTAGGTCTGAGCAGTGATACCTGTTAAATCATTTTAATGGAAAGCAGATTGATGCAACAGATGCTCTACACACCAGCTTTGCAAACATGAATGATCTCAAAACCGATGTTCTCTCCTTCCCGATCACAGTCAGTCCAGATGACCAGAGCTTGGCATTGCTGGACTTCTCGTTCGAGGGTTCTCTGAGAGGACAGAAAAAAATCTGAATGAGACCTACTCAGACCACTTGGTTTGACATTTAATTTTAGAATGACTCACTAACTGAACATGAAATGCAACATGTATCCATAGAGATGGATTGTTGCAATAACATTTTGCAACGGTAACTCTCAGGAGATTAGGCAGCTTTCAAAAGAAATGAATCACTTATTTACTCTCTGTTAAAAACCACTGCTTGGATTGGATTGTACCACAGTCTGCTTTCTGAAAATGTCATTTTTTATTTGTAAAATTGAGATGCAATTAGCTGTTCCAGCTTGCTGGAAACAGCATTTCTACTTTTAACAAAGTTACTGTTCTGATTTTATACTAGCAGGAGACTTCAACATTACAGAAGAACAACATAGTACTCCTAGAAAATCCGGGAGGAATTTGCCAAACTCTAGAAACTTTTTAAAGTTAAGGACAAAGGTAAAATCCTCCCTCTGTCTGAATTAAACTCTGGACTCTGACTTTCAAGAAAACTTTTAAAAACAACATACCTTAATATCCACATAATTCTCTGGACAATATTTCTCGATTTCAGCATCAAAGAGAGCTAGAGGGTTACAGCTATGCCTGGTAAACAGAGGATAAACAGTGTGCATAACAAACAAAAACACTGTCAGGCATTAACTGCTGCTGTCTGGTGAGGAAATGCTGTTCAGTACTGGAATTAGTAACACTATGCTGTGAGCTTTAACTTAAGAATTTGTGCGGAATGCTGAGCTGTGTTTACTCAAAAACAACAGAACCAAAATGCAAACAGAGAAAACAAAATCTGGAAGGCAGCCCTAAATGAGCAGCTTCTCGTGTTTCACACACAAAGAACAAAACACCTCGCTTCCCAGGAAAATTCTTAAACAAAGAACACAAAAACTCCAGTTTTAAAATCAATTTATTTCCTTGGATTGGCCTTCCTGTATTTTAACCAGTACTGAAACTTGCTGGGTTTTCTTGTTTGTTTTTAGCACTATGAAAACAGTAATCTAAGGTAATATTTTAGCTATTCTGTAAATAATTTGCTACTTATCATGCTGGTTGGTGTGGCTGCTTGAAGCATGCCGTGCCACTACCTCTCCCTGTAGATATCTGCTACTGGAGCTGATAAGGTACGGCCTCAGGGGCACCACCACATTTACTTCAAGGAAACGTTCCATCCAACAGTGTGGCATACACAACAATGGCAGCCCTGCTGCAGGGGTGCCCTGCTCAGCTTGGGATCAGAAGCAGAAGACAAGCTTCAGACTTGTGAGGATGCAGTAAGTACACACCATTTGCGAAATGGCAGCTTGAAATCATGAGCCAGCAAGTGTCCTGACACGGATGTCATCACCATGGTAACGTTCTGCAAGAGACAGGGAAAGGTAATTAGTGTCATCTTTTGCTATAGGCTACCCAGAGCCCCAAAATCCTGACACAGTTCTCAACTGACACAACCAGTGATACCTCTCCTGCTCATTTTAACACTCCTTTCCCTACAGGCAACTAAACCTACATCTTTATCCTGATTTTTGTAAGAAGCTTCCAATTCTAAGAAACAAAGTTTTTGACAAGTGGGAACACAGAAGAACAGAGTTGAAAGAAAAGCCAAGAAAATCCGACTCTTCCTCTCTTTGGACAAAACTGGTTACGCAGTTCATAACTTCAGACAAATTTTGTTTTGCTTTTTAATAACAACTACTATTTTGCATTTCTCCAATCCAGCAGTGAAATGAAAGAAAACTCTACCTGGCCAAACATCTGGTAGTCATATTCGTAGATCTTGTTGAACTTGGAAAACCCTTCTCTCTAGAAGGAAAAAGAAAGCTGCTAAGTTTCTGGCTCCTACCAGAAGCCAAACACATTCCATCTCACTTTATTTAGACTGTTATGGCAGGGTATAGAAACAAAGGGCATGTGAAAATTGCTTACTAGCTTAAACAGAAAGACAAAGGAGGTTGAAGGGAAATTACCTGTATCATTTTTTTTAGAAACAATGAGATGGTGTTTCCAATGTAATGGTACTTTAAAAATGCCTGAAAGGGATGCTGGGACTATCACCCTACAGATGGTGATGACAGACAGGTTTGTTTATCAGGGCTGGCCAGTTACAGTCTCCCCTCCTGACAAACAGCTGTCCTGCTCCAAACAACAATCAGTGCACCAGTCTGGGTCCCTTCCACCTGAGATTTAAGGAACTTTCTACATGGGACATTTGCATTGTTTCCTATAGAAGTATGACAATGTCTTACTTGATTGAGTGTCAGTGCTCAGGTTCTTGGTAATACTGTGCATTCCAATGTAATTCTGTTGTAGAAACACTGTCTAGTTCCTTAGCTTGGAAATACCAAGTAATTATTCGAAAGGTGAAAGGTCACAAAGCAAAGCAGCAGCAGAGATCTTTGAACTCTTCTCCAAACCACAGACCATCTTTGCTTTATTATGTGAACTTTAAGACACCCAATACTTGCTGACGCTGCAGAAGTGGTGCTTTTTGACTGGGAAACAGATGGTTTCAGTTCCTAAAGGCTTTTACACGTACTGCAAAGCTAGGAACAACAAAGGGAATCCCCACTGCTGAGCTCAGTGTTTGGTGAAGGAAGTCTGAAGAGAACGCACAGCTGGGGAACTGAATCCCAGCACGATTTGAGGCAAAAAGAAAATGGGTCCAGGACTCCCACCTATATCTGGGCAAGCAGTGTTTGTCCATTTCACATATGAAAGCTGTTCTTGTACCCTCGTGTGGTCAGAAAGAGACAGAGACTGTGTATCAAGCTCTGTGCAAGACATATAGCAGATCAGGACTGAACTGCATGATCACTGAACATAGGCTCTGGTGAGCTGACCACCTTGAGTCAGCTAAGGTAGATCAGCAGGCACATGAGGAAGTGAGAAGTAGTGTATTCCTACCCGCCGCATTCTGCTGTTGGACAGCAGATCTGCAATTCCTCGGGCAGCATCATTCTTCTCAGCCACACACAGGACCTTCCGGATTCTCTGCACTGCTGGACCCTCTGCAGCCCGTGAGAAGCCGCGCCAGGGCTGAGGCAGCATCCTGACCCCACAGCTAGCAAGAAGCCTGGCTTGAAAGTTCATCACAGGTAACTGTGACAGCTCCCACCACACCAAGACATAGTGCTGTGTTCTCCCTCCTGGGCCGGTCCCTGTTTGGGAGACAGCCTGCTTTAGGACCACGAGCAATGCCTGAATGCCACGGAATCTAAAAACCCACAGAATGGTTGGGTTGGAAGGGACTTCAGAGATTGCCCAGTTCCAACCTCGGGCTGGCTGCTCCCCCAGCTCAGGCTGCCCAGGGCCCACCCATGGCCTCGGCACCTGCAGGGATGGGGAACCCACCGCTCTGGGAGCAGTGTCAGTGCCTCATCACCCTCCAAGCGAAGACCTCTTTTAGTTTAAAGTCCTTTCCCTTTGCCCTAACTCCACACTCTCTGACAAAGAGTTCCCTGCAGCCTTCTCTTCCCCAGGCTCAACACCCTCAGCTTTCAGCCTGTCCCCGCTCAGAGACGCCCCATCCCTGCCCGCACCCTCCGGACGCCCTCCATCAGACGCACCCCCACTTGTGCTGTGGGCCCAGAGCTGAGCGCAGAGCTCCAGATGCGTTCTCCCCTCCCCACCTCACACTCCCTGCATCCTCCCAGGCAGTTTTTAACCCGCACGGAGAGGACGGCCCAGCGCATCCCGCCAGCCCGGCCCAGCGCCGTTCGACCTCCTCAGAGCTGCGCGGCCCGAGATGATCCGCCCTCCGGCGTCGCCGTCCCCTCAGCCGCCGCCACCGCCGCTCCCGCGCTATTTCTGTCGCAAAAGGCGGTCGCGCTTTCCCTCCCCGCTACGACCTGCCGTAAAGCGCGGCAGCGCAAAGAACTACAGCTCCCATGGTGCCCCGTGGCGCCCTCAGAGCGCTGTTGTTCCCGCGTCAGTGCGTTCTCTCGTTTCCTCACGCTTCCAGGCCGAAGATAGCTTTAAGCAAAGCGCAGTGGTGATTAAATCCGTCTGAGAACCACGGCAGCGCCCGAACGGCGGGAGCAAGGGAAGGCTGTGGCTCCGCTTCCGGCCGGTAGGGTGAGAGGTCGCGGCGTCATGTGAGCCCAAGATGGCGGCGGTGCCGCGGCGCCCGTGAGGGGAGCGGGGCCGGGGCTGCCCGGCCGAGACGGGGTCGGGGGGGGGCCGGGGCGGCCTCGGCGCTCCATGTCGGCGCCCCCCCTGCGGGAATAATGATCAGCGCCCCCGACGTAGTGGCCTTCACCCGGGAGGAGGAGCTGGGGGACGAGCTGTACCGGGAGCCGCCGCTGCCCGAGGAGTACTCCGTGCCGCTCTTCCCCTTCGCCGGCCACGGCGCCAACCCCTGGGCCAAGGTCGCCAGCTCCAAGTTCAGCCGGGACTTCATCCTCATCTCCGAGTTCTCGGAGCAGGTGGGGCCGCAGCCCCTGCTGACCATCCCCGATGACGCCAAGGTGCCAGGCAGTTTCGATCTCAATTATTTCTCCCTTCGGATCATGTCGGTGGATTACCAGGCTTCTTTCGTGGGACACCCTCCCGGCTGCGCCTACCCCAAGCTGAACTTTGTGGAGGACTCCAAAGTGGTGCTGGGGGACTCCAAGGAAGGGGCCTTTGCCTACGTGCACCACCTGACGCTGTATGACCTGGAAGCCAGGGGCTTCGTGAGGCCCTTCTGCATGGCCTACATTTCTGCTGACGAGCACAAAATCATGCAGCAGTTTCAGGAACTCTCTGCTGAGTTCTCCAAAGCCTCTGAATGCCTGAAGACGGGGAACAGGAAGGCATTTGCTAGTGAGCTTGAGAAGAAGCTGAAGGATCTTGACTACACCAGGACTGTGCTGCACAACGAAACAGAGATACAGAAGAAAGCCAATGACAAGGGGTATTACACAACCCAAGCCATCGAAAAGGCCAACGAGTTGGCCAGCGTGGAAAAGTCTATTATTGAGCATCAAGATCTGCTAAAGCAGATTAGATCGTACCCCTATAGGAAGCTGAAGGAGTCTGACTTCCACCCCTATGAGCCTGAATGTACACTGGATCAGGCTGGCGCAGGCAGTGAACAGGACCTGGCTGCCTCAGACCCTGCTGAGCCAGGTGAAATGCACCTCTACTCCCGCCTGCCCTCCTACACTCCCAAACTCATCAAAGCAAAGCCTGCCAAATGCTTTGACAAGAAGCTGAAAACGCTGGAGGAACTCTGCGATATTTATTTTTTCACCCAGACCCTAGATCAATTGCACCACATTGAGAGGACTTTCAGAGGCGATGTGTGCTACCTCCTGACAAACCAGATCAGTAGGGCACTTCTGAAGCAACAAAATATAACTAACTTTCTGTTTGAAGATGTATCTTTTCTAGATGAAAAGGCACCTGAAAACCGGGACAGAGGCTGTCAGGGACTCAGTCAAGATGCTGCTGACAGAAAGTGTTCAGAAGAGTCCTCCACTCCTAAAGTGGTTATCAGCCTGGGGTCCTACAAGTCCAGTGTGGAGTGTGTCCCAATCAAGATGGAGCAGGACATGGACGACCCTCAAGAACCTGCAATGACAGAATCCATAACTTTTGAACACCAGGAGAACCTGGACTATCTTGATGCAGATCTTAAAGGGAGTATCAGTAGCGGTGAGAGCATTGAAGTTCTTGGAACAGAGAAATCTGCGTCTGGGCTGATGAAATCGGAGAGCCAGGCCAGCTTGCCCATCAGCCCGAGCCCCCAGGTGGGCAGGAGCAAGGTGGGCAGCCGGAGGACAGTCAGCGAGGACAGCATTGAAGTCCTCAGTACCTGCCCCTCTGAATCTCTTATCCCAGAAGATTTCAAAGCAAGCTACCCAAGTGCAATTAATGAGGAACCTTACGTGGATGATGAAGAGGGAGGCCTTCGTTTCAACCCCAGATTAAACCCAGACAACACTGACGAGCAGGAGGATGTCTCAAACCAGGAAAACTTGGCACAGATTGATTCTGCCTGCTGTATTGGGAAGGAGAGCCCCAACTTCCTCGAGCCTCTACCCGAACTGGGCCAGAAGCAGTGCGATGAAGATGGTGTGGTCAGGATTCCCCCTCAGCCATACAGGCAGGCTGAGCAGGGGCTGCATAGCAGCTTTGTGGGCTCCCCACCCTGTGACAGTGCTTCAGGGGGGCTCCTTCCCCACGAGCTCGATTCACGCTACCCCACAGCAGGCAGGGAGGTGAGCAGGACCAGCCTGGATGAGTGCTCAGACTCCACGAGCTACATCAGCAGCGCTGCCTCCACCTGCTCCGACCGAACACCGTCTCCCGCTCACCCCGTGTGCCTCGCGAATGAGAGGCACAAAAAGAAGGCTGGGCAGAACGCGCTGCGGTTCATCAGGCAATACCCCTTTGCCCACCCTGCGATATACTCTCTGCTCAGTGGAAGGACCCTGGTAGTGCTGGGGGAAGATGAAGCAATAGTCAAGAAGCTTGTGACCGCACTCTCCATCTTTGTGCCGAACTGTGGTGCTTATGCCAAACCTGTGAAACACTGGGTCACTTCCCCTCTGCATGTGGTGGATTTCCAGAAATGGAAGCTGATCGGGCTCCAGAGGTAAATCGGGGGGCACTCTGCTTCTTAATGTCGAGGCATATGAGTCTCCTGAGTCTCCTAAGTGGGGAATTTCAGAGGGCATTTGATGTGCAGGGGCGTTCTCTTTATGTAATCACCTACACAGCTGCCACAGATTTCTCCTTCTGGGATGTATTTGTAGGAGGGTGGTGTGTTTGTCTGCTTCTTTACATTCAGCCTCACGTAAGAATTAATCTAAAACATCTACTGGGCACTTGCTGCTTGGCTCATACTGTTGTTTAGCTAGGAGGTTTCCTGATGTTTTAGATCTTTAGTCTAGCAAAACAAGGGAACAGATGCAAGACCCAGTGATTTCCTGGCTGGTCTGATAACGAAGACCTCTTGAAGGGCCCCCTGTGCTTTGCTATTTCTCCTATCACCTCCTTCCAAAATTCTCAACATTTCTGGCTATTATTGTTTCTGAACGGAGTGCTTGGGTATGCAGGCACCTCAGTTTGTGTTGGCAGGAGCATTCCTGCTGGTGTTAGTGAACGTCCTGTGACACTTGCGTTTCTGGTGAAGGACAGAGGTGCAAAGTCTGTGGTTGTGCTGGATCCTCTTGGAAAGGTACAGGTAAAGAGAGTGTCTATAATGTGCTTTAGTGCAGGAAAAAAAAAGCAATGCCTGAAGAGCTTGTCAGGCTGTTGAGTTGGAACTGCAGCTCAGATGCAAAGGAAACCTGTTCAGGGCAAAGGGCATAACTAGGGCAGACATCCCTCCCCCAGCACCCAGTCCTAACATGTGGCTTCGTAGTTCCTGTTAGCAAATAGCGATTGCTCAGCTCTTAAGATTTTGTCCTTTGTTGTTGTTATGAAAACGATTTTCTGTGTGTTAGCAGGATATGTTCCAGCACTTTGGGTGCAGGTATGGGAGGTGGCAGGGGATGCCCACTTCTGTCACTGGGGTGGAAAGAATGAATCAGAGTGGCGAGAATACCCATTGCTCAGAACCAAGCTGGAATGACTTCTGAAGGAGTGTTTCTGAGCATCTGAAAGCTGAAATACAGAAATCTGCTTTCCAAGCTGCTGAGTATTGCATCTGTGGTGGTTGTGGATGACTGCATAATCCTGAGCTGCGAGCTCACCCTGATGTTTGTGCTTGTGGGATAGGCTGCCAGGTCTGCCAGCAGATCCTTCAAAACTCCTCTGCTGTTGGTGAGGTGGTTACAAGCCCTGAATGTTTGCTGGTTGATTAATGTTTGTGGTTAGATGCAGTTTGTATGATGAAAAGTCACTTTTGTTAAAAAAAAAAAAAAAACAACAGAAAGCTGCTTGTAACGTGTGTCAGTCATTTAGACTCTTCTCTGTGGAATGTTAATTAGTTGTTGAGTTTAACATGGATGCTCTCAGCAAACCATTTATTGAGGGCCATGGGAAGGAACTTGGGGGCTAAATTAATTATTTCAGCACAGCTGTAAGGGTGCTGTTCTCACAAAGCCACACACTGCCTGGGCACGGGGGCAGCTCTTGCCCCAGCAGTTGGTACTTCTGGTAAGAAGCAGCTCCCAGCCCCAAACCAGAGCAATTTGAACCAGGCAGAACTGCAGAGCAGAAGGTAGGGTTTGCGTAGGCTTGTAATTTGCATTTAAATAGCATTAATTTAGGCTCGGTGAATAATTGCACATTATGAGCGTTCTGCAGATTTGCATCTGGGTGAAGAATGCTTAGGCTGAGCCAGGGAATATTCTGGTCTAGGGACAGTTCCCTTTTTAAAGGAAGGTTTTATTCCTCTTTGAGCTCCTCAGGCCAGCTCCTTCCCAAAACAACCAGACAGGGGGAAGGTGGAGCTCGTGGCAAGGGGATTTGTGTTCCCTTATTGTCAGATCCAGAAGGAAACCAACAGCTGCTGCAAGATCTGTTTCTTTTACCAGAAATGTCACTTCCCTCCCTCCCTCCCTGTCCTCGTTTCTGTGTCTGTGAGGGAGGAAGCTGCCCACGGGGCTGTGTTCGTGAAGAAGCACACGCTGAGTGTAGATCAGTGTATGTGGGGATCCTGGAGATTGAGGTTCCCTTGGGGTCTGTCAGTCTGGAGAGGCTGTTTGGCCATCCTCTTCCGTGCCAGCCTTTATTTGCTCTCAATGTGTCAAAGGCTGGAGGGAATTTGGGTGTGATACATGGGCACGGGCTTTGTAGCTCTCTGGTTTCCTCCAGTTTAACCTCTCTTGCTCTTTCAGGACTGTGTCTCCGGCCGGAGTGAACGTGCTGCACGCGCTGAGCCGCTATAGCCGCTATGTCAGCATCCTGGATGCAGACAGTAAGACGCTCCGCTGCCCGATGTACAAAGGCACCTTGGTGGCCAGGCTGGCAGACCACCGCACGCAGATCAAACGGGGCAGCACCTACTACATGCACGTCCAAAGCGTCCTCACCCAGCTGTGTTCAAAAGCCTTCCTCTATACCTTCTGCCACCATTTGCACCTTCCCATCAACGAAAGGGAATCGGAGGAATCCGTTGTGAACCGCAGGATGAACTTTCTGAAGCTTCATCTGGGCCTTGCCAATGAAGATATTAAAATTGTACAGTATTTAGCCGAGCTGCTGAAGCTGCAGTACATTCAGGAACCCGGCCAGGGGGTGAATCCTCTGCTCAGATTTGACTACGTTCCCAGCTTTTTGTACAAAATCTAGCAGCATGTAGGCTGTCTGCCTGCATACTTGGATTCTGATAAAGATCATCCGTGCTTGGCATTGACGCTGTCCGCAGTAGCTGTCATACATCAGGAAGGGGCAAAGAAGCCATTGTATTTGCAAGCATTTCTGCTTCATAGAAATCAGTGTCTGAGGGACTGAATTTCAGTGTGGTTCTCTCTTGTTGAGAATATAGGTGTTCCATCACGTAAAACACTGGGCACTTTGTTTTTAAATGTTAGAAGGGACACTATTAACTTTTAAAATATATCATGGTAGCATCCCAGGGGGATTATGGCATGGAGGGAGAGATGAGCAGTGCTTAGTGGTGTGCAGCTCCCAGAACATGCAGGACTCTGCACTTCTGCCAGAGCCCTGAATGTTGTTGCTCCTTTCCATGGAGCCAGAGCAGAGACCAGCAGGGAAATATAAAGGCCACATGAAGTTTTTTATCTCGGTAGTGTCTCATGTGAGCGTGGGATGTAAGCAGTGTACACATGGAAGCTCCCTGGCAGGATAGCAGTGTGCATTCACCTGTGTGAAGCAGCAGCTGGTGGTGTTCTTTTCCATGTTTTCTGAGCTTCCCAGAATTGCTTGTCCCTGGGCCTGAGGCACATGGATTTCCCTCCAGAAAGTGTTTGCCAGTTTCTCAGCTGTGTTAAAACCTGGAGTGGAGTTGAACTCCTTAAGTGGGCTAGCACCAAGGCTCTGCTGCTGTGAATGTAGAGCACCGTGCCTTGTTAATTTGTCACGTCCTGTTTGCTGGGCGAGCTCTGAGAAGGGTGGGAATCATAAAAACTTGTGAAGCTGAGAGTGACCTGCTAAGGAGAGGCTGAGTCTGAAGCGAATGGGCTCTAAGGTGCTTTTTGTGATGGAGAGACCAGCAGTGCAATTCAGCTGAAGCTATGCTGTGAGACAGCAAGCCTCTGCAGCAGGCTGCCCAGCCAGTGAGGTACTAGTGCTCAGGAGAGGGCTAGGAGGAACTGAGTGGATTCCACGTTGTATCTGTATAGTTTCTATTTTTGTTGTTTTTGGGGGATTGACTTTTGTGTTTGGTGGCAAAGCCAGGTCATTGTCACCACCTGCTGCTTCTGGCTGTGCCAATTCAGTTTATTTTATTGCCAAGCTTTTGCCGTGCATCGACTACCTCTCACATTGTGCTCTGGGTGGTTCAGGACAGGGCAGAGCTGCAGATCTCTGAGCCCAGACACAAGCACTTCCTTTTGAAGCTTCCACGCTGCTGTCAGCGCCAGAAGGGCGGTGCCGCCGTCACAGTGATGCCGCTGGAGGATTGATTGTTCCCTTTGGTGCTGGGAGCTTTGTGCCAGACACAGCGCTTCCCTCTGGAGCCTGGCAGGAGGTGCAACTTGTTGGCTGCAGCCTGCTCTGTCCTGTGCTGTGTGGAAGCAGCAGCTCCTGTGCTACTCCTGAGCAAGAGAAAGAAGTCTTGCTAGGAAAGGTAGCCTGGTTTTATTTCTTTTTAGCACTTTTCTGTTTATGGGATGAGAACAGCTAAGATTGTACAAGAGTAATTGAAGTTTTGCTTTTTTAAATTTTTATTTGCTTGTTTTTAAAACCTCTGTTTATCATGATCGTGTAAGACAGCGCTGGAATGGAATGTGATCCTTCCATGCCTGGGGAAGTTTCTGTGTGGATGGAGGCTGGGGTTTGTCAGCATCAGCCTAAACCCTCTGGAAACATGCTGGGATAACTGTGCTGCTCGGATTCCTGTGCCCCAAGGACAGGGAGCCTCCGTGGGGAGGCTGTCATCCAGCCACCAGCATCACCACTTCAGTACCAACCTCCTGCTGCCCTGCCTGCAGAGGGCCCTTGGAGCAGTCCAGGAGGTATTAACCAACAAGGCAAAGGTCTGTTTCAAGTAGCAGCATCACTTGTGGTGGCTTGCAGTGAGGCAGCTGGGACGTTTGAGCTCGTAATGCTCTCCAGAGGGGTTTCAAGGCCAGGAGTTCCTTGTGCTGGTCTCTTTGGAGCACAGTGGGGAAGCAGTATGGCTTTGTGTTTGCTAAAGGGGAGCAGTGTGCGAGCACGTGGGGCTGCACACCCTCCTAGCATGTTCAAAGACCTTTTCCTTCTCTGATACTATCTGTGTCCTCCTGTACACTGTTGTCGCATGTAACTGGGTCTGCTGGTGAAGGACTTCCACGTCCATAGAAAACGTGCTTTCTGAAGTGACTGGAGGTGTCTCTTTGTTGATCTGTGTGCATCTAGGCGACTTCCAGGTGAGATTCCCTGGGATGAGGAATGCACCGGGCAGTCTGAAGCTCCCTGCACCCTGTGTGACTCACAGCTCTGGAAAAGCTTTTGTCACGATGGCTCATGTTTTGTGCTGGGAAACTACCTGCGGTGTTTGGGTTTGAGGAGGGAGGGAGGAACTCTTTGCCTGCTGACTCACGTGTCTCTTCCTGCAGGCTGACAGCTCAGAGCAGCAGAGCAGGATCGATGATCAATGATCGATGTTGGCTGATGTCGTAGTCATAATGGTCTTTATCTGGAACATTCAGCTGCCCTCATAAACTGTCAGATAAGTCATTTCTCCTCTACCAAACCTAAAGTACTGATATTCAAGGCTGTGTTGAGCAATACTTGCACTTCCACCTGTCTGACCTGCTTTATCTCTCCACCACAAAGCACTTCTGAATTTTGGAGGATGCCCTGGGGGCTTCACTGGGGCTGTCACCTGTGTTATCTGCACCTGGGCCATTGGGAGGGAGCTGTGTGGAAACATGTCTGGGAGCATTTGTGCTAAGGACCGCCTTGTGACCAAACAGCTGGATGCCCTGAGCTCACCTTCCTGCACAGGGCAGTGAGGAGTCGTGCCAGGCTCCGGGCAGCACCTAACTGACATTGCAGTCGAGGGCAGTTGGATGCAGCTGGTGATTCAGGAGCTGAATTCCACTTTGCTCAGTCATTTATCTGTCTTTCTGATCTGACTGCACAGTAAAGATCCCTATATCGGCACTTTAAGACATTTTCCTCATCTTCACTGTGTTACCTCACTAGTTTCCAATACTGGCAGACTTGCAACAAGTTAAGATCTTACTAACAGCTCCTGTGAAGAATCCTAGCATGTGTGTTAGCTGGCTTGTACCACACCCCAGTCCTCCAGCACGAGCAGGGCTGATTCCCCACAGCCACTGTGTGATGCTGCCCAGCCTTCCTGCATCTGCTCTCCATACCAATGCCAGCAGTGTTGTGCACAGCCCCGATCTGCTCCTGCAAATGCTGCCGCCCGCCCTGCGCTCCTGCATGCTGGCTGCAGCTCTGTCCTCTGCTGGCTGCTGTGGGATGAAGGCTTTTAAGGCCAGTTGGAGAATTTATCAGGGGAAAGGCCTCCTGTGGCCGCCTGGCTGGGAGGGCAGGGCTCGGTGTTTGTGCTCCTCTTCTTCCCTGCGTTGGGAGACATCTGCTCGCTTGTGCTCTGAGCTGTGCTGCCAGCCCCTTTGGGATCCCACCACAAGGATGGTCAGCCATAGGAGTAGGCGATACCAACCCTATGCAGGTTGCATTTCTCAGAGGATAGTGCTTGGATTTTCTTTCATCCAGTAGCAATCACTTCTAAGCAGCTCCAAAGCTGTCTTGCCTTGACTAGGGAAGCACTGCCTATACTCTAGCAATATTAACCATTTTGTAAGGGCTGGGAGAAGCACTTGAGGAGTGAGAGCTGATGTCTCCCTGCCCCAGGCCTGTCCTGTAGTTTCCATTCAGCACTGAAATGAATGCCGGCAGCCCTGAGCCCACAGCCTCGGGGCAGGTGACTGCCCACACTGCTGGTTTGGCATCCTGGAGAGCTGGGCAGGACCCACTGCAGGACACGGGGCTTATAGCAGCGCTTCAGAAAGGCACCTCTGTGTGTGCTGGGCAATTCAGTGAGCTGCGTGGGTGAAGGAGGGTGCCAGCTCTGTGCTGTGCCCCGAAAGCACAACGTTAGACTGAGCAGGACTGTACCCTGCTATTTGAGGGAGCCTCACGCTTGCTGCCAGCGCTGGGGAGGTTGCAGAGCTGTGGCTCACTGCTCATGAGATGTGTTTTAACTGGAAGGCAGAAACACAGGGTACCCGGCCCTGCTGCTCACCCCAGTGCAGGGCGAGCACAGATGGGGATGGGGCTGGGGTAGGAGCTGCCTCTGAGTGCTGCGAGGAGGCTGTGATGAATTCTCATCTTATTTTAAAGCACTGTATCCTATTACTGCATGTTGAATTACGTGTGTGTGCCTGTGTGTACCGAATGCTTGTGTCAGTAGTTAGAGCGAGTGTGACAGGAGAAGTCCAAGAAGCATGTCTCAGTGTCGTGCTGTGTTACTGCACAAGAACTTACCAGATGTTAACACCAAATGACTAGTCTGAGAAATGTACTTTAAAAAAAAAAATTATTTATTTGGGTTCAGATATTTTTGAAATACAAAAATTGGTTGTATTTTTTAAAGCTTATAATTCTTGTCATACATTGTGGTTAAATTCTTAATTTTACTGTGCTTATTAAAAAATGGTTCTACCTAAGGTATGTCCTCAGAGGTCTGAGAAACCCCTGGAGATGTTGGCTCGTGCTGTGGTGGAGCTGAACTGGTGGCCCCAACAGGGCTGTTCTCTGGGTATGGGATGAGGCTCGACCCTGGCAAAATGTGTGGAGACCCAAAAGGAGAGCTGGTGTGTGTATAGGAAGGCGAGTCTTAGAGGCTGAAGCCAGGAAGACTTTGTAAGGCTGTGCAGTTCCTGGGCATGGGACCCTGAGAGCTGGCTCCTGGCTGTTCCTCCTGGCTGTGAAGGCAGACAGGAGGTCTGTGTAATCTCATCTCCTGCTCCCCCAGCAGACCAATCCCAAACCTTGCCTCGAGGCCAGGGATTTCCTTCTGCTCAGGCCCATTTGTAAAATCTAGCAGTGAAAGGGTTGGTCTGTGCTCAGAAGGGTCCAGTGTCGGAAACAGGAGGGGAGAGGTGAACAGCCAGATGAGGAGCTGCTGTATGGGGCCAGTGCCAGCAGGAAGGTGCAGGGAGAAGGCACCAGGGCGATGGGCTCATTCCAGGCATATGAGTGTGCCACAGTCCTTGGTACTTCCTTGGCTCTGAGAGTGGGCACAGTGCCTCCCATTACAGGACTGGCAGTCCTGGGAGCGGGAAGGTTGCTGCGAATGCCTCCACCTCTTCCTTCAGTGCCTTTAGCTCTCCCTGGTATTTTTCCTCCTCCAGTTTCTCCTTGAATTCTTTCAACGTTGCCTTGGGGTTCATGTCCTTCTGCACGCGCAGCGTCAGCTCAATGCCTGCCAGGGTGGGAGATGTGTGGCTCAGCCCCATCAGCAGGCAGGTGCCACTTCCAGCAGCTCTCTCAGCCCTGCCATGGCTGGCAGGGTTGGGGTTGCTCCCCAGGACGCTTGGGAGAGGAGGAGCCGGGCTGCCAGGGACTTGCTGCCCTGTGCCACCACCACCTGCTTGAGGAAATGGGACCCTCACCTTTGTGGATGTACCGAGCCACCGTGCGGAAATCATCCTGCCGAAAGCCACGGGAGGTGAGAGCTGGTGTCCCGAAGCGCAGACCGCTGGGACGAAGGGCACTGACATCACCTGCACCAGAACAAGCAGTGTGTGACCTAATTCCAGAACTGCTGGGCATGGGGACTTGGCATGGCCCCCATTGGCTGGGAGTTCTGTGAGAAGCTCCGCATGGCCCTGGGGAGCACAGGGCATGAGAGACATCCAAGCACACGGGGCAGGATATGATGGAGCTTGTGGGATGCCTACCAGGGCACGTGTTCTTGTTGCAGGCGATGGAGCAGAGTTCCAGCACCCGCTCGGCCCGGCCACCGTCAGTGCCTCTGTTACGCAGGTCCAGGAGAATGAGGTGGTTGTCAGAGCCCCCTGCAGAGAGAGGAGAGTTGAGGTGAACACTTGAGACTTCAGCAAAAGAAAAAAAAAAAAAAGGCTTGAGAGTGCAGCTGTTAAGAAGCAGTTTTTCAGAAGTTCTGAGGAACTATTCCAGCAAAGCCCTGCCCATTGTGCCCGTGCACGTATTGCCCCAGTGGTTGGCTCAGACCTGGGACATGAAGCTGGCCCCAGCCCAGGCAGCTGAGGCTGCTCCTTACCTGTGACAATGTCATAGCCCATCTCCATCAGTGCTGCTGCCAGTGTCTTGCAGTTGGCCACCACCTGCTGCTGGTAAGCCTTGAACTCAGGAGTCATGGCCTGCTGCAGTGCCACAGCGATCCCTGGGGATGAGGCACAGCAGTGAGGTTTTGAGGACCAATGAAAGTCATCTTGGAGGCCAAGAAAGCTCATGGACAATCCCTTCCCCTAACCGTGCAGGATAGGAACAGCCTGGTTTCACTCTCAGCTGCATCAAGCTGGCTGCTCTTTGCTGCTATACCTCTCAGCTGGAACCCTCTGCACTGATACTGGGGCTTAGAGCTGAGCCAGGACATCTTTGTCCCCTCCTCACCATCCCAGCCCAGTGCAGATGCATACCTGCGATGGCATGGTTGTGTGGCCCTCCCTGCAGCCCAGGGAAGACTGCTTGGTTGATGAGGCTCTCCAGGTTGTAGAGTGTTTCCTTTCCTGTCTTGGGGTCCGTGCTGCGGGTGCCTGTGGGAGGAGAGAGCAGGGTAACACATAAGGCAGCTCAGGAAAGAAATTATGCTTGTTCTTCAAATCTGAGCCTTTGGGATGCCCCAGATCTTTCTGCCCTTCCAATTTCCCAGCTGGAGCAGGAAGGAGCTTTAACCTGCAGCTCCCCTGGCCTGGGTGGAGTGTTTCTCCCAGCTCAGGTCAAGCACCTTTGCGATAGAAGATCATGCCGGCCCTGCAGCCCCTCAAAGTCTTGTGGGTGGTGGTGGAGACGACGTCGCAGTGTTCAAATGGTGAGGGCACGACACCGGCAGCCACCAGCCCGCTGATATGGGCCATGTCGGCCATCAGGTAGGCGCTGTTGGCGTTGGCAATCTGTCGCATGCGGGCATAGTCCAAGTTGCGTGAGTAGCAACTGACACCTGCAATAGGACAAGAGGGAATGGCCTCAAGTTGTGCCAGGGGAGGTTCAGTTTGGATATTAGGAACATTTTCTTCTCTGAAGGAGTGGTCAGGCACTGGCACTGATGCCCACGGAGGTGGTGGACTTGACGATAGAGGTCTTTTCCAACCTTAATGATTGTGAGATCCCTGTGGGTCCCTTCCAGCTTGGGTTGTTCAGTGATTCTATTCTGTAATTCTGCAGCATCCCACTGCAATTGCCCACTGGTTTCAGGATGCCACCCCGACTGGTGTGTAAGGGTTGCTCCTTACCTGCTATAATCAGCTTGGGGTGGAACAGGCGAGCATTCTCCTCAAGTTTGTCGTAATCAATGTAACCAGTCTTGGGATTCACCTGGGAGAGGAAGAGGAGGGTTCAGCCACCTTGGCAGGGGTGAAGATCAGTTGCTGTCAAGAGATTCTTCCACTTATGAAGGCCACGACCTGACTCCCACTGGAGCAGCTTTCCATACCTTGTAGGGCATGGACTCAAAGAAGACAGAGGTGGCAGAGATCTTCTTCTTGTCCGTCATGAACCCATGGGTGAGATGGCCCCCGTCAGGCAGGTCTAGCCCCATGATTCTGCCATGGGGCTCCACCAAGGCCGTGTACACCGCAAAGTTAGCGGGTGACCCTGTGGCAGGAGCACACAAGGCAGTTCATAGGTGCTGGCACATGCAGAGGCCACCACAGCCTGTGCTGCCTCTCCTGGGGACACCGTTACCTGAGTAGGGCTGGACGTTGACACCCCACTTTTGGGGGTCGAGCCGGAATGCCTGCAGGGCTCGCTTCTGGCACAGCCTTTCCAGCTCATCTACGAACTCGGTCCCACCATAGTACCTGCCGGGAAAGGATGGGGAAGGAGTTACACTGAGGTTGGTGTCTTCTGAGAACATAACCTCAAGGTTAAAACTAATCTCTTCATTCAGGAATGCGTGCCCAAGGCAGTGCCAGCTGTGAGACCAGGATGCTGCTGTCTGCAAGCAGCAGACGTGACCCTGCTACAATTACCTGGTGCATGGCCAAGAACAGAAGCTGAGAGAATCAGATCCTGCCCTGCAGGAGCTTGGTTGCCAGCACCAGGACATGGCTTCCTTCCCAGAGATGAGGTCTTGAGGTGAACATGGCAGTGCAGATGGTCCCTGTCCCCTCCCTACAAGAGTTTGGGTGGCTCAGGCTCCCCCCAGCCCCATACCTCTGTCCAGGGTAGCCTTCAGAATATTTATTGTTCAAGCAGGATCCCAGTGCCTCCAGGACTGCGCAGCTCGCAAAGTTCTCTGATGCAATCAGCTCCAGCCCCAGCCTCTGCCGCTGCTTCTCCTTTTTGATGATGTTGTACACCTTGGGGAGGGAGAGAAAGCTTCACTTGTGCCAGCTCTTCACAGAGGTGAGGGTGCTGCATGGCATGGGATGCACCCTCAGAGGAGTCAGGAGAGCAGCCTGAAAGCCACTGGAGAAGGGAGGTGAGGTCCCTTCTTGGTACAGCTG
The DNA here is from genome assembly GCF_016699485.2 of Gallus gallus. Lineage (NCBI taxonomy): Eukaryota > Metazoa > Chordata > Aves > Galliformes > Phasianidae > Gallus > Gallus gallus. The sequence continues at coordinate 5,114,332 of NC_052545.1, forward strand.
ATCACGTGTCCTGCCATATTCTGGGTTTTTGTGGTAGATGCCACAAAGCCATCAGATAATTCAGCTCTTGCTTGGGCTGGAGGCAAAGGTAATGGCCATGCTGCCAGGTGGCTGTGGAGTGCTGGGCCTGGTGCAGGCACCTGAGCTCCAAGCAGAGAGTTATGAGCAACGGCTGAGAAATTATAGCCATAGTATGTCCATGTACCTGGGGGATGCCCTCTCTGTGGGTAGCAAGGCAGAGGGGCTGGCCGAGTCCCAGCAGCCTAGCCTTGCACTGTGCCCCTCGTTTGAGGAGATCAGTGTCCCAGCGGCTCTCACCTCGGGGTCATTGCTGTCGAGTGGCTCCAGCAGCATCTTACTGTGGGAGGCCCAGAGCTCTGCGCTGGGGAGGCTCCCAGCACCCTGTGCCACATTTGCCATCTGTCCACTGCCTCTGATGCCACCTGCAAAAGGCAAGGGGAGGGTGTTTATTACAGCAACGTGGCCGTTTCCAGTACCCTCCTGTTCTCCCCCCACCTGGATATCGCACAGCCAAGGTGTGGGACTTTCCCCTCCCCAACCCCCCTCGTCCTGGCACCTGGGGATGTGGGGAGCCCATAAGCAAACGTGATAAACTCCAGCAGTACCATTTCATTTCACTCCAGTTTTAGATCTGAACTTGATGTAAGCCCAAGGCAGTGGCAGCCCCCCAGCACTGAGCATTACAAAGCAGCGCGCAAACTCCAGGGCAGGCATGGCAGCCCAGCTCCAGTCCTGGCTGTACACAAAGTGTCTTTTTATCCATTAACCCCGCAAGGCCACAGAGGGGCCGTGAGCTGGTTGTTAAGCAATCCGCTCCGTTCAGCAGCGCGGCCCCCGCTGGGCTCAAAGGCCCGGCTGCCACGGGGCTTTGCTGGCAGCGGGGAAACGCTGTCAGAAATGCAGGCTGAAATGAAGGAGCATTGTGCGGGGCGCTGTGTGAACGCACGCTGCTGGCAATGGGCTGCAGAGAGGACAAAGCTGCCAGGGAGAGCCCCGCTGCCACCCTCCTGGTGGGACATGAGCATGGGCACGGCCCTGGAGTTTCACCTGCTGCATGCCACATGGCTCCGTCACGTCCCATATCCAGGGTCCGGTACCCGCCCCGACACCCGTCCTGCAGCACCACCGCCCGCCCCGCTCCCACCTCGCACGGTCTCTGCCCGCCCGCACCATCCCTGCCCGCCCCGCAGCCCCGGCACCGCACCGATACGGATCCCGATCCCGGCCCGCTCAGCCGTCCCGCGGCAGCCCGCGCTCCTAGCATAGGCTGCCGGGTCCCACCCTTCCAGCTCTCGACCAATCAGCGCCCGAACGACGAAATCCGCGACAACTCTTCGTCCAATCCGCGGTGCGCTCCGCCTCCTCCCCTCTCCCCAATGACCCGCGCTCGGGCGGGGTCGGCGGCGCTGCCGGCACGCGGGTTGACCTTGGCCGAGCCGGGGGGCTGCGCCGGGCCCTGCGCCCATGGGAGCCGCCCACTTCCGCAGCACCGGGGCTCCCCGCCAGCTCAGCTCCCCTGAGCCTCCTTGGCAGCCCTGGAGGTGCTCCCCGCTGCCCTGGTGGCGGGGCTGCTGGCCGGGGCAATGCGCTGAGCCCAGCGGGTCCGCTGTGCGTGGTACTCGGCCACGGTGTGGGCTGGGAGCGCTGCCTGCGGGAGCAGAGCCTGCACTGATCTCTGTGCAGAGGGCAGCCCTGGCGCACTGTGGGGTGTCCTGGTGCCTTGCAGGAATGTTTCGGCCCCGGAAGGATGAGGCTTGCAGGCAGCAGTAGCGCTGCAAGGTGTGCTTCAAACCCAAGTAGGCAGTTGGGTTTGACCAACCTGACCCGAGAGACCACAGACAGAGCTTCAGGGGTTAAATCAGCGTGCTGTAAATTGAGGAACGGAGTTATGGAATAAGCAGTCCCGGTAAATTCCTTGTGATCCCAAGTGATGGAAAAGCAGTGTGTGCACTGTGAGTCACGGCGGTGAGGAGCAGCGTCTCAAAGCGCAGTGGGGCTGCAGTGCGTGGGGCTGCGGGCACAGTGGGAGCAGTGCAGCGCTGCGGTGAGTGCCGCCGGTCCGAGGGGTGCAGGGCACAGAGGTGGGGCTGTGGGTACAGGGGTGGCTGTTGCACCCAAACTCACCTTGGATACCGCTCTGCCTGGTGTGTACGTGTCCGTAGGTGCTTTTCTCTCAGGTGACAGTGATAGGACAGAAGGTAATGGCCTTAAGTTGCACCAGGGGAGATTCAGGATGGATGCTAGGAGCAATTTCTTCTCCCAAAGAGCAGCCAGGCGCTGGCACTGCTGCCCGGGGAGTGGTGGGGTCACCGTCCCTGGAGGTGTTCCAGAACTGTGGAGATGTGGCACTGAGGGATGCGGTCGGTGGGCATGGCTGGGGTTGGACTTGACCGTGGGAGATCTTTTCCAACCTTAATCATTCTGTGATACTATGATAGCTGTGAAGGAGCAGTCTTTTAGCTTAATAATTCTAACAGGTTTTAGCTGTGTTGATTTGTCTTCCATCACTGAGGATCTTGGCCACAGCTGTGCGATTTGGGTTTTTGTAGTTCTGCTCTCAGCCCATGGCTGGATGCTGTCACAGACTGTTCGTGGATGAGTTGCTCTGACACTGCCAATGCCGGCGGCAGAGCCTGGGCTGGTGTCTCTGGTCACAGGGTGACAGGGAGACAGGGCAGATGCCAACCCTCTGCCCACGGCCCCCCGGGCCCTTTGGTATGGAAAGAGCTGCAAGCAAAAAGATCTTTGATATCATTTATTTTCTGCCTCTCAGTGTCAGTGGGCTGGCTTTCAGTGTGGGTGACAATCTCTGTGGGCATCCAGGGACTTCCCAAGAGATGAGTAATTATTTTAGCCTTGGCAGGTCCCTGTCTGCAAAAGCCTGCAGCACTGGGACTCTGAGTCGTCCCCGTGGTGGCTGAGCCTCTGCTTAAATGTCTCCCCTTCGTGCTGGCATCATCCTTTCATGACAAGATCAGATCAACCCAATACTTTCGGACTGTCTTCCTCCCTCTGTATTGGTTCACTCGGATCTTGCTCAAATGGCTTAAATTCTTCGTGCCTCACAAGTATTTATCTGCCATTCTGAAACTTTAGATGTTCTATAGAGAAGTATGCTCATTATTAAGTCATTCTAAGTGCACCATTCATCTTTGCATATCCATTTTGTGTACGGTTGCAATCAAAGATTCTCCCCAGAGCTATGGGAGCTGCAGATAATAGCAGTGTGTGCTGTTGTGGTTTCAGGACCCCAGCTTGCTGGCAATGGAGAGCGTCTCTTCTTCTCCATCACCCTTCCCTGACAGCTCCCCATCCGTGCCTTCTGGGAATGCCACAGCCCACGACCATTACTCCGGCCTCCAGAAGAGCCTGCATGTCCTCTCCATGGTGGTGTACAGCATTGCCTGTGTGCTGGGGGTGACGGGGAACGGCCTCGTCATCTGGATTGCAGGCTTCAAGATGAAGAAGACGGTGAACTCAGTGTGGTTCCTCAACCTGGCCATCGCCGACTTCATCTTCACCTTTTTCCTGCCCCTCAGCATTGCCTACACCGCTCTGGACTTCCACTGGCCCTTTGGGAAGCTGCTGTGCAAGCTGAACAGCACCATCGCCTTCCTTAACATGTTCGCCAGTGTCTTCCTCCTGATGGTCATCAGCGTGGACCGCTGTGTGTCCGTGGCCTTCCCCGTGTGGTCCCACAACCGCAGGAGCCCAGAGCTGGCGGCCAGGGTCGCACTGGGGACGTGGGGCATGGCTGTCCTGCTCAGCTCCCCATACCTCATTTTTCGTGACACCGCGGTCAGTTCCCGTAACATCACCAGCTGCTATAACAACTTTGCGCTGTCTGATGACTACACGGCCGAGGAGACACGGAGGCTGTGGAGGATGCGGCACAAAGCGATGATCATAACACGGTTCTTATGTGGGTTCCTCATCCCCTTCACGGTGATTCTTATCTGCTACAGCATTGTTGCTGTCAAGCTGAAAAGAAGGCAGCTAGCCAGCTCTGCAAAGCCATACAGAATTATCATTGCCGTCACAGTCTCATTCTTCCTCTGTTATTTCCCCTATCATGTCTTCTCCTTGCTAGAAATATCTCAAAACTCTTCCAGTCATGAGATGAAAATGGCCCTTTACATAGGAATTCCCTTGGTTTCCAGCCTCGCTTTCTTCAACAGCTGCATAAACCCCATCCTGTACGTCTTTGTGGGGCCAGATTTCAAGGAGAAGTTTTGCCAGTCCATCCTGTCGACCTTTGAAGGGGCCTTCACTGAGGAGTCAATGCTGGGCAGCCTGAGCAGCAGGAGGAAGTCCAGGTCTGCCTCGGAAGCAGAAGTCCCAAGGCTCTGAGTGGGCATGGTTCAGCATGGGCACCACTGCAGGGCAGTTTTCTCTCTCTCTTCTCTCTTTCTTCTTCTCTCTTCTCTTCTCTTTTTTTTCCTGCTGATTTGTCACAACATCCCATTTTTAGCTGGCAACCCTTTGTAAATGTCACTGAGTCTGTGACTTTGCTGACAGGGCTCCCTTTATTTTCCCTTCTCTCCAGCGTCCTTCAGCCATGAGAGCAGCCTCTGAGCCCAGCAGGGTCACCTTGTAGGCACCTGAGTCTGCATCACCACTGGGTTCACCCCCAGGGCATTCCTAAATGGCAAGTTAGCTGCTGAGAGGATGTGTTCTCTGCACTTGGCAGGCTTACCTGGCAGCCAGTCTTTGCTGGGATGCAAAAATTCTGGGGTTCCACCAGGGGGCAAAATTGGATGCAGGCGTGCTGGCAGCATGCGCAGCTGGCACTTCAGCTGACCAAGAGGATGGAGGGAAGAGCCGCTTCATAAATCCCTTATAATTAAATCAGTAAAGAAAATACATATTTTCCTGTGCATCATACCAGTCTGGCACGTGGGCTGCTAAATTTTAAGTAGAAAATGATTAAATTAAAAAAAAAAGCAGCATGAACATGCAGTGGGATCTGTCTGGAGGCACTTTTGCAAATGCAACTTTTAAAGAAATAGGATTAAATGAGATGGTTATGTGTATTTTTGTAGGGTCTGGGCTAGCTTCATCCTTTCCCTCCCGAGACAAGGTATTGGTTGTGTGCCACTTACTCAGCCTTGGTGTTCAGCATAACTGTTCCAGAGCAATGCTACTCCACGTCTGTGTTTGACCTGCTTCTGGCCCTTGTATAGCTGAAATGTCTCATTTTGTACTGTTGGTGAATGAATATCAAACTCTATTAAACTTGTTTAAAACATACCCAGCCTGCTGTGCTGCCTGTGTGATCCATTCAAAATGTGCACACTCATGTTTGCTAACAAAGCATCTGGATAAGAAGATTCAATACCCATGATTTGGAAGCTGCTCCTTGTAACTGTCCCCTGACTGACGTAGGCAGCACTCAGCCGGTGTGAGGAGGTGTGTCTGGGGCACATCTGAAACCCAGCAATGCAGAAAAGGAAGAGCAAATTTAGAATTGGGTTTGCCCAGATTTCACTTTTGCAAAGTGCTTGGGATGAAGATGGTGGTGGTGTCCCCTGGGTTTGATCGGCCTTTGAACAGCTTCAGTGATTATGGCATAAAATGTTAGTCAGGTAGAAGGGAAGGTTCCCATCCCAAGACGGGGCAGCTGTGTGAGCAGGTGCTGGTATCACACCTCCTTCCCCTGCCTGTAACATGGCACAAACTGCCACTGTCCCATTTATGCTGCTAGGAAGCTGCCATTGCTCCAGTGGCTGGAAAATCTGTCTGAATCCCAGCCTGAATGTATGACTGTGCACGTCTCTCATTTCTGTGTGGATGACAGCACCGAGTGAGATCTGTCACTTGAACACGTTAGGGATTAATTATGGGTCTGCTGGGTCACACAACATTAAATGAAGGTTGTGATCCTACAGGCGTGCATGTACTTAACCTTAAATTCATGCATAATCCCACTGAGATCAAGGAATGTAGCAAGACCATCCATATGTCAAGCATGAGTGAACAGAAAGATTTACCCTTTACCACAAATTACTGCCTGACATCCAGATAAAACTGCAATGTTTGCTATGCAGTGCAATGCTGGGGCTGTTTACTTGCTCCTGGTGGTAAACGACAGCATTGATTGCAGTGTCAAGGTTGTGCAGAGCAGTGTTTGCTCTTTCTGGTTTTCCTCATCTGTTTGCAGAGCCCACATAATTCCTTGTGACAAGCACCTCTGAGATTGCTGAACCAAAGCCTTGGCCTCCCACTGTGCCTCTCTCATCATCCCAGAACCCTTGAACTTGGAACATCACAGTTTGGGATAAGAAAGGATGCAATTTTCTGGGCCATTTGGGCATGCCAGATGGGTACAGGGTTCTGATGTCAGTGCAGCAGAGAGTCTGGATGGTATAAGGAATTGCTGCTGAAATACCAGGAGAGCAACCTACAGAGCATCACCTTCTCTCTGGCATCCCAGCCAAGCACAGCGTGCCATTAGCACAGCAGCTTCCCAAAACCCTGCAACTAAATTGCCTTTTCTCTCTTACAATATCCCTCCCAGAAGTTGCCTCTTCTTTAAGTGGCACATTATTATGGTTAAGCAAAATAGTGTGCCTCCACAAAGCTCTCTCCTTGCACAATGGGGAAGGCACTTTGAGAGTTTCAAACAGCTGTTCCTGAGAACACCTGTCAAAATACTGTTGGGGAAAAAAAATGTGAAAGGGAATGTTTTATCGACAGTAACCAACAGCTCATGGCCATTGCTGTGCTGCAGGATGATCACAGAAATAGTTCTGTCATCCTGGGTCTGATCCCAAGCCTTTGTGCAAAGCTGATGCCAGTGGGGTTAGGCTGCCCAGGGACTGGTTCCAAGATAAATCTCTCATATCAAATTCTCTTGTGTTCAGACTACCCCATTATTGCAATGATAATTATGGTAGTCCCTCATTCCTAACTAGAAGGCAGGCTACTCATTCTCTCTGATATTCATATTTGCCATGTGTGTAAATAAAAAAAGCTTGAATGAAGAAAAAAATCCAAAGACAAGCAAACAATCCTAAGGGGTCAAACAGCATTTTTGTCAGCTGTGCCCCCCTCTGACGCAGCTTTGCTCTCAAGGCTCTTTCAGATGTGATCAGTTGGGTGGTGCTGGGCTTCAGGAACAGCCTGAACCCCTGCTATTTGCAGTTGTTGAGAAAGGCGCAGGTCGGCCATCCTGCTGGCGTCTGCCTGATTGGCCCTGCAGAGGGGCGGTTCTGTGGGCAGGCTGACAGCTCCATTCCTACAAATAGGATTGGGATGGGCAGAGCCATTTGGGGGTGGTATGCTGGGCTCAGTTGTGTTTGGAGAGAGCTGAGAACAAGCAAGTTTTGGTAGCTGGGGTGTTTGGTATGAAGTAGTAGGGCAGTGTGGGAATTTGGATGAGGTCATTAATGCTTTGGAGGTGGGTGAGCTGAAGGTGGTGTCACCAAAACATCTTGGTGACTGAGCTCAGGAAGCTTGTCAGGTGATTTGGGGCTAGAGGCTTTATCATGGCAGAAAACCCAAAGCCTGTGCTTTCTGAGTGCACTCTGCATGTTCAGAGCTGTCCTCAGAGGAAGGGAGTAAGGAAAGAAGATACCTTGCTACCTGGTGCAGGTGGGAGGAACTATATCATGGGACTAGCTCAGGGAGTGAAAACAGAATGGGCAGAATCCCAACACAACATGACTGTGACCTGTCCTGATTCAATCCCAGACTAAGTGGTACCAGGTCAGAGGTCCGTTTCTGGTTGGATGAGGGTCTACCAGGATAGTATGGTGTTCTTCAGTGCAAGAAGTAAGTGTGGTGTTTTTATTATGCTGGGGCACCACCATAGTACAGCTAGATTTTGTGACACAGCAGTTTCTGTAAGGAAGACAGAATCTTAGACTAGGATTTAACAAAGATCTCAAAGAGTTAAAGCCTGGGGTGACTTGCAGCATGTAGTCCTTGATAGCAGTGGATTACTGTTATACCTGGCAGTTCTACATTGTTCTAGCAAGCATTTTAAGTCAGAATTTCAACTACTGCTGTAGTTGCTTTGCTTTGGAGAAGAGAGTATAGCAGGTGACTCCAGAGGTGGGAGAAGCTGCAGAGCTTTCAGGGACAAACCAACCAAGCAGCATCTCAAGAAGAGATTGTACTCTCTCCTTGGAACCTGGAGGAGAGCATGGAAATAAAAAAAATTAGCTCAGAATAGTTAAGAGGAAAGAGGGAGGGAAGAGCAGGAGCTGAGACAGCCTTAAAAGTACTAGCAGTGGATGGTGGGTGCAGATGGATGGAGAGTGATTCAGCAGGGGAGGAAGTTCTCATTAGATGCTCCTAAGTGAGACAATAAAAGCCTGTGAGAAGCCTACTAGTTCTTTTGCATTTCTTCTGGTGAAATCTCTCTGGTGAGTAAAACTTTTAAAATGTTCCACTCTTCAACCTGGGGAATGGGCTTGTTAGAGAAGGTCAAGCTAAAGGCAATGTATGGAGGTCCATCATTTCTTAGTACTGCAGCTGGGTAAGGATCCCAACCTGCACAGGTGTTTGTGTGTTACTGCTGCTCTGGGCTCAGCCCTGTTCTGCACCAAGCTGGAAGGAGATCAGTGTGTCCCTGCAGGTTGCTCTTCGGTCCTCCCTGCACCTCTCCTAGTTTCTGCCCAGCTGCTCTGGGCAGAGTTGGAAGTGAGCAGTCTCTTTACCTTCTCTCCCCCTCCCCCCATATTTGTGTATGTGAAGCACACTATCTCCTCTCTACTGAGCTCTGCTTTCATTAGCGAGCCTGCTGTACAGTGACCCATGCCTAATTCAAACCTTTCCTGTATCTTCACTGAGAGCCTGTCCAGGGCATGATGCATGCTCACTTCCTCTGTGTAGAAGCAGCAGTGCAGTAAATGGCAAGTCAAACTAGGACCCAGTGGGTAGGACAGAGAAAGAGTGTTTGGCACTGTGTTCAACTTCCCTAAAATGACACGACTTCATTGTTCAGTGGCTTTTGTTTAAGGGAGAACTGAAGGGCAAACCTCATCTGTAAACAGAGAACTACTGATTGTTACACAAACTTTACAGGACATTGCTGCATGCAATCACAGCAAAGCAAAGAGAGCAATACGTGAACAAAGCAGAAGATACTACTGCTGGTTCTTGTTCCAGGGCAGCATTTGCTCAAATCCTCTCCCTTTCATCCAGCTTGAGACATTTTTCTGTGCAGTGACCTGTTAAACACTGGCTATTCCAACAAGTCTGTTGTTTCTTTGTTTGAAGGCTGATAGGAGATAACTCCATGCCCATGCTGAAGGCTGATGTGGCAGATCTGTTAATCATTTCAGACTGACCTGGAACTTGCAGTACTGTTAGAAATAGGAAAACAAACTAACCTCTGTGTTGTTTTTTTTTTATCTATTTTCCCCAAAGCTTCATGACTTAGGAGGAATTCTGCTATAATAGAATGAGTTGGTGCCTCTTTCCTGCAGACAGCCAAGCCACAGTTTGGCATTAATATTTGATTAAACAAAAAGAGAGTGCTGTCTATTTAGCCGTGCACACAGATAAGATGCCTGTTCTGCTTTGGGGCCTTTCTTAAGTCACTTTAGTTCCCAGAAGTGGGGAATACTATTTTCCAGATCACTTCCAAGCACAGGGGAGATTCAGAAATCTATTTATAGCTACTTTGAGCTCTGCCTCGCTACCTGGGCGGTATCCAAGTTGGTGTCTTCTAGAAACCAGACACGGTCACTCCCGAGGCAGGGATTGGAGGTGGTGGTCTTGAGGCTGTGCTGAGCGTGGAGCTGCTCAGCGTGGAGGTTCCTACACGCTGCAAGGCATCCCAGCAGGCTCAGGAAGGATGTGTCGGCCAGAAGATTTCTTCAAAGTGCCTTGTAAGATTACTGGGAGAGACAAAACACGTTCACAGGGCTGTGTCAGGATGAAAGCAAAATATTTCTTTGGTGTGCCAAGCTCAATAAGTCTTGCCAACAAGTAGATAGGCAGGAGATTTTTTTAATGTCCACTTTGATTAAAAAAGAAAAAGAAACAACAACAAACAATACAAAGCAACGACCTGGCAGAGCAGTGATGGATGGAGCTTAGGAGACAGGATGACACGAGCATTTGTTGTCTCTCAGGTGATGGATGCAGGCTGTTGTCCAGCCGGGTGCTGGGTGAGCAGTGCCCTTCACCTCGGCTGGACTAACTGTGGGCTTTTTTTTAATTTATACTTTTTGGCACGTTTCTTCCTGACAGAATTGCATCTGGATTAAGAACAACAGATTTCCCTGAGCTGCTCCAGTCACGCATAACATTTTTTCAGAATCCTTAGATGACTGCTAATTGGATCATTGTAAATGAAATAAAATCCAGGTGCTTGTTTTGGGAAAGCAAGCTGCTAAACTCTCAGTACGTGGATAACATATTGTAATATTAACAAATCCCTCTCCCTTGGGTCCAGAAGCTTCCATTTATATTCCTCTGACCAGGAAAACAGAAGCAGGAAAGAAACCGATTTTCTCTGAGAAAACATAAGCAGTTGGCCCAGAAAAAGGATCAGAAGACACAATTTTTTTTTTAGTTTCTGGTCCTGTGGTTTGCTTGTGTAAACGTCAGGAATTCAGGGCAGCACAAATCGAGCAGTCAGCAAATTGTGTGTGCCCCGAGGGTATTGAAAAATGCCTCTGAGGAAGGCTGCTGATTGCACTGTGGGTCAGCGCTTCAACATGTGTTGTTTTGGCTGCTCTGCCTCACGCTGCCCTGCCATGCAGCCTGCAGTGAAACCCTGTGATGGGGACTGATGCTAAGAAATCTCTGCTGCTCTGTGAAGAGGCTGACAAAAACCTCAAAGCTGCCTTCCCTGCGAAACAAAAGGGAACCTGCAAAGGTCAACGAGCCCGAATCAGCGGTGGGTGCAGCAGCCTGTAAGCAGAGAAACACAGACTGGAAATGGTGGGGGTGGTGAGGAGGCATGGGGCCCGTTTTATCACACTTTCCAACCTGAGATCCTGCACACACGCACAGCATTGCTGCAGTGTGCTGTGGACACAAATAGGTCTCACACATTTCAGACAGATGTCTCAGATCTGTGAGGAGTGCTGTGTGTGGAGTGCTCAGCATCTGGCAGCTGGTTCAGGTTCAACTGCTCTCCTTCCCTGCTCTGGCTGCTAGCAGCGGAGACAACTGTTGAAGTGCGTATTGTGATCTGTGGGCAAGCATGTGAATGCTTAAAGCAAAAAATGCAGCTCACAGCAGCAGTTTTGCTATGAGAGGTTTCAAAGCACGAAATCCAAAGTTGTCTTTGTGCATTGGGTGAGCAGTCTGGGCAGCTGTTCTGTGTCTTTCATGGCACGCAGGTCTCTGCTTGGGTACTCCAGGCCTTGCTCCAATGCACTCTGTATGCTGCAGCCCAGAAACAATGATTTTGTGAGAAGGTGCAGTGAAAAGTACCTGATCTGTACCTGTACTCCAAAGGATTGAATTCTGATCCATACACCATGAAATGCTGATCCTGGGTGCCTTGAAAAGCATGAGTTAAACCAGCTTTTAGCCACTGCGTTAGCAGAAAAAGGATTGGGAACGGTAAGATGATCAGTGTCTCTGTGTTTGCTTTGGTGGGCACTGGCAGGAGCTTTATCCTCCTGGATTTGTGCAGCATAACAGAACCTGGCACTGCGCAGATGCAACCGCTGCTTTATGCAGCTCGGACTTTGCGAGGGGACTTCCACAACCCTGATGGAGACCGCTGCCCACCCTTGACATCCGCGCGGGGAAAACGTGAAACGCCGCGTTAATAGCACACTCCCCAAATCGGCCCTCTTCGGGGGTCCCTCAGCATCCCCCCCACCCCCACGTCAGGGGAGAAAATGGCGCCGGCGGCGACGCCCCTCAGAGCGGCGAGAGGCCTCGGCGGGAAGGGCTGGGGGAGGGGGGGGCAGGGCGTGGCCTCACTCCCGCCCCTCGCGCGCCCTCCGCCCGCCCCCCCCCTCGCGGCGCCGCCATCTTGCGAGCGAGCGGATAACCGCTGGAGGGGTTGAGCTTCGCGCTGCCTCTGCCTCTTCACCATCCCTCCGGGCCGGGCCGTCTTCTCCCGGGACCGGAGGGCCGGAGCCGGCAGGTAAGGCCTTCATCAAGGGACGCGCCATGCTCCCCTTCCACACCTTGCCCCATACGGTGCTCCGCCGCCCGAGGAAGGGGCTTCCCCTCAGCGGCCGTGTGGGAGGGAGCCTCTCTCCGGGGCGTTCATCGGCGGCCCCACAGGTGAAGGAAGGGGCGGGGGTGTGGCTGGTGACACGATGGAGGCTGGGGGACGCTCAGGCCGCTCCGCCGAGGGGATACTGAGGGATAGGGAGGCGTGGGTGCGGGGCTCAGCCTTCTGAGTGAGCCGGGGGGGATAGGTCGCCGCCGAGGTCCTTGTGGGGCTGTGGAGAACCACATCCCCTCGTGGGAGGGGCCCAAGATCCCCCAGCCCGTGGGGGTCACGCTTAGAAGCGGCGGTTCCACACAGCTGTTACTGCCTCTGTTGCTTTCCGAATGCATGCGCTGAATTGGTGGCGGTGTAAAAGGGAAAGCCGATGGGATCGTGTACACCCCGTCCAGGAATCGTTGTATTGATCATCCTCTGTTGGTGTAGCTGCGTTCTACCCAAAAGGAAGGGTAGGAGCTGATGGCAGCAGTCTGTATTGTGGAGCGTGTGTTTTCTTGCAGCCTGGCCTGGGAGATGCATCCACCTGCAGCCAGGGAGGGCTGTGGTCCCATGGGCACCTGTGGAGCCATGTCTGTGCACATCTAATAAAGTTGTTGTCAGTTGGATGTTGTCCCAGCGCCCTTTTCCTGTTGGATGCATCCACAAACCTGACTTCTCCCTACACCACATGCTGTAGCTCAGTTGTTGCTGCTGCAGTACATCCGTGTGTCCTTGACCTATGGTTATGTGAAAAACCACAAATCTTCCTTGTTGCTTGTGAGTGGCAGTACCTCATTGTGGAGTAAAGTGCATCCTGAGCAATAAACGTGAAACAGCTCTCATCTTTCACCAGATTTCTTAATTCCTCTTATTTTCCTAAACCGTGCAGGAAGGAAGGTAACATAACTGGAGAGAAAAGTTGTCTTCAAACTGCCATGTAAAGGTTTGCAGTAACATTTGAAGGTTGTCTCAGTGTTGTTCCCATTATGCTCGAGAAGGATGCTTTCAGCTGATGTTCTGAGTCCTAAAAGCATTTCTAGTATACTCTTACTTTGTTGAATTGAAGATGCATTATGAGTATTGGGCAGGTGATTGCCAGCTGGGAGTTGTGGAGAGTAACTGTGTGCTAGAAGGAAGGTAGAAACGCGAGCTGAGAAATGGAATTCAGTTTGTATTTTTCCTTAAATTGTTGGGAACGTAGTTTGAGAGGGAGGTTACCTTTAAGCTGGTGTTTAAGGCAGCTGCTTTCTAGCACTTGGGGAGGCTTTTTAAATTACTATTTTTTAAATTAATATTTTTTTATTACTATCTGAAAGAAAAAGCAGAAAGGGGTAGGATGTTGCTTTAGTGGTACAGGTGTCCCACCAGGTTGTAGCTGAGTCAGCTACTAGGCATTAAAATTCTGCTGAAGTTGTTCCCAGTTGTGCTTTCTTTCTGCACGTTTGGGAAGTCTTGGTGACAGGTTTTCATTCATAGCAGCTGAACATAGCACGGCTTCTTCCTGGGGAGGTTTGTTGTTAGGAAGTTCCCAGCCTTTCCTTGTCTCCTGACTGAGGATGAATGAGATAGTATTTCTGTGCCTAAGCCAAGCTAAGGAGGTTGCATGGTTGCAAAGATAGGCAGAATTCGTTTGTTTTTTATTTTTTTACTGGAGCTAAACAGATGTTCCTGTGGGTATGAAAACCATTCCTTCTAGATGCTGTTTGGAAGTACGTACTGGTTGATAAGCCATGAGTTTTTAGAACAGATACACATGACCTGGAGAATTAGGTTCCCGAGAAGAGGGATATTTGGTAGGAAAGTTGTTATCTGAACTTCTGTTTAGTTTGTTTTCAGTGATGTAGCTTATTTTTAATGTTTCCAGTCCCTTCCATAATGCTAAAGTGGATGGTGAGGGACTGGGCTATTTGAACACAAGAAGTGAAGTGCTGTAGCTTAGGACTTCTTCAGTAGAATGCTTAGGTCAGAAGAATGCTTCAGTTGGTGTCTGCTGGTAAATTGGTCATTTCTTTTATTTGAACAAAATAGTACATTAGAAGAAGGCATGAAAATATGATGTTTCAAAGAATAAGTGTGAAGATGGAATCCCATCAATTAGTGTTTGTTTATGCCTTTATTTGGGGAAAAAAAAAGTAGATTTCCTCTTGATGTTTTTCTCCTGTTTTCACAGGAGAAATATTAGTATCAAAGAATGACAACTACTTCATCAAGTGGATGCGTTGTACAAGAGGTCATTATTTACAGCTACCAACTTTATTGAATTCTTCCTTACATTTCATCCATATTTGTAAGTTTATCATTTATTGCAAAGAGATGGAAAGATACACAGCTATGGAATTAGTTGCTTCTAGTCAATGTAGCTTGTAACCAGGACCCACGGGCTCTCTTGAGTTCAGACCAATGCCTGACTGGCTTTGTGATGTTGAGAGCCAGTGTTGCTTAGCTCTAGAAGGGGAACTATGGAAAAGAGAAGCTGTGCTGCTAAATGATAGCCTAAGGAGAGCATTTAAAACCCCAACAAATAAAAAACCTGTCTGTTAGGAAGTTGTCTGGGGGAGATCTTTTGGAGACCTCCAGTGAAACATTTTGCTGACAGGTTATGTGAAGCTTGGGAGCAGGAGAAAGAAGGCAGGACAGGTGGAAGACCCATTCTTTCTGCCACATCTCTAGATGTGCTGAGCTAGGTCTGTAACCAGCATAGCTTGTGAATCACAAACCACTGCAGTGATATCTCTGTGGCACTATTCAAGTGGTGATAATAAATATTATGAATGTTGGAGAATATAGACTTAAGAAAAACTCATTGTCTAAACAGAGAAAATGTGTTCTTTTTTTATATTTAATGTTTTGAGTTTACCAGGCCTTTGATCTCTTCCAGTCTTTTAGGAGTGGGAAGACAACTTAGGTTTGATGTTTTGTGTGCCATCAACTGAAACTGGAGCCATCATGAATATAACGAAAGGTGGACTGGTGCTGTTTTCAGCTAATTCCAATTCTTCATGCATGGAACTATCAAAGAGAATTGCTGAGTAAGTAATATCTGTCTGCAGAGCAGTGTAGGACCTCTGTGGTTTTTATGATGGGACTTGTTTTAGTAAAGGCTGATTTTCTTTTTTGTTATGTGATTATTCCTGAGATTTATGTACCAAAAGCTAGATGTAGGAAGGAGTTGTGCATGGGAAGGGTTTGGGTGTGTGTACCTATCATATCCTGCTTTCTGCTCTTAGTGGTAGCAGTCTGTGCTAATATTGATATTGGAATGAACTCAGCAGGCTTTAATCTTCCTTTATTCATTGAATAGAGCTCACTAGTATTTTCCATTCACTTCAAATTGACATTTTTATTTCGAAAAAAGTGCTTTAAAAGTGGTCTGTGAAACATTGTGAATGTTTATGTTGTCAACTTTCTGTGTGGAGTTAGAGACAGCGCAACATATGTATAATGCATATAAATATATAAGAATGAGAAATTGTGACATAACTTAATAAGCAGTACTTTTATTCCATTGCTTTTTTTTTCTGAGCTTGACTTGCAAATGAGTTTAGCCTAACATGCAGTGCGCCTGTGTCAAGAGATTTCCACTGTGGTTGTTGATTTTAGGACTTGTGGTTTTCTTTTCCTGTTTTTCTCCTCAAATGCAGCCTTTTCTGTGGCTATTGCACTGCATGGGCTCTTCATTTGTTTTACCTTTCATTTTCTCATATTCTGGTTTGTTTTTCTCCTCCTGCAGGCGATTAGGAGTTGAGATGGGGAAGGTTCAGGTTTATCAAGAGCCAAACAGAGGTGAGCATTTAATTGGCAAAACTGAAATCTTACCTGTCTACAGTGTGCATGTATTGGCTACACTTTTCTTGTTTCTGTTGCATTTTGCTCCTGCAAATCTTACATAGTTGTCTTCTTGACAGAAACGAGAGTACAGATTCAGGAGTCTGTGAGAGGAAAGGATGTGTTTATCATCCAGACAGTTTCAAAGTAAGTAACTGTTTAAAGGCACTTTACTGTATTTTGATGTAGGCTGCCAATAAGAATGCTTCTGTTTTAACTTTTCATTACATCATATGTATGTGATACAGTATAATAAAGTTAGATTTATGTTTATTTTTTTAATAAAGAACACTTAACTATAAGCTGACATCAATTAATTTTACTTTCAGTGAAAATATCATTGAAACTTTCCCCATGACCACTCTGAGTTCTTCTGCTAGGTGCATTCTTTTGCTCACGATGTTCTTTAAATTCCTTCCTTTTCAGTTACCATGGCTCCAGCACCATTGCAGGCTTCTAAAAGTAGGAGAAACATTTCCTAGGCAATGTGTTCGGTGATTCAGAAAATAACTTTGTTGTTTTGAAAAGAAGTTTACACATGTGAAGACTCGCTTTTTTATTTCTAGCGGCAACAGAAATAGTAGATCTCTTAGTTGATGGCTAGTTCCCATCTGCAGAGCTGACCTCTCTCTTTTCATTTAGAACAGAAAATAGATGGTAGTTACAGAATATTTAGCCTGTTGGCTTTAACAAAATGGAAATGTGTTGCAAGACAGCTTTTAAAATTAAAGTTACGTGTACTGAAAAATACATCTATTTTGCTTTGTGTACAATAGGAATAGATGTTGGGGATAGATTCATTGAATCATTAAGGTTGGAGAAGACCTCTAATACCATCTAGTTCAACCATCAAGAAAAACAGAGTTGTGGTGTAGGTTGTTATGGCAGTGTTTTGTATTACTAAAAGCCTGAAGGTGGTACAGCAAAAACTGCTGAGTTGCCCCAAAAAGTGAAAAAAAAAGAAACGCAATTCCAGTGAAGAATTGAAGTGGTAGGTACAGGATACTTGCATCCTTAGGTGAACAACTAGATTCTTTCTGCAGATTGCTCTGACACCACACTCTCTACTACAGTGGAGTAAAATCTCTGTAGCATGTATAGGTGTTACCTTGAATTCAGCTGCAGGATTTTTATGCCTGGATATAAAAACAGACTCTTCTCATTGCAGGGATGTGAATACTACGATTATGGAACTCCTGATCATGGTGTATGCTTGTAAAACATCCTGTGCCAAAAGCATTATTGGAGTGATTCCTTACTTCCCCTACAGCAAACAGTGCAAGATGAGAAAAAGGGGCTCCATTGTCTCTAAATTACTGGCGTCAATGATGTGCAAAGCTGGTAAGGATGGAGGTTGTTATGAAATAATCAGGGCAGTGGGGGATCCTATGCTTGGCATTCAGATTGAAGGAGGTCAGTGCAGAAGTTGAGACTGTTAATAAAAATAATGACAGTTTTTCTTAAGGTTTAAAATGCACATAGAAAAGAGTATAATCAGAGAGATCTCCAAATGATGAGTTCTGTAAGAAAAAAAAATTGCAGCATCCACTTTATGTTGCATCCTGCTGTGCAGGCAGGATGAGTCTACCACTTAAGGTCATGCTGTCTCTCCCTCACAGTGCTGTTCTTTGCCTTTCTCAGTCTTGAACAGTTGTGATTTCTCATTTCTAGTCTGTCTCTTTTACCTACTGGAGTGCATTGTCTCTTCTTTACATTTGAGTTGATGTGGGAGAATGATATTATTCATTGTCAGTCCTCAACGCATTTTCTTCCCTGCTTCTTTCCCTTACTCCTGTCCCTGGGAAGGATGTGCAATAACAATGAATGCTGGGATCTGGTTCTTATTTTGAAAGAAGAAATGTGGCAATGAGTAGAATTTGGATCCATTTCTCAGTTCAGAACTCAGATGTTTGCTGTGTCAGTCTCATACTGTGTGGTTCCATTTTGTCATGTGTCAAATGGAGAAGAATCATACCTGCCTCAGTGTGGCACTACTGATCCAGTTATGTAGGTTGTTCTGAGGCATCTGGGAGTGTGGTAACCCCTGCGTATCTAAAAGGGACATAGCTAATCTGCTATGTACTTTTAGTTATCATAGCAGCTTACAGAGTTTGTTTTGAAAAACTTGTTAAATTTAATAGAAAAGTAATGTTCTTCATGTGCTCCTCCGTATGTCTATTCTATTTTGTTTCTGAAGGACTAACTCATCTTATTACCATGGATTTACATCAGAAGGAAATACAGGGCTTCTTCAATATTCCAGTTGATAACTTGAGAGCATCTCCATTTTTACTACAGTACATCCAAGAAGAGGTGAGAAAGCCGTTCTGTTACAGCGGTTTGTTTCTTTAATTTTTTTTGTCACGTCTCAAGGCTCTTGAAGCAAATTCCTGTGAAAAGATTAATTCTTCATACAGATTTTGAAAGGAGGAAGGGTCATTTTGGGGCAGGGAGTGTGTAGTTGGTTCTTCTCCCCTGAGAGAACTGACATTTCCTTTCAAGAAGAACTGGCATTTTATTATCCATGTAAGGGTGGTGTTCTGTCTTCTTAGACATGTTTCTCTAGTTAATATTTTTTAAAAAGAGCATTTTCCTATTGTAGTTGTCCTCTTCCTTTCCTGTTTCCAATTTCCTTGCCATTTACAGGGTGGAATGCTTGTGTAGGTGTAATTTATGTAGCATTATGAAAATATTTTGTAGGTTAACATGTAAATGATGGAAGTCTGTCCGTCATAATCTGAAAATAAGAACAGATTACTTCTGTTGTGGGGAAATCTCCTGCTGTTTGTTCAGCACATCTTGACTTGAGCGTGACTTCTGATGTTGTGTGCCTCCAGTTCTCTGTCTTTGAAATGGATATTACTTTTAGAAAGTGCTTTGAGAAGTGCTGCTGGTAGATTCATCTGTACAAATTGTGCAGTTGATAATTGTAGGTATAAGATGTGTATTATGTCTTGACTAATTATAATTTTGGAAGAAAGCAATTGTTTTCCTCCCGGTGAAAAGAAAATGCATAGTTCACTCTTACTTTTTAACCCACACCTTTCCATTTACAGAGAGATGGATGTCTCAATTTAAAAAAAAATACAAATACAAACAACAAGAGAAAAAACTCCATCATGATTGTTAATACTCTCTTGCTAGAGAATCAGTTCCCCGCTGAGTGTCAGTCATTATTTGGTCCTACAGTCCTAGCAACAAGGGAAGACTGTAGAACAAAGCTCCGGGCTCTTGGCTTTGCACCATCCTTCATCTCACCATTTCACCATTCTTCTACAATTGTGCATTGTAATCACTGCGTAAGTTAAAGAAAATAAAGTAGAAGACCAAATATATGGATTGAAGACAAGCTTTGCCACTGTACATTACTTGAATCTCTTGTCTATGGTAGATAACAAGGTCAGGGTGTGGTTTAATCTTTTTAAGTACGTTTTGATACCTGATTCTCAGAATGAATTACAGCTGAGTCTGTTACTCCTTTTGCCTTCTAACCAATGAACATTCAGAAAGCACTGCTGAGGTGTACGTAGAGAGGACTTAAAAGATAGTTTCTTTTTGTTTCTTCATTCCTCTGCTTGTTAGAGATGATTTGCTAGAACTGAAGTTGACTGAACCAGTGTGATCACCTGGGTTTTATATTGGCAAGTACTTTTGCTAGCCAAATTGTATTTATTATCCCTTTGTAAAAGATTCTTCTGGTGTTGCTCAGAAGGAATTCAGTATTCTTCTCAAGTTCACAGAGGCAGTCGCCTGCTGCATCTCCTGTACTGTGAATGGCACAGCATGAAAAATGTTTCAGGTGGGATTTGTGATGGGATATATTGAATAGCATGAAATAGAATCTAGATTGATAAGAGTGAAGGACACTTACAAAGCATTTAGCTGAAAGTTCAGAGGATGAGGCATTATAGCTGTTTACTGTCAGCTATTTACACGTAGATGTGAAGGAATTATTTGGTGCTCTGGGATGAAGTTAGTCCAGTCAGTGAAATCCATGTGACATGAACATAATTTAGTGGCTTTCCTTTGGATGCCTAGCAAATATTTATAGTTATTGTCTTCTTTCCTATGTGTACATGTTAATCTTAGAGTGATTTGCCAATCTCAGAGTCATGTAGTTCTTTGTTACTAGGAGCTGTTGATGTTCCTTGGGATGACATTTCTGGCTTTCTGACTTCATTTTTGAAGAGATTAGAACAAATTTGATAATTTGGCAGGGAAAAAGTGAGGCAGTGATGTTTGAACAAGATCAAAGCCTTTATTATGCCAAATGACAGGCCCTGCCTTGTTCGTACCTTCCAACATGTTCATCTTCCTAGTCTGTTGTTTAACTTAGCATTTGTAAAGGACAGAACATGCTGAATTCCCACTGCTGTAGGTGGAGTTGGTAGTGCTGCGGATTATTAATGTTTCCTGAGATGTCCTTTGAAAAGCCCTTGGTTTCAGCTGCTTAGATCCATGCCAAAGTTCAGAACTTAAGCATGTTTTTGGAAATACTTGGCCAGTATGGTTTGTGCATCCGAGGATAAGATTGTGGAAGAACGTAGCTTGCTTGTGGATGGGAGGAAGAAGTATTTCCATGTTTTGGAGCTATTTAACATCTGACAGCAAGGCCGCGATCTCTGTTTCAGGGTACTGTTCCCCCAGTTTTGCCAAACTCTACCTGCAAAACAGTTTGCAGGTATTCATTAGCAGCTCTTGAGGTCGGTAGCACTGGGGTTCTCCAGGGATTGGATCTGTTCTGTAGGACTTGTTATTGCAGCTGACAGTGGCCATGGAGTATTACAGTTGCTACAAGACCAGGCAGGTCCTTTGTCTGCTGTGCTCTGTGGCAGACAGATTGTCCCAGGAAAATGCTGAGTTTGCAAGGAAGGGACTGCAGTGAGAGGAACACAAAGTGCTGTTGGAAAAGAGGTGAGAAAGGACTGGAAACGTAGATAGTGGAATGCTTGAAACTGGGTGCGGAAAGATGGGTCTGACAAGGAGTCAGCTTTTGAAGGGAAAACAGGAGACTAAGATGAGAAGCTTTGAGAGATGGAGACTCAAATACTGACTAAATGAAGTGAGAGTGTCAGAGAGGAAAAGCCAGTATGACAGTGAGGCAGCAAACCTGGGAGGGATGGTGCATGTAAAGACTGACTCATGTACCCATCAGACCTTGAAATGAAAACCAAACTCTTGGTCTTGCCACTTTGCTGCTGTCAGCATCTGGAGCAGCGTCCTCTCATGCTGATCTACAGAGAGGACATAAACTGTGACTCCAGGATCAGAATGCTGAATGTAGAATTCTTAGCTTTTTGATTTGTTCATGTAAGGAGTTGGTGTGATGTGATGGAGAGGCCTGTCTTTTATTTTTTCTTTCTGTAACCCGAAGAACAACCAACCCCACAAATAAAGATGAAATACTGTGTTCTAAGTGTTGAAAGACTGCTGTGTGGATTCACAAGACAATTTAAATAGGACAGGAAACTTTCGTTTTCATGGTTTCCTGTTTTTTAACATTTGCCTTTGTAGTCTGCGTATTATTCTAAGGCAGTTACTTTTGTGCAATCTGTGTATAACATGATGTCAATGAAAGGTGGAATTTTGAGTTAAAAGTCTGATTTTGCTTAATGGCTGGGCTTACTGAGATGTGAAGTCTCATCATGTACTGTGGATTCTTGCGGTCGCTTACTTATGTTAGGTAGAACATTTAATGTTTAAAATTCTTTTGGCAAAATAAAATTTTGATTCTTACTGAGTTTAAATCTGTCTGAAGATACGAAGTAGACATTGCTATCTGTTATTTACTACAGATACCAGACTACAGGAATGCTGTAATTGTGGCCAAATCACCTGCGTCTGCAAAGAGGTGGGTAAGATCTGCTCTCTTGTTAGAGCAGGAAATCTCTGTTGTGATTTTGCTTTTCAGATCAGGTGAACCTAGACTTCAGCAATTAGAAGAAGCAGCATGCACCCCCTGCCACTTAGACTGTCAGATGTGTAGTGTTCACTACAAGTGGTAAATCAGTACAGTGCTTAGTATAAATAACCTATTTAATCATTATATTTCTCTGCATTTGCATCACGGATTCTCTATTGTGAATGAAGAAAAATGGCTAGAAGTAGAACACCATTAATCCAGAGTAATTGCTTAATGAGATCACAGCTTAGAGCATTGTTATCAGATCCTAAATACGGATGGCTTACCATCTGGAATGGTGGAGTGGGATTTGATGGCTGAGGCTATTTGACATGAGAGGTTCTTGTTGGCCAAACAGTTTTCTTAATTCCTGTAGCTTTTTGGTTCGCTGTACCTAAGCTCTTTGCAGTTTCGCTACTCAGAGAGGATGGCAAAGAGCTGGAAGGTGACTTAAGAAATACTGTTTTTGCTGTAGTGACAAACTAGTAATTTGCTGAGAAGTTATCTAGGCTTAAGCCAAGACATCACGATAGTCTTCATAAAAAAGATTTTCATTGTTGTACATAGTAAATCAGAAGTGTTTTACTTCATAGAATTATAATGACGGCAATGACTTCTGTCATCTTTGTTTCCCAGCAGTAGGTTTTAGGTGACTTTTTTTGTTCTTGAAAGTTATTTTACATATGCTTTATTTCATTTATTTGGTGTCAGCGTTGCCTCCTAGGTCTAGATACATTTTTTTTGAAACATTCTCATGCTTGCCAGGTAACTGCATATGCCAGCAAATAGCTTCTCATACCTTTAACTGATCAGTCAGTCGCTGATGTGTAGAAGAGGATCCCAGAGCTGTATTTGTTTAGTTTTTTTCATGTGTATACAGATGCATTTCAGAACAGTGCTTGAGGGAGACGCGTTGCATTCGGAAAAGAATGGTTGAATGGTTTATCCTAATAAAGGAAAACATTCTCCGGATGAATGTTTGCTTGTGAGAACTTTTGCTTGAAGGAGTTCAGAATGTTTCTGCAGTTTCTGAGTTCAGTGGAAAACGAATAAACCATTTTAGTGTTGTTTTGAACTTTATTCAGTGTAATATTGTGGTTTTTAAATGATTGGTTCATTTAAATGGTTATGCATTTTAAGTCAACTCTTGAAATAAATGTGTTTGGATTCATAATTTATATGCATTCAACCTTTTGAAAAATATAACTATGATAACCACAGCGCAGAAAATTCTTCTTTTTTAATTAGCAGGGCATCACAATGAGCAAATTGCTCTGTGGACTTTGAGTTGTTTGGATAGTGAATCAAGACTTAAATGTAAAGGATGTAATTCAGGCCACAGGCCTCATGTACTGAGGTTAGGACAAGGTGTTTTGCTTTGGATGTGCTGGTCTCACTTTGACCAGAGGGAGATGAGATCAGTGGGGTCAGCTAGGTACTGACCTGGGTGTGCAGGGTAAGGCGAGGCAAATCCCACTGTTGCATTTGTGCTTGCTGCTGTCAGCATCTGGGATACAGGCACTGGCTGTGAATTTCCTATTTTCCTGCCTCTCTGCTTTTCCCACTCTTTCGGCTGACTTCATACTTCTTTAAATAAATTCTGAATTCAAGAAAATACTGCATGGTGAAGGAACCTCTTGTAAGTTTGTAGATAGCTGTTTAAATTTCAAGAGCTGTTTGTCAGGCAGAATCATTGTTTGATGTCTCTTCAGTAGGATATCTAAGGCTATGTGTCAGAAGGTCAGGGATACTGCCTTACTTAGTCCACGTCTTGCTAAAAATAAGTGGGTGAACAATTGTTTATATTTTAGTATTTTTCCCTATTTCATTAAACATAAGCGATCCAGATATTCTTGGTGATGGTTACATGAGAGCTGCTAAAGCACAGGATCTCAAGAATGCTGAAGGCTGGAAAGTTTTGAGTTTTTTTGACTGGGCAAAACAGAGGGGAGTAATCAGATTTGTTGCCTTTGCAGCATTTGACCTCTTGCTTACAAAGCCTGTATGGACGCTTCCAGGGTTATTCTGACTCTCACAAGCCAAGTGAAAACAAGATGCAATGGGATAAGTGATTTCTTCTATTGTCCTGCAATTTTAGGATCATTTCATTTTTCCTTTCTAACTTTAGAAATAAAATTGAAATACTTGTAGGTTAGCCATGTATGCATGTGAATTATTTTAATGTGTATGCCTATATATACATTATTTTCTTTTTTAACCCTTCCTCTCCAGGGCTCAGTCATTTGCTGAACGTTTGCGGTTGGGAATTGCAGTGATTCATGGGGAGGCGCAAGATGCTGAGTCTGACATGGTAGATGGTCGACACTCACCACCCACAGCCAAAAACGTAGCTGCTATTCATCCCAGTTTAGAGATACCCAGTAAGTAAGCTTGTGTGTGAAGGTGTTCAGTTCTTGCTTTTTGTGGTTTTGGGGGACAGGAGTGATAGTGATGGACATCAGAAATCTTTTTAAGAGCATGGGGAGGAGGAAAAGATTTCTGTGTGATGGCTTTGTAATTTATGGTTCTAGTGCTAGGCCACATGTGACATCTGTACCATCGCAGCGGGTCAGAGGAGACACAGAGGCTGCACTCTTCTGCCTCTTGACTTTGATGGTTGGATTTTGTTCTGGGACAAGAAGTTCATAAGCTGAGCTGGCTCTGGGTTTGTGTGTAGTTGGGTCAGTGCTGTGTGCTTGACAGAGGAGCTGTGCTGAATGGGGTGTGACCTGTAGCTGCACCAGCAAAACTTCACCGCATGAACCTAGCTGGGATCTCAGTGCAGTGATTGAACTGGTTGTGTCTGCAAGCCACTGTATACGTGTAGTTAATGCTTTTGATTAAACTTAAAAAAATACATATATATATGTATGTATTTTTGCATTTACCAGTAACACTGTAGTAGTTGGAATACTTGTCACATCACTTCTCTCTAAAACAGTGGTGACTGATGTAAAGCAGATGTTTTTACACTTAAAGTAAATTGTATAAACCTTCTTTTCCTTTCTGTTTTCTGTCTCTCTAAAACATTACTGTTAATCAGTGCTGATTCCCAAGGAAAAACCACCCATCACAGTTGTTGGAGATGTAGGAGGAAGAATAGCTATCATCGTGGTAAGTAAAATGCTGTGCCTTTTGGTAATCATATTTAATATGTTCAAAGTTGCAGACAGCAAGTACAGTTCTTGTTGTATTAGTGACTAAACTCTGGCGATGGGCTTTTGATAACAATTGGATGTTATGTCTGAAAAAGATGAAAAGTCATTGTGAGTGCACTGTGTTGATCTGTGTGAGAACATGTTGAGTTCCACTGGCTCAGTATCCCCTTTATTTGACAGGATGACATTATAGATGATGTTGACAGCTTTCTTGCTGCAGCAGAGACCCTCAAGGAGAGGGGGGCTTACAAGATCTTTGTTATGGCCACACATGGTCTGCTATCTTCGGATGCTCCCAGGCTGATAGAAGAATCTGCAATTGATGAGGTAGGCATGAATTCTGAATTTCTACTCAAATGAATTTTTTTTTTTTTAAGTAAGCAAATTTCTCCTGATTTGATTCTTAAAATATACTGGAATTAAGAATTGATCAAGATAGGATCCTGTGTTTGGGCTTTATTACTGTTGACTCGTATGCTAGAGTAGTGGCACCTCTACATCCTGAAACTATAGCAGTGGGGAAACAAGGGAGAGTAAAGAGATGAGCTGTCAGTATTGGTGTGTTTTTCCCCTTCAGTGTGTGGGAGATCTTTGTACCTTCCTTTCTGAACTTAGGTGCTGGAATTAAAAGAAGGGACAGTACTGCTGCTGCTCTCCGTGGGTATGAGGAGTCCTACAGCAGTGCGTAGATATTCCTGAGATTTTGATCCTGACAGTAATGTGAAATCTTGTTCCTTTATCAGCCAGACTGGTTCAATAGGATCTGGAGGATAGACGTGGAGTTTCCCAATTCTCATGTGGGAGGTGGAAAGTATGAAGGAGCTGTATCTGATGATGTTTTCCTTGTTCTCTAGGTGGTTGTTACAAACACAATTCCACACGAAATCCAGAAACTCCAGTGCCCTAAAATCAAGACTGTGGATATCAGCATGATCCTCTCAGAAGCCATTCGCAGGATCCACAATGGGGAGTCAATGTCGTACCTTTTCAGGAATATTGGACTGGATGATTAAAGCTTTTTAATTTAAATAAACACCTTGGGCCAAACTGGAAGTGAAAAGATAACGAGCTGTGAAGCATCATGCTTATCTTAATATTTCTGTTGAGCCACTTCTTGTTTTCTCTTGGTTTAAGTATCAAGGTAGAACATTTTTTAAGAGCTATTTTTTTCTTTGCAGTTTTTTGGGGGGAGTGAGAAGGGAGGAGAGAGGGAGGGAGGTGGGTAAGCATTTTACAGAAAACTGTTCTAGTTGCTTATAGGTTAGTTGCACTATATACATGGTGGAAAAACCCCACAAAACACTTGAAGCAAGAATTTGGCTTCTAAATTAAGCATTCCTTTTCCAAAGCTGCTTGCTACAAGTGCTTCAAAAGGTAATAAAATGAAGTGACTGTATAATATTTGCATTTAAGAAGCCAAAAAGGTTGTACTGTTGTATGCAGTTAAGTGATTTTGTAGGAGTGCTTTTATAGAAAAGCATATGAAAATATGCACCTGTATTTATTTTCTGCGACAAAGAATAAAGATCTGTTTTGTGTGAGCTTTCTAAAAATGTTTGTATAACAGTCACTTGTCTTCCAGAATGTCCCCACTTCAGAATGATTTCCAGCTACTGTGATGTTGGAGGAAATCAAGAGGTGAATTGATTATTTTATGCTAATATGTTACTTTGGAATATAAGCGGGATTGAGGCTTGTTGGCAGTAAGGAAGCAATGTCTGTTTTGCTTGTCCTGTGCTGGAGCACCTGCAGGCAAGGAGAGGCTGCTTTTGCCTAAATGCTGTTACTCTTTGTTGCATTTTAGCCCGTCTTTCTGCTGAGCAGTCTTGTAAAATGCAAAATACACAGCCTTCCAGCACCCAGTTTCTAGGGGCTATCACAAATGTGTTAATTAGTTTCATTGTAATTTGGCAGGTACTGTGTACTTGCAGTGTACTGTTTTGCTTCAGGTAATGTGGTAGGAAACGAAACCTTTGGCTGGATGTCAAGGGCCAATGGGAACTTGGGAATATTGGGGTGAGTAGTGTATGGAATTGAGGGCAGTTGTGGAGCAGGGAATGTGTGAAGCCTGTTTTCTTGGCCCCAGGATTTCTGCTTGTGTTGGTACTTGTTTAGCTGAAGGATAGAGCTGCTCTGGAGGTGGTGTGTGGGGTTTGGTTTGCAGGGAGAGGTGGTGGCAGCGCCTTGAGGATGAAAATCTGGAGGTTCCAGCTGATAAACTCAGCTCATCACAGGTAAACTGAGTCTAAAGAGGTTTGTGTCCTGGCCTGAATGGGGGAAGTTCACATTCATACAACCCGAAACAACAAACCCAAACAAAAACCAGCCATAATACAAGGTCGGACTTGTTCAGGTGTGTTCTGCCAGCTGTCCCAGTGGACACTCACATGCAGTGGGCTGCTCTGAGCTGCTCAGTGACCAGAAGTTCCTGGCTGTGGTGGAATTAATGAGTGTTTATTTAAGGGTTGTTGGGTCTAATTGCTCTCAGTCACAATGTCCTACAAATAAGTACGAAACTCCTTGCATGTCCAAAATCAGAGGTAAAAATGAACCTTTGCTGACACGACTGTGAGGGAGGCGACCATCCGTGGGGTTTGGAAGGCTTCCCCCCATTCCCTCGTG
This sequence comes from Gallus gallus, assembly GCF_016699485.2. Classification (NCBI taxonomy): domain Eukaryota; kingdom Metazoa; phylum Chordata; class Aves; order Galliformes; family Phasianidae; genus Gallus; species Gallus gallus. The sequence continues at coordinate 5,141,993 of NC_052545.1, forward strand.
TCTGTCAGCACCCAGCTGGCACAGCAGAGGCCGGGGCTGTGGCTGGGAGTCCTGGGGAGCACTCGGGCTTGGTGCATTCACCAAGTGAGACGGAGCTGCTTTTTGCTTTGCTGTCCTGTGAGGTATGTTCTGTCTGTGAGGTGCCGAACAGTGAGGGTGCACCTGGTTATGCTGTAGTGACAGTGGGTTATTAAACAGTTCTGTGGTGTTACTAGATACACCAGGCTGACATATTAACACGTGCATGTACTTGGAATGTGTTAATGTGGGTTAAATTCCGGTTGAGCAGTGAGGGAGAACTTCACCTCTCACGAGTGCTGCATAAAAAGCATTAAAAAAAAAACCCCAAACCGATAAATGAGACTGGAGTCACTGCTCGTGTGTGTGATGGCAGAATGCAGAGGGGCTCTGTGCTCTGGCTGTGCATGTGGAGCTGTGGTCCCTCAGGTCGCTCTGCTGGCAGGGCTGGCTCCTGTGGGCAGGTGGGGGCAAGGGCTGGGGGTGCTGAGCTGCGAGGTGGGAGGGGGTTGATTAATGATCAATTCCATCAGGCAGCAACGAGTTACTGATTCTGTGACCGCCAGTGGGAGGCTTTCCTGGGGGGTGAAGGAGGGAGCAGAGGAACGATGGAAGGCAATTCCACAGCTGGGTCCTTCACCCCTTTGCAGCAGTTCAGCGTTGCTGATCTTGTGGTCATAGTGACTTACTTTTCCTTAAACCTTGCTGTGGGAATATGGGTAAGAGTGTTCTCGTTATTCAGCTTTTGCTTTCCTCTTCCATCATTTAAAATATACTTTTTCTTTTTTTCCCTCATTGAAGTTTACATTTGTTGCATAATTTTGCATACTGTGCTATCTTTGTTCTGCTGTGTGCACCCTCTGCTCCTCTCATCCCTCATGGAAGGACTCCTTCTGCCTCAGAACGAGGTGGGCTGAACCTGGCACAAACTTCTCCCCCATCCTGCTGCCTTTGAGCAGCTCTGCCCTTCTCTATGACAGGCTGTTAAGACAAATGCACTGCTCACCACAAGCAGCTCTCGGCAACCTGCAATTTGACTCAAAGGCTCTCCAAAGCCACGTATTCTGCCTTGCAGAAAAATCCTGGCCGAGGCCGTGCCCTACGAGCCTGCCTGTCTGCCCGGCATGGAGGCAGCATCCTCTGCCCTCCCACTGCCCGCTCTGGGGTGCCCCTTTACTGCTCGTGGCTCCGGGGATTTGGGGTGCAGCTGCTGTTTCGTGTAATTATGCCAGAGTTGCAGAGCTCCCATTAATTATCCAGTCTTTTGTCTCTCGGCTTCTCGTCTGGCAGGCTGGGTTCTTGGTTTCTTGTCTGGGTTTGCAGGGAAAGTGTTGCGTGCTGATGATTTCTCCTCCCAGTCTTCATGCAGGGTGAACAGGAACACGGTCAGCGGCTATTTCCTTGCTGGCAGAGACATGGCATGGTGGCCAGTAAGTAGAGCCCTCGTGGTTCCCCCGTGATGGAGCACTGCTTGGTCCTCACCCTGCCTTGTGCAGACCCTTTGGTGTGGGGTCCCCCTAGGGGTTCCATCCTGAGACCTGAGCTCCTCAATGTCTTTATCAATGACACAAACGTCAGTGATAAATGATGGGATCGAGTGTGTACCCTCAGCAGTTTGCTGATGGCACCACACTGAGCAGTAGCCTGGGCAGCCTGATCTAGTGGCTGGCAGCCCCGTCTGTGGCTAAGGATTGGAACCGGATGATCTTTAAGGTCCATTCCAAGTGAAGCCATTCTGTGAAACCAAGAAAACCCACCCCAAACCCAGTAGGGATGTTGACATGAGTTGCACACAAGGAGTATTGGTTGCTGGGGCCCAACGTGCACCTCCAAAGGACTCTGATAGGAGTTGTCCTTGCACAACGTGCCCATGTCCACACGTCCCAGCAGCTCCTCCTGCTCTCTCTGCAGATCGGAGCCTCTCTGTTTGCCAGCAGTGAGGGCTCAGGGCTCTTTATTGGACTGGCTGGGACCGGTGCTGCTGGGGGAATCGCTGTCACTGGCTTTGAGTGGAATGTAAGAAATGTCTTGTGTTATCAAGGAGATGAGTTTTTTGAGCCTCGTGGCTGCAGGTAGCTGTCTATGAAGCCTTGGGAGGAATTGTGCAGAGGATAACCGATGCAACCCCACAAATTCAGCTTCTCTACATCATGCCCAGTGTGTGTATCGTGATGTTGGAGTCAGGTCAAGCCCTTGTGAATAGGGAGTTGGATGCTTTAGAGCAGAGCTTCCTACTCCAGCCCTGCATCACCCCAGCAGGGAGGTGGCTTTGTGGGTCACCAGTTTGCTGCTTTCCCATGGGTGATGTCCAAAATCCTGGGCTTCTATAGCAAAACCACGGCACATGAGGAGGTGGCAGTGGGATGCTTCTGGAGATGAAGGGCTGAGAGGGGCAGGGTCCCGTTTGCAGGGTGCTGGGTGGTCTCCACTGTGATCTTACATGCTTGCACCTCCTGTTTGGGACCACTTGGAGAAACAAATGTGTGTGAAGGGGGGGGGGGCTGGGGTTGGGACAAGTGTGGTGAATGGGACAGTGCTGTGTGCTTCCTTCCCAACAGGCGACGTACGCACTGCTGGCACTGGCCTGGGTCTTCGTCCCAGTCTACATCTCCTCTGGGGTACGTGGATCTACCCCAATCCCAGGAGCACCCCTGAACCCTGCCCTGGGAATGCCGAAGCGTCTCAGGGAAGGTGACGTGGGGACAGGATGGGGAAACCACCTGTCCTGTCCCCTCCTGCAGATCGTCACCATGCCTGAGTACCTGCAAAGAAGGTTTGGAGGCGAGAGGATCCGGATGTACCTCTCTGGGCTGTCACTCCTGCTGTCCATCTTCACCAAAATCTCTGTAAGTACGCTCTGCTCAGCTCTGGAGCAGCTCCATGATGTGCCTCGTTGTGGAGAGGCTGTGGGTGAGAGGCACTCAGGCTATGCTGTGCCCTGGGGTTTTATCCACGCTCTGCGGCTCTGAGGAGTCCTGCGGGGGATTACTGCACAATTTAGCAAGCGTTTCTGCCTGGAGGCAGCGGGTGGCTGCAGCAGCAGCTGTGTCCCCACGCAGCGGCGCTCACTGCCCGCTGCTCCGGGATGCACAGCGCAGCCCAACTGTGGCAGCACCGCTGCTGCTCCGCATCGCAGCCTGCACGGAGCCTGAGAGGAGTGGAGGGGGCCGGGATTTCCCCGTGTCCGTGCTGCTCTCAGCCTTGCAGAAGTGCCCTCTCCTGCCCATCCTCAGCCCTCGGTCCCTTTGTGTCCTGATGGAGCTGCTGGGACTCGCCCAGCTCTGCCTGCCGCTCCCACTGGGACGGGTGGCAGTATCTGTCCGGTTCACAAGTTGGGGCAATGATACCCATTATTCCCTGGTTGTCCTAATGCCTGGGAACTCGTCAACACTCACTTCTCTTCCCTGTTCCCATGGCGCCCAGGGAGGGAGGTGGTTCGGTATTTATCTTGGTGATCTGAATAGAATTTGAGGGCTGCCTGTATTGGGGTCTCTCTCCAGATGATCGCACGACCCCTCCTCTTTTACCAAAGCATGTGCTCTGCCATGGGGATGCTCAGCCCACACATCTCCCGGTTCCACCAGTGACTTTGGCTGGAGGGCATGGACATCCCACACCCCCCCTCATAGCTCTGTCTGTGCTGTTGCTCAGCCCGTGCCATGCTTTCTTTGTGCTGCTGAGCTTCCTGTGACCACTGAGCCATGCAGGACCCCATAGAAGAGGGACCAACCTGACTGGGATTACCTGGCATCTGGCGCCACCCATGGTGAGCCCATGCAATGGTTGGGGTGAGTGCTGGCAGATGTGCCAGGTGGTGATACGGGTGTCCTTTCCCTGGTGCTGAGCACAGTGTGAAGCTCAGGGCAATGGGGACCGTCACCACTGCTCCAGTGACTCTGTTGTGGGCAGAGGACACCATTCTCCCTCCTCCCCATTTGCTGGTCTCCAACCCTCCGTGGTTGGAGCAGCCCAAGGCCCAGCTGAGAGATTACATTCCCCTTAGCTAGGAATAGGTGAACTTTGTGGAGAGCCCTGCAGACTCCTCTGTGTCCCACGTAACTCATTCTGCTCAGGCTCGGGTTTGGCCAGCAGCTCCCCTTGGGAAGGCATTGGTGGTGTTGGGTAAGAACGGGTTTCTAAGTGAGGTCAATGGCAGAGGCAGGGATCTCACCGGATTAGGAGCATGACTTCAAAGGCTTCTGCTCTCCTTCTACAGTTGAAAGGACTTGTTTTATGAATAGGTCATGCCTGGTTTTAATTAGCTTGTTTTTGTATTTGGGATGTCTTATTAACAACTCAGTCACATGTGCTTTTATTTTTTCCCACTGTAGCAACATTATGAGGAAGGGAGGTGAGGATCCTTCTGCTTCCTCATAGCAAAGGCTTAGACTCATTTGCAGACGACTGCAAAAATGCTTTGGTGTTGAGAAAACCCAGGTTATGAAATGTCTTCTCTAGGGCTGAACATTCACATCTGAGCTCTGGGGCTCTGCTTCTTGTTCATCCCTGGAAGTGCCTGAGGCTGCGGGTGGTACCCTGTGCAGCCTGATGTGGTGGGAGGCAGTCAGCCCATGGCAGGGGTTGGGGCTGGGGGGGCTGTGAGGTCTCTTCCAACCAACCATGCAGTAGTTCTATGGTTCTGTGATCTTTAAGGTCCATTCCAACCCAAACATTCCATGGTTCTGTGACCATTGCACTGGGAGGAGATGGCTGGGGCCTTTGGTTGGGTCTTTTCTGCCTTGTAGGTGAAGCTTGCAGTGCGGAGATGACTTAGTTGTCCTCCTATAGGGCTGCTTGGATGTGTCTGTGGGATCCTGCTACAGCCTGGTATCACCTGGGGTGAAAGGCATCTCTGAAAGAAGAGCTGCTGGTGGAGGTTTTGGCATGGTTGCCACTGGGTTGGTTCCACTTCAGCAGGACTTAGTGGGGTGAATTTCCTCTTGGTGCTCTTGAGGGCTCTCCTGGAGACGTGGCCAAGCCTGAGTGCCACCAAGGACGTGTAGCATCTCCCTGAGGGTGCTGGAAGGGACAGTGGTGGAAAGTCTGGTGCAAATATCATGGAACAGGCCCTGAACTGGGGTCCTCAAGCTCGTGGTGCAAATTCACTTCTGGTTGGTTGATTTGTGCTTTAGTTAGTGTTATGCCTAACTGTGTGGGCTCACCTGGGATGGGCATGGCAGCACCAGGTAGGAGCACCCAAAGGTGCCGGATGCCAGGAGGGGTGCGGCCCCCAGGTGGCACCAGGTGCCCATCTCCAGGACTCTGCAGGAAGCATGGTGAGATGCCAGCTGGGGAGCAGGGCATTGCCAGGTTAGGCCTAATCCTGTGAGGGACTGAGCACTGCTCGCAATCCACGTTGTTCCCAAAGGCTGTGGCACCGTGCAGCCATACTCCTTGTCTCTGTGCAGACCGACCTGTACTCAGGGGCTCTGTTTGTGCAAGTCTGCCTGGGCTGGAACCTCTACCTCTCCACCGTTCTGATGCTGCTGGTGACAGGGCTCTACACCATCGCAGGTAGGCTGCTCACCGTCTGGCTTCTTTGGCTGAACCATGCCACCTGCACTCCTATTTTACTCTTCTTTGTGTGCTCTTCGGGGCTGATACTGCTCCAGACGTGGCTCATGGGGCTGCTGTTCCCTGTGCCACCCAGCATTTGCTGTGCATCCTTCTGAGCCTCAGCTTGAGTACTGACTCCGGTGTGAGCTCTCCTTTGTCATTACAACTCTGCTTTTGTAATCACTCGCTCCTCCTCTGTCTCATAGCTAAATGCTTTCTTGTGTGTGCACCTATTTGTAATCAGCTCTAATCAGCGCTTCTCCTATTACAGAACCATTACTGAGGCAGCTAAAATCTGAGAGCCCTTTGCCTAACCCGTTTCCCACCTGCTCTGCCTGCAGTGCAACTCGCTGCCATTCCCCTGCCCAGCTGCAGGGAACGCCTCCTGCGAGCATTCCCACATTGGGACCGTTTCTATGCAGCACCACTCGGCGCCCTTCCTTTGTGATTTGGGGCTATGATGAATTGGAGATGGAAATGGGGAGCCCCTGGCTTGTAGACCCACTCTTGCATTACAGAACCAACGATCCTTTCCAGGATATTATTCCAGCTTTTATTTAAGCTGGGACGTCCTGTTCCCTGGTAGCCCCAGTGGAGATGCCCAGCAGTAAATCCTCCCCCAGTATCTTTTCCCAGCCATCAAAATGGGGAAATGATGTAATTGCATCCAAAACGTGGTGGATTTTGCAAGACTCCGGTTTTGAGCAAATCCCACATTGGCTTTTCCCTGCCCACGAGGCTCACTGTGCAGCAGGGCATTCCGGTGCATGCCCGGCAGAGGTGTGCTCGCTGTGTCACCCCAGTCCCGAGCAGATTGCAGGCATGGCCGGGCAGGTGCTGGATGGGGATGAATCAGGGACTTGGGTTGAAACAGGTTGAAACCCATTTTCTTTAGGTCCGCTACTTCTTTGTGCACATGGGCAGTCTTCTGGGGCTGCACAGCCCGTGGGTGCTCACAGTGCTTTGCTCTTTGCAGGGGGGCTGGTGGCCGTCATCTACACCGATGCGCTGCAGACGCTCATCATGGTCCTCGGAGCCATCGTGCTGGCGGTGAAAGGTAGGAGCTGGGAGGACCGCTGTGCCCCGTCTGCCCTGCTTGGGCAGTCCCAGATAAATAAAAAGACTCAGCCTGAGCAGTTTGGTGGCCGAACAGCAACAGTTACCTAAGGGAAGTCTGTGGTCTACCTGTGTCCCCTTGCTGTTGCATTTCCCCTCTATGCCATTCTTTGTGGGTATGGCATCCTGCTGGTTCTTTTTGTGGGCTTTCTCCAGTGCTGGTGACCTCTTGGCTGTCCTCAGGTCCCCACAGTCTGAGAGCTCACTCCAGCGTTTGGCTGAAGCTTGGGCATCGCTTCTCAGCTGGGTTCAGCTTAGGTCCCAGTGCCAAAGGTTGGTGTGTGGGGAGTGGGATGCCCAGATCCTGAGATGAAAGAGCCCATCCAGGTGTCCTGCAGTGGGACAGCAGCAGGGCAGGTCTGCAGCAAGATGCACTTGCAAACAAATGAACAGACAGGCAGTTGAGGCTTCACTTTACAGAAGGGAGAAAAGAGAGGGAAGGTCCTCCCCTACTGAGTGAGGTATCAGTAACAGTAGATACCCCAGCAGAGGGAGGACCTGTGCCAGGCAGAGGAACTGCCCCAACTGCTCCACACCGCAGCCCACATGTCAGACCAGATGCTTGGGTATCCCTGATTGTTGTCTGAAGTGCTCATTGCCCACAGGTCCTCTGATGCTTTCCCTTGTGCTCTTGGGTGGCAGCAGGAGGGCAGCAAGGCATGGCTGGGAAATGCCCGGCGGCAGCAGCATGGCTAAGCCGTCTCCAGACGTGCTAACCCGCTCAGCAAGGTGTGTGCAGGGAGGTGGTGGTGTTGGGAGAGTGGCTAATCCAGGGGATCAAAAGGAGCCTGCTGGCCGTGCAGCTGCTACTCGGTCTTGGGAGAGCCTGCAGGCTCACATCCAAGGGCTGCCACCTCCAGCAGATCCATCGGGCTCAGCTCATAGAGGATGCTCTCCGTGATTTTGCCCTTCTTGTATCTTTAGACTGTGGCAGCCACTGCAATGCAGGTGTTGCTCATCTGCCAGCCTGTGACCACGCTCTCCATGGAGGGCAGAAGGGGTGTGTGGGTGCTATTGGTCGCACCTGGCAGAAGATGAGTATGCATAGAGAGATTACATACGATGAAGTCCAGAGGACTGTTGGGGCTGTTTGGCAGTGGCTCATCACCAGCACTGTCGTACAGCCCTCACCGTGTCCCATTGGTACCGAGCACAGGGACGCTGCACTCATTAGTGGGACTTTGCTCCCAGGGGTGGGACATCGTGCCCATTGGAGGAGCATTGCTCCCACTGCAGCCCTACATCTGCAGGCTGATTCCTTGCTGCCCTGCCTTCCTCGCCTCACTCTTCTGTGTGAGCAGGCGTAGGTGTTGCGACTTGTCGGCTGACACCTTTGGAAAGGGAGCAGGTCCGCACCCCCGGGCGCGAATCTCTGCTTTCAGCACTCAGCCTCTGCCTCTGGAGAGCTTTTGTTGGTGCCCAACGCCCATGCAAAGCTTGGGAGTAGCCGGTGCCCGGATAAACCACGCGCTGGAGAGGAGCCAGCACTGCTTTCATAAGAGCAGGAGGGGGTTGTGAATACGCACTTCCCGTGCAATACTGGGGAGTGCTTGGCAAAGGGGGTAATGAGGTGCGATGCCCCGAAAGCCTCAGGGTGGGAGGGCAGGACCAGGGCTTATGTGTTGGTGCTGAAAGGCTGGGTGCTGTGCTGGAAGGGTGTATGGGGAATAGGTATTTGCAGGAGGCAAACAGGTACTGCCCATGACTGGGAAGGATGCACGGAGTGGAGGGTACCACCCAGGGACGCTTTGGGTCTCACTTTGAGCCTGATCTATTTTGCTGTGTTGTGAAGTGTTCCTCTTCCCTGCACCCAAAACTGCATCTGAGTAGGAGGGAGAACCTCGTTCTGCAGGAGCAGCCCCTGCTTGGTGCTGGGACCTTCCCCAGCCCTCGGTGAAACCCCTCCCTCACTGTGGGTAGCTGAATGATCCTCTTCCATAAGCCCCGTTGGGGTTCCCAAAAGCTCTCCTGAAAACAGTGCCTCTGATTCCCCAGGACTCCCAAATTCTGCCGTTGGCATGGAGCAGCTGCAAGCAGGGTTCATCCCGAGCCCCCCTGGAACAGGGAGGTGTTGGGGCTGAGGCAGAGCCCGGGGCTGTCTGAGCAGGATGAGATCCAAGGCAGCTGTGCAGGGCTCAGAGCTGTGCGTGCTGGGGCTTGCTCATGGCACATCACCCTCGGCAGGGCTTGGGAGGAGGATCCCAACTCCTGGGAAAAGCGCAGTGAAGAGGGGCTATTTGTGGGGAATTTTGGCTGGAGGCTCATTAAGGACGGGGCTGTGCAAGGGGAATGCTCACAGGGGTAGAAAACGCTTCTATGTTGGGTGGATACCTGCACCGAGGCACCTTGGGCTACAGTGAGTCAAGTCAAAGGTACCTAATCTTCAATTTTAATGGTTCTAGGTGCGTTTCCCATACTCTAGGAGCAGGGAGCTTTAATAATAGCTTGCTTTTACAGTACGAAGTCAAAAGAGGCGTGGGTCCCTTTTGTCCCAGACGTGGGTCACCCTCCCGAAGGAGGGCGGGCTGCAATGGGACATGCTGTGCAAAATGGTGATAGAAGAGTCTCTTAAATAACTAAAATAAAATAATCATGCGCGTGAACCTCCCTCTGTGGGAAGGGGGTCAAGGAGGGGGCAGCAGTAACGAGTTCTGGTTGATACTGGAGGTAACCAGACGGCCTCCAACCAGCCTCCCCCCATGGTGCCTTCCAGCTTTTAATGCAATCGGAGGTTACTCCAACCTGGAAGAGGCCTATCTAAAAGCTGTGCCGTCCAAGATCGTTCCCAACACGACCTGCCACCTGCCCAGAGCGGATGCCATGCACCTCTTCCGAGACCCAATCTCTGGAGATCTGCCCTGGACAGGGATGACGTTTGGGCTGTCCATCATGGCCACGTGGTACTGGTGCACTGACCAGGTAAATGTAAACAAGATTCCCCTGCCCCGCGTGGCAGAGCATCGCCTGCAGTCCATCCAACTGCATCCACCCCTACTGCTCCTTCTGGCTGGTGGGCTCGGGGGGCTTCTTCTTGGAGTCGGTAGCACCTGGAGCTGCCGTGACTTTGTTCTTGAGGTGCTTGGACTGGGACAGTTTGGAGAGCGGGATGCCGAGCGGTGTCCTCATCTCCTCGGCTGCCTTCTGGCTCTCGGGCAGGGAGCTCAGGGCTTTGCTCACTGCTCTGGGCTTGCTGGGGCTGAAGGCTTTGCCCTGCCAGTAGGGCTGGCTGCCTGCAATGGTCTTTTTGGGCTCGGTGCTGTCCCTTCGGTGCTTGCTGGCCCCAGGGGGTTTCTCACATGGTGGGGAGCAGGAAGGCTCCTTGCCTTGCTCCTTGCCTGTGAGGTTCCTGGGGCGGTAGCGGTAGATGTGCGTCCCCTGTTTGGTACAGAGAAGAAAAAGAGCAAAACATGACCCGTGGTTGTCATCAGGATGCTGTTCCCCTACACACTCGTAGTCCTCATGGACGAGTCCCTCAGCTGCTTGGTGCAATCCTGTGCCCAAATGCTTTCACTGTGCTGCTGTGTTGCTCACCCTCTGAATGAAAACTCTCCCCCTGATTTAGGGTTGTGGGTTGCCCGGTGTGTGGAGGTGCAGGTCCCTAAGGGATGGGGCTCAGAGTGGTTGTGGGCCTCCAGGGGTCCCGTTGCCTGCTGCAAGGGCATAACTGGAGAGAAACCCAACCTGTTTCCGCACACGTGTAGGTGGCTTTGGGGTGGGGTCCTACACCTAACAGCACCAGCATTTGGGATGCTGGGGATACAGTCAGCAGGGGGGAGGCTGACACTGGGGGGGCATACTGGTGACTCAGCCGAGTCCCTGGCTCTACGCAGGTCATCGTGCAGCGGTCACTCTCTGCAAGGAGCCTGAGCCATGCCAAGGCCGGCTCCATCCTGGCCAGCTACCTGAAGATGCTGCCCCTGTTTGTCATCATCATGCCGGGGATGATCAGCAGGGTCCTGTTCCCAGGTAAGGGCAGGCGTTTGGCTGGGCACCGAGCAGAAACCACTGCGATGGGGTGCATGAGGGATGGGACCCAAAATAGAAACGTGTGGCGGCATTGGTGGTGGGAGATACCTACACTGTTCGAGATGGGAGGACAAACAGAAGTTGGCAGCTGTGGAAAACTGCAGAATTCCCAAGAAAAAGCCTCACTGGGGCCGGGCCCATGGATGGGCCATCTTCCTCATCCTGTTGTTGCTCTCCAACCTCAAATGAGAAGTTTCTACTGAGCTAACCAGGGATGGCTCTGTTTACTGTTATTACGCATGGGAGAAACTATTCCCTGCACGTTTCCATCAGCTGAGCACTGGCTTTCCTGGTTCTGGCAGCACCTCAATTATCTCTCATAAAAAGGCCTAGACAAGTTATTGCAGGAACGCAAAGGTACCTGAGCACTTTGAGCAGCGCAGTGAGGGCTTGAATGCTGGAGCGAAGCCCTGGGCAGGGAGCGGCGGGTGGACTCTGGACTAATACCCTCAATTCCCTGTAAGCACAGATTAGATGGACCCGGCGGCTCAGCTGGGGTCACCCCCAGTGGCATCAGTGACATGAGCAGCAGGGCTGTCCCCCTGCCTGGTTCACGGAACCCAGGATCCTGTGGGTGCTGCTGGCAGCATTACTTGCCTGCGGCAGCTGCCAGCCCTGCTGCGCTGCTCCACCTCATTATGTGTCCGTGCGCTTTGCTTTGATGCTAATCAAAGTGCAAGGAGCTAAAAAACAAGGCGGAGAGGGACACGCCTGCATGCATAGTCTGTCCCACAGAGTGGTGCCACCGCTGTTGGGTGATGGGATAGAGCTCTGGGCACAGCCCCGTGCCACGTGTTGCTCTTTAATTCCAGAAAGCCTTCCTTTTATCCAGCCCTTCCCTGCGCATTCCCAGCTAGCTATGGCATGGCCGCCATCCCCCTGGGCACCAGCACCTCCTGGATGTCTCCTGCAACTGCTGTGGTGGTAAAAGGGGAGATTTAGGTTGAATATAAGAAAAATGAATGACCAGAGAAGTGGTGGAGTCACCATTGTTTGAGGTTGTTCCAGAGCCATGGATATGTGGTACTTGGGGACACGGTCAGTGGGCGTGGTGGTTGGGTTGGGGTTGGTGATCTGAGAGGTCTTTTCTAACCTTAATGGTTCTACGATTCTATTTAGGCATGTGGTTTGGTGGGCACGATGGGGGTGGACTGACAGTTGGATTTGATGGTCTTAGTGGTCTTTTTCAACTTTACTGATCTTATGATTCTGTGACCCAATGAACTGAGGCTAGACTAGGATATTTAGAGTGGAGAAGCTCACAGATGGCCTACCTGTGTGGCACTGGTGGGGTAGGAGCCGTTGCCATCCAAGATGGTGCGGGGCAGAACACACCTGATCTCCACAGCATTGCTCCTCCTCTTGGCCATGTCCTCCACACGGATGTGCTTGAGGGATGGGAGGCTCCCCAGGGGGCTGAGGAAGGTTCCTCGACTGATGTGGGGGTCGCTGAGCTTCCTCTGGATGGGCACAAACTCCCCATTGTGAGTGACATCCGAGTTGGTTCGCCGCAGCGGCCCATAGCGTTCCCTCACCTCAAAGTACTCATCCGAAATGGAGGAAGCGTTGGAGCGGCGGTAGCTGTGGTCAGCAGAGCTGCTGGAGCAGCTCTCCTGGTCACTGAGAGTGATGTACTCCTCCTCCTCCTCCTCCTCCTCCTCTCCCAGCCCATTGTGGGCACAGGGAGGCCCCTTGTCCTCCTGCGTCCCCACTGCTGGGAGGTGGCAGCTGTTCGGTGAAGCTGTGTTGGGGCTCTCCTTTGGTTCCTGCCTCGCATCCACATGGTCAGCCAGAGGTGGCTGCGTGTCACCCTCTGGGGCACTGCTGCTGTCACATGGTGTGGTGGCTTTGGTTGCAAGGCCACCAACAGGGACAGTCCTTGGCTTTGGAACCGGGGGCTTGGCTTCCTCAGGTGTCTCCTCAGGTGGCTTCAAGTGGTGGCTCAGTGGTTGAGTGGCTGATGTTCCCACTTGCTTTGTCAGCCAACCATTGCCTTCAATGGGGCTGGTGGCCGGTACCACAGGAGCTTCTGTGGGGACCTGCGGGGTCTGCCTCTGGCAGGGGGACACCAGAGGTGGCTCTTGGGTTGAGATCTTCTTGGCTTCCAGCTCCCTGTTCTTCAGCATCTGCCGGTGCTGGGCGCTGGCCTGGGAGATGTCGCAGACTTTGATGCGGTTCATTTGTGAGAGCTTCACATTCTTTATCTTGGGGTCAATGATATTGATGTAGCCCAAGACTTCACTCCCAGGCTCCGGGTCAGGCTCAACCCAGGTGGGCAGGTAGTCAAACATGTTGGCTTTCTCCAGGTTCAGGAGGCCGGGGTGGATGAGCAGGGAGAGGTCAGCCGCCTCGCCGTGCCTGTCTCCCGCCTGGCCCTCGTGCAGCCCTTTGCCTTTGTTTTCCACCTTCTGTGTTTTGTCCTGGTTCTCGGATGAAGTCTTGCTGATCTGGTCTGCACTCTTGGCCTTCACCAGGGCATATTTGGGGTTTATCAGCTTCTTCACCATGGCGTTGGCAGGGGTCACCGGCACAACGGAGGGCAGCGTTACAGGCTCTGGTTCGGGCTCCATGCCCATGGAGATGGACTTGAGGCTCACCCCTTTGGACATGAGGTACAGCTCCTGGAACTGCTTGTCAAACGCCTCCACCACTTGGCCTGAGAGCACAGTGATGACATTCCGATCTGTCCTTGCTGCAGACCAGGTGAAGCTGGAATGGAAACGTGTTGGAAGCTGAGCACTCGCTGGTACATAGCACACCTCTTGCCAACCCTGGCTTTCCCGGGGGGGTTAATAGTGCTAGTGAGGATATGATCTTGCTACAAAAATTAACAATAATGAGATTAATAAGAAGCTCCAATCCCAAATGGGAATGAAGGCTTGAAATCGGGCATTAGAATTAAAATACATTTTTTTTTAGTGTGGGTAAGCTAGTTTTTCATTTTAGTGTTGGCTGCTTCTCCTTTCTCAGTTTAGGTTAGTTAAGAAAAGGGACTTGTAAACAAGTGTGTTTTTTGTTGTGGCTAGGATATAGGAAATGTTCAATTTTCATGTTTATGAAATGCGTCTTTCAGAGCTGAAAACATCACCTCCTTCAACCAAAACTAGTTTTCATTTGGACAAATTGGAAAACACTTGGGACTGTAAGTGTTTAACAGGAAAACCTGAGGTCAGTGTAGAGCTGGGGCTGGCTGGGCCTCAGCACTCCTGTTGTTCCCAGTGCGTGATGCTGTGCATGGACATCATCGTGCCCCACCGCTGCCCCAGTCCTGGCCATGGGGTGGCCTTAGGATGAACTTAGGCTTCCCTTGTGATGTGGTCCTCTAAGTTAGGAGCTGGGGAGCAAGGCTGGGACAGGGACCACGCGGGTCCTTTGACATCAGCTCTGTGGGGCAGGCGAGAGGGGACACCGCTGTTACCTGTAGGATCCGCACATGGCCCGGTCTCCATCCACAAACATGAACTTCTGGGCCAAAGCCCCTTTGAACTTGGTGGCTGAGCGCGTGAAGAACTCCGTCCCCCCCGTGCTGCGGACTCGGAGGTTCTGCAAAGCAAAGGCGATGAGCTGTGAGCAGGCAATGCTGAGACCAGGACGGATGTCCTCACACCACCACCTCCCCCCCCACCATGCCTCTGCCCCACTTGGAGCTCGCTCCAGCCCCACGCTGAGCCATGAAGAGCTGACGTTCAGAGCTGTGGCTGTTTCCCAACCCCACCGAGCAGTGAGCAGCGCTCCTCGCAGTCTGCTCGCAGGAGACCTCAGCGATGAGGAGATAAAATAACTTGCCCAGGGCTGCTCAGTGAACCCGAGATCTGGCGCCAAGAATTTCCTGCTTTCCCCACGGTGTCCAACAGAGTTTTCTACCTCTTGAACTCACTCTGCCCGCAACCGCAGGTAAACAGCGTGTGATCCTGCTGCCAAATGCTTTCCACCTCCTCTGATCTGTGCGAAGGGCACTGTGCTGGAGGCGATTCTTCTCCTCCTACCCCTGGGAGATGTACTGGTGTTTTTTTAGGGGACGGTGCTGACCTCAGCACAGCGCATGTAGGTCCAATGTCGGTGGTCTTCCCTTGGGTTTGCTCTGCTCCTAAATCTAAGCATCTCACCTGGTTTTAAGAGTGGGTGGGGAAAAGCAGTGGGGCTGCACTGGGAAAGGAGCTGTGGGGACATGGATCCGGGTCCAATAGAGTGGACTCCCTTGGATGGGGATAAAGTACTTTTTTATGAGAGCACTCTCATTCCTCCTGCTCTGCTGGGATGGTGGTAATGCTCTTGCTAAAGGCACTGTGTCATCATTGGGTCGTGCCCTTTGTTTCTTTGTTTGGAGCTCCTCACCAGGTTTCCAGGCAAGTTTTATGTGCTGACTGGAGAAGTGTGAGTATTGTTTGTGCATTCCATTTTTTTTGGAGCTTTGGCAGTTTTTCCCAGTGCTGAGACCCTGGTGCCTGGCTGCCGGCAGTTGGTGGCCTTTGAACCACTGTGAGCATAGGACTGAACTGGGATTATTCAGTCTGAAAGGAGGTGGTATTAAGGTGGGGAGCGGCTTCTTCTCCCAGGTAACAGTGGTAGGACCAAAGGTGATGGCTTTAAATTGTGTCGGGGAAGGCTTACGTTGTATACTAGGAAGAATTTCTTCTCCCAAAGAGCGGTCAGGCACTGGCACTGCTGCCCAGGGTGTGTGGGGTCACCATCCTTGGAGGTGTTCCAGAACTGTGGAGATGTGGCACTGAGGGATGTGATCAGAGGGCATGGTGGGATGGGGTGGGGCTGTGCTTAGGGATTTTGGAGGTCTTTTCCAACCTGAATGGTTCTACGGAGTCTATGGTTGGTGTGGGGATGGGTACAGGAGGTTCACATCAGGGTGATGTCCCCATGCGTGGCATCCCCACAGTGCTGCCCTCTCCCTCTCACTCTCGGCCCAATCTGTACACGAAGGCAAGAAACAGCCTGCGTTTTTCTTGGGTAACACCCAGGGAAACAAAGCTCCTGGCAGCAGGCTGCCGGCTGCCTCAGCCTTCCCCTTGCCGCAGTTGGGTAAGATCTGTTTATTTAATCTCTTCCAAAATGAGCGTGGAGTGAGCGTGTGCCTGGCTGCTGAGCCGGAGAGCAGCTCTGAGCAGGGCTGAATCACACCCCAAGCACTCATCCTTGCTCAACGCAGGACAGCCTTGCCCAAGCCGCCTCGCTAATTGCACAGCGCAGAAGGCACCGAGATAACGATGTTCGTTTTGTTAGCATCTCCTGGCTTACACAGCAGCTCCCAGCCACTGCCCTAGTTTCCTCACTGCCTCCTGCCCTGCTGAATACCACCCCGGCAAACTGCTTGCGACAAGCAGTATGTGGCAAATCACCGCTTCCAGACTTTTGCCGAGCTCTGCAGATGTTCTCCTGCTTTTCCAGTCCTGCCAGCAGGCAGCCAATGCCTGAGAGCGCGGCGTGCGTCAGTGCTGGCTTTTCTGGTCTGGGAGCAGAGCCCTCTCTGGGCTGCAAGTAACAGCATAGGGAAGCTCAGCCGGTTTAATTGTCCTGAGCAGCAATTACACAGAGCTTCTGGACTCATTAGATGGGGAGGGTGTAAGGCTGGGCTGGATGGGTGCACTGTGAGTGCCACCGTAGTGTCCCTTCTTGTGGGGCGTGGGTCCCCAGAGCTGGCACAGCATCACGGCTGTGCTCCAGCCTCCCTTTTGCTGGCAGTGCCATGACGTGGCTGGAACGTGTTCCTGCTCAGCTCGCTCACTGCCCTCACCGTAAGCAAATTTGAAGGGAGCGTGCCCAGGCGAAGCTGCTTGGCACTGCACAGCTGGGTGATGTCAGGTGGAGAACATCGCCCGTGCGCCGGGCTGCAGGCGTGGAGACCGGGAGCGGAGTCTGCGGCCCGAAAGTGAAACTGTGGGGTGCTGCGGTGCTGGGAACACAGGGATGGAGCAGCGTCCCACTGCCACCCTGTCCCAGCGCTGGGGGAAGCGCTCCTCTGCCCCTTCCTGTCCCTCGTCCCTCTGGGAGCGTGGTGCTGGGTTATGCTCTCATGCACCACGTGCGGGGCCGTGCTGTGCTTTGCTGCGAGGTAAAACAGGTAACACTCAGTGTGTAACCTGTATGGCTGGGTTAAATAGTAACCCCAACCTCCTGCACTGTGTGCAAAGTGCTCCCTGCTTGCTCTTATCTCGCCGAGGCGCAGTCTGTACAGGGGGAATCTGCACAAAGCCGAGTCGCGTGCCTCGAGCTGCAATGTGCTCTGTCAGCCCTGTCCTGTTGCTAGGGTGCAGATTTGGGGCGCTTAGGGCCAAGGGACAGAGCCCTGGACTGCCAGGCATTGGCCATATTGAGCTGTTTTCCTCCTTTCCCAAAAGGACTCATGCACCATGCAGGGATTTCTCTCCCTCTCCTCTCCAGCTCCTTCAGGGAGAGGTTCAGGTCAGATATTAGACATTTTCCCCACTGCCTTTTGGCCAAGCAAGCTATGATTGGAGGCAGGGGAGCCATTTGTCCCGTGTCCCGGGGCCACATCCCACACAAATGGTGCAGCAGAGCCCAGCGTTGCTGCTGAGATTGAGGACTGTCCTTACCTTCATGTGCCCGGTGTGCATTTGCGCTCGCTCACACATCTGGAGGAAGTGCTTCACATTGGTCTCATCCAAAATGATGTAGACCCCCACTTTCCTCTTGAAGCCCGCATCCAGGAGGTCCTTGAAGATGTCGACATCAGTGAACATGTCCATGACCACAGCAATGACCTGCAGAGAAGAGGAGAGAGATGACTCCACACCTCGCTGGTAACAGCACGTGGCATGATACACAAAACCTGCGCAGTGCAAATGCAGAACAGAGCTGGGATGTCTTGTGTCCCCATGCAATGACAACAGCTTTGTCAGTGTCACAGAGCTGCCTTTGTACCTGGGATGTTTGCCGCTGTGGCTGAGATATATCCTGCACGTGATGGAAAGATGCACCATCTGGCACTGGGAGTGGCAACGAAGGTCACCACACACCCACAGGTTTTGTTTTCCGGGAGGTGGTATCGGCTGCAGCACTGCAGGGCAGCAGAGGATGAGGCAATGGCCCTGCAGCCACGTCTGCCTCCTCCTCCTGCACAGGGTGGACACGGCCACTAGAGATGCACTGGGGCACCGGTGTATCATTGTGCCATGCTGGGGGACTCCAGTGTCCCCATCTCAGGGCACGCTGCAGGGTGACGCAGGGGACAGAAGGGACCAGAGAGTGCTGGGTGCTTGCACAGCTGGGCACGTCCGGCCTGGGCCTCTCTGAGCACCACACTGCCTTTTAATTAGTGCCGCAGGAGGCGGAGAGCTCTAATTATGAAGGGAATCATACATTAGGACGCTGCTGGCTCTTCCCTTCCTCTTCAGCAGGCGGCTGCACAAGGAGCAAAGCTGTGTGTCCCCTTCCCATCCTGTGCCACCCGCTGCGCTCGGGCATTTTGGTGCTGTGGAACCAAGAGGGGACCTCACAGTTCTGCCCCAGCCTTCAGCCTGTGGGCACCTTCCTGCTTTCAGCTGTATTCACATCTGTCCTCCCTGAGCACCTCCTGATGGGCTTCACCTTGAAAAGGCAAATCTTCCCCATATCAGTGGGGAAACTGAGGCAGAAAATCAGGTGATGCTGCGCCGTGGGGTTGGGATGGGTTTGGTGGCAGATGCGCTCTACCACAGACGTCGGTGCTCTCTGTGTCTGTGGTCACGTCCCTGTGTGCCTCATTCTATCTGTGGCATGCTTGTAAATCGGGGCTGATGGCAGTCACCAGCAAATGGTAATGGCAGGACTCTCTGGTGAAACTGGAGCTGTGGGCAGAGCGATGACTCCGCATCAGGGGTTCTAATGGGAAAAGTGCTTTGAAGGGAAAGGAAAGGTGAAAAGCCCCTTTGGGGTGTTTTCCCTCTGTGGATGAGGCACTGCAGACAGGACGGTGTGTGGCTGAGATGCAGGCAGGGGACAGTGATGTCACAGAATCCAAAGCCCTTTGCTGCTGCATCACGGTGGGAAGCTTGCCTATCCCTTTGCCATTCATCCAGAGGGAGGAGAGGATATAGGACCTGGATCTAATGCTGGATGCTCCCCATGCCCCAGTGGGTGATCCTTTTCTTTGCTTTTCTTCCTGGGCTCCCACAGCTGCTGAGATGTGTGGGACACAGCACAAGTGCCAACACTGCGAGCACCGCATCCCCTTGGGCACAGGGCAGGCAACGTTGGATCCTTCTGAGCCGCTTTGATGAGTGCCCAAACTGCAGGATCACGCTTTATAGAGGAAATTGCAGCTCTTTCTTAAGTCACTCTGAATCATCAGATAATAACTTTTGGGGCGCACCATGTGGGCACTCAATAAATTAGGCAGGCACCAACGCACAATTAGAGGAAGCGTGTTGGGAAGAGGGAGAGATGGGACAAGGAACACCAATAATTGCTCTCTCTCGTCGAACCTTTCATCCAGGAACGGCAGAAGGTTTTGTAAACAGTAATTAATAGGGCCTCCCAACCTTTGCTGGAAGTTGCAGAGGGCAATTAGAGCACCGTGATCCCAAATGGGAACCTCAAGCGCAGAGAGGTCAGTCTCCGGTGGTTCCACACTGAGGTGTGTTCAGCCCCACTTCTGGTCAGAGAGAGCTGAGATGTAGTGAGGAAGATGAGAGGAGGCTGCCCTTCCTCCCCAACAGTGCCATGAGCCGAGAAGCTCAGGGGATGGCACCAGGGGCAATGGCCATGGGGAAGTAAGGATGTATTGTGCCGGGATGTCCAGCGCTGTGCTGCATTCTTGGCCACAGAACTGGGAATATGCCAGTAGAGCGCGGCCGTGGTGTTGGGATCCTGCCTGCCTGCTCCCCCCTTCCTTCCCGCAGTGAGGAGCAGATCGTGTGCAGCCCTGCTGCAGCTCGCCTGGATTTGCCTCTTGGCAGAGTAAAGCTCTGAACACGGCAGCACTTGGCTTTGTTCGTGCGCATCCGCGGGCTCAACCTCACCATCCAAGGGGCCTCGCTCAGCTGAAAGGCCTTTGTTCTCCCTGCTGTGTTCACAGCCTGTACGTCGGTGTGTGACAACGTCTCTGATCATCCTCTGGGACAGCCACCTGGGCTCAGAAGTGTGACTGTGAGTTCAGCTGTGGGGTTCTAAATGGAGTGGAAGGGCTGGAGGAGCACATCTGCTGAACCCTAATAGCTCCTTCTTTGTTTCCCTCCTCCTCCCCAGCCCCACTCACAGGGAATTGCATCCCTGCAGCCCCGAGATGCACCCAGGGGAGGTGGGGATGGTGCCGGCCCTGACTCAGGGATGGGTGACTCACAAAGTGCTGCCGGCGTAGGGGAAGCGGTGAGCAAGCAGAGCCAGGCAGGAGCTGCAGAGCTGGGGCAGAGGCAGCTGGAAAGAGCCAAAGATGAGACATTGTTTGTGATGGGAGAGGTCTCCTCATCCTTCGTCCCACGTGTGAGGCTGAGGCTTCAGCCTTGCCCTATCATGCCGTAAGAACATGGCTCACCACAATGCCCTTTGGCAGGAAAACGCAGCAGGTAAGGACAGAGCACCTTGACTTTTGTGAGTGCCCAATGCTGGGCTTGCTGGGATCCGTGCCTCCCAGTGCATCCCAGCCCATCTCCTGGGGTCTGCCCGTCTTCCTGCTGGAACACCCCCGCTGTTGGGTGCTGCTCTCTCTGAACTGAACTTCTTGAGGGTTCAACCACCATCATCATGAAACTAACGGGCAGTTCCAGTGGCCTCTGCCCACTGCTGTTGGTGGCCTTCAAGGCTTGCCACCACGTCCTCCTTCCATTGTCCTCCTGCCCATGACATCAGCCTGACCCTATTGCTCATGCGCCCCAAATCTCTGTCCTGGTTTCCTGTCATGAGGAGGACAAGCCTCAACCCAAGCCCAGCCTGGCAAGGTGGGTCGCTGTGCCTCCTCTAACGCTTTTCTCCTACAGCCAGGATAGGGCTGATACAGAGCAACGTGCCACTCTGCAGCTGGACTTGATTCCTACACCAGTGCAAGACCTGAAGCTTTGCTGCTTTGTCCCAGGGCTGAGTTTGGCTCCTCTGGTTCCAGCATGCTACTGCACGCGGTTGCACTGTGCTCTGGGAGCAGTGACCATGGGGCAGTTGGGACCAATTTTTCTTCCCTATGGAGACTCTGGGATAAGCGACATGGCCACGGAAAAGGTCACGTTGCTCCCAGAGGGCGTTAGACCATGCCAACAGCATCATCTGCAGCAAAAACCGATGACTGAGTATTGGTTATTCTGAAGGAATATGGAAAAACCCAAATAACCGCCCCCGATGCCTCGGCCCGAGCAGAGGACGGGGACCGCCTGGCTGAGCAGGACTTTGGGATCCATCCTCAGTGGGACATCTTGCGGCCATCCCCACCCCACCGGCGACACCTCACCTTCTGAGCCTGGCAGATCATCTTCCGCACCACCTCCTTGATGTGCGCCTGGCCCTCGATGGGCGGCTGCATGTAGACGGTGGCGCGGGTCACCCCACGGTAGGCGATGGTCTCGGGCCAGCCGAGGTCCAGCTGTGGGATGGAGCGGTCGGACCTCTGCGGCCAGTACTCCAGGGACGGGGCCACCTCCTGCTCGTCCCCTTGGCTGTTGCGGTCGCCTTCGCTCCCCGCTGTGCCGCTGCCATGGCGCGGGATGTACTCAGAGCCGGGGTCGTACGTCTCGAGCGTGTCCAGGATCTTCTTGAGCTCCAGCTCGGAGAGGAAGTCCCGGATGTTCTCCTTCTTCAGGACCTCGTAGAAGGCATCAGGGCCGCGGGCGGCCAAGGCCTCCAGGGCCAGGCGCTGCTCCTCGCTGTAGAAGAACTCGGGCTTGGACTCGCTGGACCTCCAGTTGACGTGGCTGTCATCCAGGCACTGCACCTGGGAGAAAGCCATGGCGACGGCACACGCCGCGTCCCTCCACCGAGGGAGCTTCTCCGGCGACAAATACGGAATCAATCCCTCCCCAGTCTTTACATGGGCGACCCGCTTTGCTTCGCCCTCCCCGGTTCAGTGTGCCGCTGGGAACGCCGCTCCCTGCTCGGCCGGCTCCTGCCACGCTGGGCTGTGCGGGGAGGAGGATCTGGTTCCTGCTGCGGGCAGGGCAGAGCTCGGCCCCGTGCACACACACACACGCACGGCCTCCTCTACCTCCGGCTCCGCGCTCCGCTCATCCTCCGCTCTTTCAACGCGGCGAGAAAGCAAAACAAAAGGAAAAAAAAAAAAGGAAAAGAAACAAAGGAAAAGAAACAGCTTCACCAAGCGTGCTCAAAGCAAAGTTTCTCAGCCCAAACATCGGCCGGGTCCCGGCTGGGCAGCGGCTCGGCGGTGCGTTCGGTGCCCGGCAACGTCTGCGCCGAACTCTTCGGCATCTCCGCGGGTCACTCCGGGCTGCTGCCCGCACGCAGTGCCGGGTCGGACAGGTAACAGCAAGAAGTGAAAAGAGGAAAAGCAGAGGAGTGATTCATCGCTCCGCCCTGCCCCACCTGCGGTCACATGCTGCCTGCACATTCCCAGCTTGGCTCGGCCATTAACTCTTTCAGCCGGCTCCGCTCTCCGCGCGCCGGGACCCCGAGAGCTCCTCTAAAACATCAGCTCTGCGCTGAAATGCCCTCTTTCCTTCCGTGCCTGCCGGGATGGCACTTGTTTCTGGGGAAAGAAGCGGCTGTGCCCCGTGTTTGAGCCCTCCTGCGCCGCACGTGGCGGCCCCCGCGCTGCTGGGAGAGGGTCGGGATGCGGGGAGGGCTCTGCTGGGTGCGGGGTTTGCGGTAGGGACTGCGCTGGCAGAGCGTGATAGGAACTGGGAGATGGATTAAAAATCCCCCCCTGCGTTGGCCAGGCGGTGATCGCGGGGAACGCGGAGCTTTTTGGGCAAAGGAGAATTTCGCGAATTGGGATCAGATGTCGGAAAGGAAAACGCCACGGGCTGCGTCTCGCTGAGCCGCTTGGGTGCAGTTGGTCTGGATCTGCGGCCGTGTAAATGAGAGCCCCGCTTGAGTCAGCATCCTCAGGGCAAAGCAGCAAAGGGCCGTGTGATGGAGCGAGGCGTGCAGGGCGCTGGGCACCAACCTGTGCCTTTCGTCCCCTTTTGTCCATGCAGGGATTTCTCTCCTTGTTCCTCTCTCAGCTCCTCCTGGAGGAGGTTCGGGTGGGATGTGAGGGACAGTATCTTCTCCCAAAGAGCAGTTGGGCGCTGGCACTGCTGCCCAGGGAGTGGTGGGGTCACCATCCTTGGAGGTGCTCCAGAACTGTGGAGATGTGGCACTGAGGGATGTGGTCGGTGGGCACGGTGGGGGTGGGGATCTCGGAGGTCTTTTCCAACCTGAATCACCCTGTGATGTACTCAGCCCTACCTGCCCTGTGCTCGTGTGGTGGTCACTGTGCAAGGAGATCTGCAGCCTCTTTAGAGGGGTGTGTGTGTGCGATTAGGATTTATTGTGTGGTGGAACTGATGGATGAGGAAAACATTGGGACCATGCTGTGACAGCTGCCATCGAGGCGCAGTGCTGCAGCTGTGCTTCTGCTCCTCTCTTCCTTAAATCTCTCTCCTGGCCGCCTTTGCTGACAGCGCTGCACTGAGCTCAGGGGTGGATGAACTTGTTATTTGCGTGCACCCTTGGTATATTTTTCCTGCATATCCAGCTTGCTCCTCTGATATCCCCACTGTGCAGGAAAAGAGCCGGCAGACCTTAACTGTCTGCCTCTTGCAGGGATGGGTCACTGTGGCTGAACGCATCAGTCCCCGGTGTCCCCATGTTCCCCTTCCCTTGGCCAGGCAGAGCCAACCCATATCCCAGCTGCACCGTCCCCAGCTCCGCCACAGCCCTACAACCCGCACCAGGCTTCTCCCAGCTACGGTGGGAAGCATTAATTACAAGCTCCTAATTAATTTCCCATCTCCATCTGCAGGCCTAATGATGCAGCAGGGTGTGACGCTGGGCTCTGCTGGGTTGTGCTGTCCGAGCTCTGCCGGGGTGCACCAAGGGGTGTTCAGTGTGCAGCACCCAGACACTGCTCTGCCCTCGGGAGCATCCTCCAGCCTTACAGGTCTGCGGGGATTTGCATGGAGCCACGCACAACGTGGTGCTTTGGAGAAGGGGAAACTGAGGCACAGAGCTGTGATGGCAGCGTTACTCAGAGCCCTGGCGCTGTCTCTCACCCCGGGGAAAGGTGGAAAAGCAGCTGCCAGCCCCACTCCTGCTGTGCCCAGCCTGCTTTGTGCTGTGCTAGGTGTTGCAAAGCCAAGGGAACCCAGGTCCTGCTCCTTCTGTAGGGCTTTTGCTGCACACTCCGGTGCACGGTGGGATCATGGAGTCTGCACCCCAAAGAGAAGAGTGGACCCCCACTCCTTGGACCCCCAAGGAGAACAGCGGGGACAGAAGGGGTGCATGTACCCCATGGGAAACCCTTTGTGCTGCATCATTTCCTGCCCTCCCTATGACTCCAGCTGTGTGTAGGGGTGCCCACGCCAGTCCCTGTGCTGCTTGGGGTGAGGATGTCGAGCTGAGAGCCAGCCAGGACATAAATATTTATACTTGCCATTAATTTCCATCCATTTCAATATTTTATGAGCCTAACAATAAAAAAGAGCTCAGCACCCATTGAGACGCATTAGAAATTGGGCGTTGACTGTCCTGAAGTGCTGCCAGGTGCGTCGTGGGGAGCGGTGGGTGCAGAGGTGATGGCCCCGCTGGTGCACCAAATCATTTGTCCCCAGGCCCCAGCAGGGCTCTGGGGTCACCCTGGGGGGCTGTTGTGGGATTTAGGGTGGTCAGGGCTTTGCGGTGTGAGATCCAACCCAGGCATGGCGCTTGAGGATGTTGGGTGACGCTGGAGGATGCAGACTCACTCCAGGACTTTCCACTGCCTCTGTCCCCCAGATGCCGTGGCCTGCGTGGACCCCGAGGAGTGCACCCGCGTGTGTGGGGCTGCAGTGGGCTGCTCCAACATCGCCTACCCCAAGCTGGTGGTGGAGCTGATGCCCAGCGGTAAGGTTGTGCTCTGTCTGCAGCCGAGTCCTGCTGCGCTCGTGGCTGTTGGTGTCCTGGCTTGGCCATCACAGGATTGTTTAGGGGCCATGCAGCCCCCTCCCCAGTGACCCTCAGAAGTGAGAGTGGCGGCTGTGGGTTGTCCTATGGGGCTGCTAGGTGTCTTCAAATCCCAACCTATGGACACGCAGATGGGGATGTGTTTCCTCTGTGACACTGGGGACGTTCCCAAAACCCAACCTGTGTACGTGCAGAGCAGGATGTGTTTCCTTTGGGACATTGGGGACACCCATCCTGCTGTCCCCACCTGCAGCCTGATGGTCCCTCTCCTCCCCAGGGCTGCGGGGTCTGATGATTGCAGTGATGATGGCCGCACTCATGTCCTCCCTCACCTCCATCTTCAACAGCAGCAGCACTCTCTTCACCATGGACATCTGGAGGAGGATGAGGCCAGGGGCCAGTGAGCGTGAGCTGCTCATGGTGGGCAGGTAGGGAGCGAGTGTTCTGGGGACAATGAGGGTTTGGGAGGGACCGGCAGGGCCAGCCCAGCCCTCTATGATCTCTTTTGGAGTCTGGGAGCTCAGCCCGGCTGCAAAGTGCTGTGGTTGCAGAAAGAAAACAAAACCCTTGGAGTGTTTTATGGATAAAAGCGCTGGAAATGCAGATGGAGCTCATGAAGCGTTTTGGAGGGGCTGAGCTGTGCCCTCCAAACAAGCTGAGGGGGACGGGCTGGGCCGCTGCTCCACGTCGCTATGGGGCAGAGGGTGGCACAGCCCCAGTGTGTGCCCCAGGGGTGGTGAGTGCTGGCCTCCAGCCCGGTGCCGCGGTGCGGTGCTGTGCCTGGGGCAGCACACTCAGCTCTGGAGCATGGCCCGGCACGGTGCTCTGCTATGGGGACAATGACAGGGAGAAAATCTGGGTCAGGGCTCTGGCTGGGCTGGGCTGAGGCTGCAAGGAGGCTCTGCTGGCCCTGCTGGTCTGGGTGATTGTAGGAGGGTGATTTTTGGCACCCTCTGTTGCTGGGGGTGGGAAGATGACGGGTGTTGATCTATCTGCAGCAGCACGGCTGTCCAGGTGGGCGCAGGAACTGAATGCTGTGCCTATAAAGATGGCTATAATAATACAGGAATGCTTTTGGGAGGATGGTGGACGGGTGTTTGCGATGGGCTTTGCCTGCCTAGGGCAGGAATTGCTGCTGCAATTATCATGGGCGATAAATTAGTGCAGGGGGCAATGTGTGCATGGCACTATGGCTGTGCTGAGTCTGCACCTGTGGGGTGACACGTGGGGACAGGGATGGAGGTGAAATGTGCCACCACAGGGGCTCCTGCGATTGCTTCACATTTCTCCAGCTGTTTTCCCAGGCTAAACAACACTGGGATGGGCACATCTGTAAACAGCACCCACACTTCCAGAGAAGCTTGGCAATAGCTTTCCGTGGGTAGTGAGGAGATAGCTGGGTGCCAGCTGGGAGCATAGCAAAGGAGGAATGTTACAGGGAGGAAAAAGTGCTGATGGAGCTGCAAGGACCAGCGTGGGGACGTAGGGTGGTTCCCATTCCTAACCTGGCCCTATGGCACCTGCACATGGGGTATGCCCCGTTCAGTTCTGTGTAGAGTAAGGGATTTATTTGCCCTTGTCTGGAACATCTCCAAAACGCACGCTCGTGCTGTAGGTACAGGGCAAAAGTATTGGGATCCTGCTGGGAAACCTTCACCCTGCTTCCATGGGTGCCCTGGGGTAGTACTGCCCATTCCCAGGGCCAACATTGAGCTCAGAGGGGCTCTCTGTAGGGACCCGGTGCTGTCTGCAGCAGGTAGAGGGCTGGAGCACCCCCCACCTGGTGCTGCTCGAGGGGGTGGGAGTTGCTCTCGAGTCCCTGGGTCTGGGGATTTCTCCTCACACCGTGGCAGCGCCACCCCACTGGAAATCCCCGCTCGTGTTTTTCACTCCATGCCAGCCCCGTGTCCCACACCTGTCCCGTGCCCTCCCAGCATCAGCAGTGCCATAGGGCCACCTCCACCGGGGGGTTTTTCTCCTGCCCCATGGGTCAGGGCGTGCGCTTTGTGCTTCCTCTTTCCATAGAACCAGGCGGGCGGCATCAGAAGGTGGCTGTGCCTGGGGAGGTGCTTTCATGGCTTTTTCTTTCTTGCTTGCTTTTTCTCTTTTTAAAGTACTTCTGCTTTTCGAAATGAGCAGATGGAGATTTGGGTAATTCTGCGAAGCTGCCCGCTGTCAACACGCAGCACTGAGCTATAAATACGGCGGTGCTGAGCTGCTCTCCTGCGCTGGGTACCAACTCCTGGCTGCCTCCATCGCTGCTGAGCCGATGGCTCTGTGCTGTCGGGGTCTGTACTGTCCGTGCTCAGACTGAGGCCAAAATCTGGGGTTTGGCACTGCTTCCTGTTTTGGGGTCGGGGCGAGGATGGAGACACCTGGGGACACCTCGACGGCGTGGAGGTGATGAGAGCATCACCCGCAGAGCCAAAATTTGCACCTGGGGCTTTTAATAGTGTTTCCCTGTGAGGTGTCAATCAGGAGCCCCCAGTGCTCTGAGATGGAGCCAGCACCGCTGTAATTACTGCTCCTTGTGCAGGTTTGGTGAGACGGGGACTGCAGGTTGTGGCTCTGCATTTGAGGTGACATTTCCATAAGAGCCTGGGGGACGTGCAAGGCTCCATCCTGAGCCCCAGGGCCGTGGCTTGGGGTCAGCCCCAATGGGATCGTGCCCAGGTGGCGATATCCTTCCCCAGCTGCAGCCGGTGGGTAGGGAGGGATTTATCTGGGGAGGGCTCCAGGAGCACAGTGACATGAAACAACCTCAGCCCCCGGCACGTCTGAACTGAGCCCAGACAGCACATCGCGATGTCTGCCACTGCAACAGGTGAGAAACCACACAGTGCAGAAACGTCCTGCTCAGCCCTGGGGGTGTTCCTGCGCTGTGCATCCTCCTGCTGCCCTCAGCTAATGCCCACCTGCAGCATTGCTGGGCCCCAGCCTGTGCCACGGGGCAGCACCGTGCCGTGTAGGTGGGACGGTGTCACCGTGCACTGCTGCTCACAGGGTGGTGACGGTGCTGCTGGTGGCCCTGAGCGTGGTGTGGATCCCCATCCTGCAGAGCTCTGGCGGCGGGCAGCTCTACATCTACATCCAGGCTGTCACCAGCTACCTGGCTCCTCCTGTCACTGCCGTCTTCATCCTGGCCGTCTTCTGGCCCCGCGCTAACGAGCAGGTGGGGACAGCTGGGGGACACAGTGACAGAAACGCCACCCTGCCTACTGGACTAGGGGTGGGGTCAAGAGGGAGGAATGAGGATGTGGCACTGGAGAGGTGGGAAAGGAAATGTAGAATCATTCAAGTTGGAAAAGACCTCTAAGATCACCCAAGCGCTGGCCCGTGCCCACCGTGCCCACTGGCTGTGTGGACATACAAAAGGAACATGCAAAAGCCCCAGGGTGGTGTTTCTGGTGGCTGGATGGGGTGAGGAGGAGGAGGAGGAAGAGGAAGATGCAGGTGCTGTCACGCATGGCCACCAAGCATGGCGGGGCTGGCAGGGGGCATCCCCTGTGTGTGAGTGTCACTGGGGATGGGTTTTGGCCAGCCAGGATTCACAGTGCTGTTCCAAGACCCTGGGGCTCCCCATCCCTCTTCAGGGCCTGTCCAACGGGGTTGTCCTCACCGTGGGGTTTGTCTTCTGGTGGTGTGGCCGTCCCCTTCCAGCTGTCCCCTTCTGCCCTTTGCTTTGCAGGGAGCCTTCTGGGGTCTGATGGCGGGGCTGGCTCTGGGGCTGGCCAGGATGGGGCTGGAGTTGGCACACCCCACGCCTCGCTGCGGGGTCCCCGACAGGCGGCCCTGGCTGCTGGCTGACCTGCACTACCTGCACTTCGCTGCACTGCTGTGTGCTACCGCGGGGGCTGTCGTGGTGGGGGGCAGCCTGATGACTCCCCCACCACCCTCAGACAGGGTGAGCAGAGCACGTGGGCACCCTGGACCCCGCGCCCCATAACTGCTTGTTTGGCAACATCGCTGTCACTTGAGGTGCACCCTGAGCTCAGCCAAAGGGGGGTCCCCAAGGAGGGGGATCATCTTGGGGGTGTTTTCCTTCTGAATCTCATCCGATTTCCAGCTGCGGAATCACACTTGGTGGAGCCTTTCCCAGGAGCCCCCCCAGCACTCCATGGACGGCACATCACAGAGATACCTGGATGGTGAGTGTGTCCTTGGGGGCACCCAGCACAGGGGGTATCCCTGGCTCTTTGTATGTACCATCCCTGCAGCACGGATGCCCTGTGCCTCAGTTTCCCCATGGTCTCCTGTCCCCACAATCACTGTCTGTCTGTGCCAGGCTCTTGTGCAGCTGCCCCGGATAGCTGGCAGACAACTGAAGGACTCCCAGCCCTGCGAGACACCACTGAGTCCCCTTTCTGGACCCGGGTCTGCAGCATCAACGCCATTGTCCTGCTGTGCATCAATATTTTCTGCTATGCTTACTTTGCCTAGCCCTCTGTCAGCCCCTAGGAAGAGAGGAATAGGTGGAAAAATGGGGATTCAGGTGATTATTTTTGGTCAGGTTAGGGATAGTGGAAGCTTGAAGTCATTGGTGCAATGAGCCGTGTATTCTCGGGGCTGCAGACCTGGCTGTGTCCTGGGGGACTGTGAGAGAGGGGGACAATGGTGGGGACAGTGAGACTTTGGGGTGGGCACAGGGGGGCTGAGGGGGGGCTGAACAGGTGAGGCACAGTCCCACAAGAGCCATGGCCTGGGTGGAAACGCTGCAGCCACACAGGAGAGTTTAATCCCAACACACTTTACTAACTCTAGATAAAAATAAAAAATGAAAAAGCCACAATTTGCAGCTACAAATGGCACCAGCAGGACCGAATTCCTCCTGAGCAGCCCTTCCAGCACCCCATGCCCCAGAACTGCTCTGCAGCATCCCTGAGCCCAGCCACGTCCCAGCTGACTGCAGCCTTCCTGGAGCTGGGGCTGGAGAGGTCCTGGCCAGGAGCTGCCACCCATCGTGACTCCACAAAAGTTTGGATACCCCTCAATGTCACGCAGCCCTCTGCTTCTTCACGTGGGTATTTGTTGGTGCTGGGAGCGGGGCAGCATCTGCCTCCAGCACAGCATCCACAGATGGCACTGCCGGGATCTGCAGCCCATGGGGACAGCGTGGGGATGGGGGATGCGCGAAGCGGGGCGGCAGCGGCGGCTCACTTGCGGATGGGGTGGACATAATTGCGGGGGAAGAAGCCAATGCGTCCATAGATCTTTCCCTGCCACCAGTTGGGGTCGGGGCAGTCCAGCACCTCGATGATGTCCCCGCGGTAGAAGGGCAGCTGGGAGCTGTCATGGGCAGAGAAGTCGAACTGGGCTTGCACGAATTTGGGTCTTTTCACCTGCAGGGAAACCCAAAGCAGAGGCATCAGGAGTGGGGAGACGATCCTGCATCCACCAGCAGCTCTGCTGGGTGCTGGGGACACTGCAAAGACCAACGAGCGGGGCTGGGAACAAAGGAAATCCTGTATGGGGAGAGCTGGGGGGCCCCAGGGGCAAGGAAGAGCCTGGGATGTAGGGGAGAGCCCTTCTTGATGCCATCCCATGGTCCCATGTGTACCTCTGGGCTCTGCTCGTCATCCCGAAGGAAGATCTGCTGCTTCTTGGCGATGGTGGTGGTCCTGTAGAAGTCCACCAGCTCATTGAGGGAGTTGAACTTCTCCTCCCAGAGGAAATATTTGCCATTGCGCTCACGGAGCACCTTGAAGTGCTGGACGTGCTGCCCGTAGCTGCGGACAGAGCAAGGATGGATGTTACTGATGGACCCCAAATCCTTTCCGGCACCATGTGCAAAGCCAGGATCCTACTCTAGCCAGCCAGAGGTGATGGTGGCGCTGGGATCCATACACCCACAAAGGGCAGGTAGGAGAACTATGGGCTGTAGGTTTGGGTGCCTGTGAGCCACAGGATCCCCCCAGACCCAGGAGAGCGGAGCGGGCTGGGTTCCTACCTTGGTGTGTTCCTGGTGGTGGCACAGTGGGGCCATGGAGCTGTTGCATGTCTCCACTGCCTCCAGAGCCCGGGGCAGGGGCAGGGATGTGGCCCTGCTGGTGACGCAGGGCAGAGTGTTGCTCCCTTTCATTATGGGCAAGAACCTCCTCAAATACTTAATTAGAGATTAGCAGTGTGAGAAAGTGCCTGGCTGGCCTGGGGCTGGCTCCTGCATGCTGGCTCTGGGTGGGGAGGGGGCAGCAATGGGGTGAGAGCCCCGGGGGAGGCTCTGCCTATTGGCACACCTTCACACAGCCCTTGCTCTGATGCCAAAACCATCGGCCCTGGGGCACCAGGATGCTGTGGTGCTCGTCTCCAGGGATGCTCATGGAAACGTGTCCCCTGGGCTGCACTTGCAGCTTGGTCCCAGCCCCATAGCCACCTGCATGGCCATCACCTTCAGCCACCGGTCCCCAGAGGGGCACTGGGGTCCCGTAGCAGCGTCCCGCAGCACTCACTTGACGGAGATGGAGAACTCCCCCGGCGCGCTCTCGCTCTCACGGATCAGGAAGGCTCCCACATATCTGCGCTTGAGGAGCAGCTCCTCTGCCACGTGCCGGGAGATCCTCCCTGCATACCACCTGCCAGGGGCACCGCTCAGCCGCATGCACCCCACCGCCACATCCCCACCCAGTGGGATGGAGACACCGAGAGGAACCCGGTGGGAGTGGAGTCCCCATCGGACCTGGACCCACCCACGGCATTTTCCCCCTTCGATGTGATCTCCAGGTGAGTGCCCGCCGCGCGCTGTGCTGGCCCTGCAAAGATGCTCATGCAGCATCACCAGCAGCTGTGACCGCATCCTGTTCGCCAGCACGGTGCCTCGTCCCCTGCTTCCCCCCCCCCCGCCATGACTCACAGCCCAATACGGAAGCAGCCCATGGGTGCGTGGTGCAGAGCAGAAAACCCAATGTTTTGGGATGGAGGCACCAAAATGAGGTCACTGCCGGTGCTGTACCCGCAAATGTAGGAACACCAGGCACTGGGGAGACCCTCTGCTACCTGCTGAACCTGCTGTGGTTATGACCGACCAAAGCTTTAGCACAAAGCATCGCTCTGTGCTGAGCCCAAAGAAGCTGTGGGGTCCGCCCCTGTCTGCCCCAGCTCCCCGCAGCCGCAGCCCCAAGCAGATTTCACTATGGCATTACAAAGTGATTTACCCAGGGATGATGGTACATAAAACACGGGTTCAAACTGGGGATGGATTATGCCAGGCTTTAATAACACGCTAATGGGATTGTGTCTAATGCAACTGTAATCCCATAATGCTTTGTTATTCCCCAATTATAGTTTATATAGTGGGCAACCTGGTGCAGGGATGGATTTCTGTATGCCCCAGGTGTGTGGGTTCCCTGCTGCCTCCCACTGCCTTCAGTGACGATGGCAGAGGGATGTGGCAGAGCCTGGCATTGTCACCCTGATGCTCTGTGCCTCAGTTTCCCCATGTGCAGGGCTTGCAGCAGCCCTTTGGGCACCAGGACACAGGGTTGGGTCACTGCCTGCTGCTGGCAGGGGGCTCTGTGGGGCAGGGCTGGTACTTACGGGTGGGGTTTGACTTTGATGTAGTTTTTGGGGACAAAGCCCTCGCAGCCATACAGCTCAGCCTTGTACCAGTTCTGGTCATCTTCCATGTTGAGGATCTGGGGCGGGAGAGGAGCAGGGAGGCATCAGCCCAGCTGCCATCCCCATGGCCCCCCACTGCCCCGGAGCAGCTGTCCCACATCACCCCCAAAATCTGGGAAAACGGGGCTCTTTTGAAGGCAACGCATTTCACTGCTCACCCGAAATGGAGGTTTGGCTCACCATGGAGGTTCCCAACATCCCCCCAAATCCCCCGGCCAAGGAAAGTGGGAAAACCCATACCCACAGGGGCCTGGCTGCAGCCAGCAGCAGCGTCCCCCGGGACAGTGGCAGCGTAGGAGGACGGTCCCGCTGTGAGCAGGAGGGCTGTGACACCCGTTTCCGCACAGCACCATTTTCCAGCCTCCCACGCAAGGGCCCTGGGGCTGCTGCACAGCTGTGCAAACAGGATCTGAAACCCTGGGGCTGCGGGGAAAACACGCCGGGGAGACAGAGCCGGGGCTGTGCATGGCTCCTGGTGCCCTCGGTCCCCCGTTTGCTGGTGGGGTGCCAAAGAGTATATCGGCCCCACGGAGAGGAGCAAGCAGGGGGGCAGGGTGCCCGTGACCCCGGTGCAGGGCTGTGGGACCAGGGGCTATTTTGAGGCTCCCTGAGGTTTTGGGGGTGCTGTGGTGGCAGCTGAGTCCTTCCTGAATGTTGTGCCCAGATGGGGGTTTGGGCTCATGGTCCTGCCGATGGGTTCCTGTAGCTGTGGAGCAGGGGAAAAAACAGGTTTCAGCCCCAGAGAAGAGCACGGTGCCACTGATGCCCCAATGGCCAGGGAGGCCGTGTGCCATGCCCTCTCCAGAGGTGTATCCCATGGCATGGACAGCTGGTACCTTCTACTGTTGTGACGCTGCTCTGCACCCCAAACTCCTCAAAAACAACAACTTCTCTTCCACAGAAAGCCCCAATCAGGCGACAAACAACTGCAACGAAAGCACCCCATGTACCAACACCACCCCCCCAGCTCCTGTCCCCTTGTACCTTCAAGGTGTCCCCTTTCTGGAAGGGCAGCTCATCCTTCTCCGTTGTCTGGAAGTTGTACAGAGCCACCGACTCCATGCTGCAGGGCACGAGCGGGGCCCTGGGGCTCGCTGCCCC
Organism: Gallus gallus; assembly: GCF_016699485.2. Classification (NCBI taxonomy): domain Eukaryota; kingdom Metazoa; phylum Chordata; class Aves; order Galliformes; family Phasianidae; genus Gallus; species Gallus gallus. Next base: position 5,175,455 of record NC_052545.1, read on the forward strand.
ACGGCACGGGGCTGTGGGGCCCGGGGCGGGTGCTGCCGGCAGGCAGGAAGCCGCGCTGATGTCACCGTGTCACCGGAGCAAAGCAGCGGTGTGGTAGGTGGGATGCTGCCAGAGGGCACAGCCACGCAGATGAGAGGGGTCCGGACGTACGGCGTCCCTGTGGGCTGTCGTGTCGAGTGGCTGTGGGATTCTGGAAGGAAATCGGCTGGCGATGGGATGTGGGTGGAGGTGAAGTGTGCTGCAAGCTGATAGACGGGAGGCTCTCTGGTGTCTCGTAAGGGCTGAGCTGCTGGCACTCAGTGGAAGGATTCGTGGTGGGAACGGCTCTTTCTGTAAACGTGGGGATGAAATCACGGAGGGTGGGATGGGCAGAGGCAGAGGTGAGCGGGGTGGTGCGTGCACCTGGTTTATTTGGAAACCAGACTAAAATAAACACGCTGTACCTGCAGTGCTCCCGGGGGAGCACTCTGACAGTCCCAGCACCGTGCAGCCTTCCTGGTGCACGTGTGCTTTGGCACAGCGTGCACAGAAAACGTGCTGCATGTTGGTTTTGCTTTGCAGTGAGGAATTAAAGAGGGGACAGCTGTGGTTCAGTCCCTCCCATGAGCCCGGTGTGGGGCACTGCCGCCATCTGATTGAGGAAGGATGAGCCGTGGTGCTCAGCACCCGTGGTGCTGTGTGCCCTGTGCCCGGTGATGCTCCAGTCCCTGGCTGCTATCCCCACTATATCCCTGGTGGAAGCAGGGAGGCCACGGGGCCGTGGGAACAGGCTGGGTGTCACAAGGAGGAGGGGACATGGTGAGTTGTCTGTGCAGTCACCACAGCCAAATGGGAAGAAATTGGTTCCCAGGGGCAGAAGACCAGAGCGGGATTTCGGCCCCAGTGGAGCCATTTGGGTGCCTGGCTCATAGGGCACCTTGAGGTGATGGACATGGAGCGGTGCATGGAATCATGCCACCCTAAGGGACAGTGTGTGACAGAGGGGACCTCGACGCAGCGGCAGAACTCAGGACCGGAGCAGGATTGGGTCCTGCCAGCAGATGGCAGCAGCATCCAGGGGACACCGGGGACACCGGGGACTCGGGACAATGTCGCAACGTCCGCTCACTCCAACCCTCCTGTCTCCATATCCTCGTGCATATGGTGCAGTTCTGGTGTTTCTTTCCCACATGTACATAGGAGGTGTCACCCCACGGCCACGAGCATCTGTGCTCAGCAGAACCAGAGGATCCTCCCTCTGCGTTTCCCTTCCCTGGGGAACCCCTTCTGCCTGTTTCCGAGCAGCCCCAAGCCCCTCCACCCCACTCTTGCCCCATCCCAGAGCCCCCAGAAGGAGCCATGGTCCCATGGTGTGCAGCTGCGGGTGCCGGGCTGTGCTGGGTGCCTGCAGTGCTCAGCTCCAGGAGGCAGCACTGACCACGTGTGGGCCTGAGCCAGCCAAAGATCCCAAAGCAAGGGGCTTTCCTCCCTCTCCTATTCTGTTCTGAGTGCCAGAATCTGCAGCCTGAAGCAAGGTGCATGGTGCTGCACGCAACAAGCATCGTCCTGCCTTGTGAGGAGAGCCCAAGGGCTGGAAAGAATGTGGGTATCATCATTCATCCACGTCCACCTTTCCTTGCAAAAAGGAGAAACTTGTGGCCCTGGGGACAGGCAGAGGAGGGTGGCACTGGTGCTGGCCCATTTGCCTTGGCACGGTCACCCTTAGGTTGCCCAATCTGCTATCTGCGTTTCATCAACATCCTGTGTTTACATGGCTGCAAATTCCCTGCGAGCAAGGGAGGAAGAGGAGGGAGAGAGCCTCTTCCCCTTCTGCTGCGCGATGGAGCAACCCCCGGCCCCAGGGCTCCTCACTCTGCCCCAGTCCATAGTGCTGCCTGGAGAGGCCAGGAAAGTGGAGTGGGTCCCCTTACCCATGGTATTGGTGGGAGGTGAAGTGGAGGGCCTGTGGGTGGGATCCTGGCAGTGGGGTCTCACTTTTGGTACTTGGTTTTGGGGTGATGGGTGTAAGCAGTGCTGGTGCCTGGCTCTGAGGTCAGGGCTGTGATGGAGACTCATGTGATGAAGGTGGCAGCTGTTAACGAGTTAGCCAGCAGCTGAAGGCTGAGTGCTCCCCCTATAAAAGGGGATGGAAGCCACCAGCTGGGTATGGATTGGTGGGAAGGGGAATGATGTGTGCTGACTTTAGGACCTGCTGCCTTCCCCAGGTGGCTGCTTTCATCCTGTCCTGCTCTGGGCTGTGTGAGCAACACCACGATGTGCTGGATGGGCAAGCCTTACAAACCTTTCTGCTGAGTGCCGCTCTGGAAATGTCTGACAGAGGCTGTTGGGGTGAGGAACCACAGTGGCATTCATCTCCCACCTGGAAGTGTTCAAGGACTGTGGAGATATGCACTGAGGGATGTGATTGGTGGGCACGGTGGGGTGAGTTGGGGTTGGGCTTGATGATCTGAGAGGTCTTTTCCAACCTTAATGCATCTACGAAAGGGAGAGGAATCAGAAGGATCCTGAGACGTGCAGCCATGGGGAGGGCACGAAGGCTGCTTGAAGGAGAGCTCTGCAGCATACAGAGGGTTTGTGCTAGGGAAATGGTGCATGTGTCCTCGCATCCTGGCACAACCTGCCACGTGAGCAGCGTCTGAGAAGCTCCCTCTTAACGGGGACATCTGTTATTTTTCTGGGATTTAATCAGAAAAAACCCAGGCGCGAAGCCTTGTGCGTAGGTGAGGGGATGCTGTGCTGCGGTGACTCAGCGGGGACGTCTGTGACTTTTGAGAACAGAAATGGTTTCAGAAGAAATTGTGAATGATGGCTCGCACAGGGGAGGCTGCACTCTCAGTCGGTCCAATTTTGGTTCCTCCTTAGGGCTGGCCTGTTAACAAAGAAGTTATTAATAACCAATGAAGCCCGAGCTCGCGTCATGCCTTCCTCTGGAAGTTTGGCAATAGCCGCTATGGTTCCTCCTTTAGCACCGTACCCAGCTCTGCTGTGGCTGAGAGGATGTGTGCAAGAGCAGGGTTGGATGCAGGCACCCATGTGGGGCTGTATGGGGGAACCCATCCATGGGCTGTGGCACAGGAGGTGGGGATGTGGGTGTCCACGGGCGCAGGGAGGCTCAGGAATGGGGACAGGGGTGGTGATGGCTGAGCCCATCACACTGTGGAGCAGAGGTCTGATTGGTGCCAGGGCAGATGGAGACCCTGGGGACAGTCAGAGGGAGGTGTTCCCTCACTGGGGGATGAGTGCGTGGCTGCATCCCTGGCCAAGCAGTGGGGACGCTGCTGGAGTGGTGCCCACGGGGTAATTCTCCGGGTGCCGGATGCACCGTAAAAGCCCTGAGAGAATCCAGGCACTGTGCTGCTCCTGAAACTGCCTATTGAGGAGGGAGATGAGAAGGACAAGAGGGAGGAAGTGGAGGGAAGGCGCAGCACTGAGGCCTTCTGTCTGGCTGGGGCGGATGCAGGTGCAGCTGTGGATTCCCCGGGTGCTCCAGCTGCTCCGTGCCACCCTTTCCTGCGGGGATGGAACAGATGCAGACAGGAGTTCCCCCTGGCTCAGCTTTTGCTGTGATTTATTCCTGCTGCAGCATCTGGGACAGACGCTTCTCCTGTAAACTGGGCCTTGAGGTGGGGGCTCTCTGAAGCCTTGTAAAGGCTTGAGCCCTCTCGGAGGTTTGCATGACCTTTCTCCCCTCCCTAGCTGCCCTGCCTCAGGAAAGGTTTAGAAAGGAAGTAGTTCTGAAATCTCTGCTCAGCCTGTCATCACAGTGTTCTGAAATGTACCAGTAGCCACAGAGGGGAATCCACACGTGTGGTCTCTGCTTCTGTAGAAAACCCAGCAGAGCAGAACTGCCTTGTGCCATTTCCCGGTGGTGGTGGTGCCTGGGCAAGGCAAGAGAAAAGAGAGCAAAGGCTGCAGGAGGCCACAGTAAAACGGATGGATCCTTCCCAGGACAGTGTCCGATTGTGATATCTGACACAGTGGCTGTGGAAATGCAGGGTAATGGTGCTGAGGCCTCGCCAGGCATCCGCCTGCGTGGGTGAGGCAGGGTCTGGTCTGAGCAGAGCAAGGCAGCAGTGCCTCTTTAAGCAAGCACTGTGAGCAGCACTTGCACGTGGCAATGAGAAGGCAGGGCAGCGCTTCCCCTAGGAACCTTCATACAGAGTTGGAAATGGCAGTGTTTGCTTCCGTGGAAGGGTTGATGGGATTCCCAGGAACCTGAGGACATGGGACAGGATGGCACAGGAGCAGCATGGCTCTGAGGCTTTAACGTGGGGGCTGCAAGGCATGGATGTGAACACAGGCTGTAAAATCTTCCCTGTGTAGGTGTCCCTGTGGCATACGCATACACAGAGATGCACATGAAATATGTAGCAAAGTATATGCAAAACATTGAGTCTGTGTTTATACAGAGTATTCCTTCCAGCTGGGCGTTCCCTTCAGCTCACCAGGCAGCAAGCTTCTGAAATAGAGATTTACTGTCTTCTTCCCTTTCTCTTCCTTTCTCAGGCTGAAAGAGGAACTGGTTTTGGTGTTGGCTGGCTTTGCTTTTAGCCAGACAGCCCTGGCTGACTCCATGCTCTCAGTAGGCTTTGCCAGCTTGCTGGCTCAGGGATGGTTAGAACCAAGTGCCCTGGGCACAGTCTCTTCTGGGAGACCCTCAGAAATTACCAAGGCGTGGGCTCCAGCCTGGCACCTGCCTTTTCACCCTCTGGGGATTGACCCTAGGTCTGCAGCCCAAGCTGTATTTGTTCGCTGCTGCCTAAGCCGGATCAGCAACACAGCCTCCAGCAGCACAGCTGCACTGTTCCTGGCTCCCCAGGGCAGAGGCATTCACCGTCTCAGTAAATCATTTTAGCATGTGTTTAAATCTGCCTTGTAGGACAGGCTCTGAACACCACCCCGGGTGCTGAAGGCTGAAAGGCATGCCACCTGTCTGCAAGGCTGAGAGAGCCTCGAGGATACGAAACATGCCAGCTAATGGAGTCTGGGGAACAGCACACACAGACAGCTTTTGGGAGCAGCCTGGGACAGTCCTGCTTGGGCGAGCTGGGAAAGTGTGTGGATGCTGTGATTTCAAGTAGGACGCTCGGGCAGCTTTGATGTACAGAACTGTAGGGCAGCAGAGAGGAAAGCAGCACCTGTCCTGCTCAAACCGGTGGAGTACAGCCCAAAATCACAACACCGGTAGTGATCAGTGGTGAATTGGTGAAGACCAATAGAGCAGCTTTCAGGCCCTGCTACGCAGATATCAGCGCTCTATCTTCCAGTCAATTGGTGACCATGGGGGATTTTCAGTACATGAGGCAGCTGAGGCTTCTTTGGCTCTCGCACTTGCTGAGCGGATTAATCAGTTTGTGCATCTTTGCAAAGGCCGGTTTCAGTATTGCTCAGATCTGTTGTGGATGTGACAGTTCGCGCTCCCACCACATTCACGCAGTGATGTGCAAGCACAGAAAGAGGCTTCTTGGGACAAGGAGGAAGTCTCCTGTCTGCAGCAGCTCTGCAGCTATTTTTGACTGAGGTTGAGGCTGTGGTTTGTGCCCCAGCAGAAGCACTGTGCACAGTCCGTTCCCAGCGGCTCCGGCACTGGTCTTGTCCCTTCTCTGATCAGAAAGGAGCAGGTTCCTCTGCCTTCCTCCAATGCTTACAAGGTCAGGGTGCAATCTCGTATTTCTCCACTTTGTTCAGTCTTTAAGAATGTGGAAACTCGTAGGAGTATTAATTAGAGCCGATTATATATAACCTGCTTGGCCAGTCACTGTGCCCGAATGGCTACTTCAACAGCCAGCCTCTGTGGGAGATGGAGGTTGCTCTTACAGGCTCAGCTCAGCCAAGGGAGCCCTCTGGTCCAGGGGCTGGCAGAGCAGCTCAGCCAAATAGTGTTAGAATTGACTGTGCTCTGAGAATTTCCTGCCTGCAGTGCTGCGCAGTGTGCACACTCTGGAGCCCTAATGGATTGCCATGATTCTCTCCCAGCCCAGCTGGTGAGTTTTTAATCTGCTTGGTGATTACACAGGGAGCGTGTATTTACAGCCCTGAGCTGCTGCTTGGTGTTTGTATTATGAAATCACCTGGGAAGACCTGTTGAGGGTGAGATGCTCAGCGATCAACCAGCTAGGAGTCGTGACCATGAATACAGATGTGAAAGTTGCAACTGGATTTGTGAGCCTGAGAACTGAGGAAGTCAGTTGCAGAAGTGGGAATCAGAAACCTCGAAACTGGGCCAAGTAATTAAGCAACCAGCTGGGTGCTGTGCAAACACAAACCAAACAGACAGCCCTCGGTTTTCATCTGTCAAGGGAAAAACCACGAGATTTTCAGCTGTGATGTTCAGTGATGGGCAACCAGCTGTAACCCAGGGGCTCAGTAGCACTGTCACAGATTGCTTGGTTTAAAAGAGGCAGACCTCAAAATGCCTCCAGTTTGCCCTGCTTCTGGAGTCCTGTCTCTGCATTAGTATGACATTTCTGCACTACCAGTGGCTGTAGATTTGCACTGGAGGTATAAAGCCTTTTTTCTCCGGGCTATAAGCACATGTGACATTGCTGGGTGCTTTGGGAGAAGAGCATGAAAGGAGCTCCTATGGACCATTTGCTGCATCAAGACTCTGTATATGAGTCTGGTTATACCTATTTCAGTCTTTCTACCCCTGATCATCTCCAGGTAAGGGGCAGACGAATCACTGGGCTTACACCCAGTGAGCAAAGTAGTGCTTTTCTCAAAGGCTCTGGGTTTTGTGCTTGAATATGAAACACTTTGTACTTGAGTCTTCTGACATGGCCACTGCAAGAAGCTGACACTGCTCTCACCTGTTGCTTGGTTGTACATGTTTGTGGTCAGAAGAATACTATCCCCTTGCTCTTGTCCTAGTGTACAAAGTGTATTTTTCCTTCCTCAGCAGTCTGCTCACTGTCATGCACTGGGCAGCGCTTGGGCCAGCAGCACAGCTCCTCCTGCTCTGCAGGTGTTTGCCTGGCAGGGCAGCCTCCTCCGGGTAAGCAACATCTGGGAGGAGCGAGGATGATCCACGGCCACACGAGATCCTTGCACAACAGCATACATCATCCTGTAGTTTGGCTGCTGTTATGACGCCCAGATTGGGCTGCAGATAGGCCTGGGGCAAAAGGGAGGTGATGTTCCTTGGGTGGCTGCTGGAATGATAAAGGAGCACAGAAGGGTGATGTTGTCCATCAGGCCCTTCCTGGCAGGAAGTGCTCTCATCGTGGCAAGGAGGAAGTCAGAGAGGGACAGTGTGAGCTGTGCTGACCGCAGGGGAATCCACGTCCTCCAGTGTGGGCCGGAAGGCTCTGGCTTAGCGGCAGTGGAACCAGGCGGTAGCAAAGTAGCCGATGTCACAGCAAATGTTCTGTGTCTTAGTCTGACACTTGAAAACTGTGCAGACAGTCCCACCAGGAGGGTGCTCCCAGCCTGGAACGGGCAGCACAGCCATGCTGGTTATGTCTGATTAGAGTAAAACCTCCTGTCCCCTCCTGTCTTCTCCTCTCTTCATCTGACCTTCTGCTGAGCTGGTTCAGAGAGCTCAGCTGGCTGCAATGCAGTCCTCCTCCCCAAAAAGTGATCAGCTCTCATCACAGACGGTGTTAGCCAGTGCAGGATGTAGGGAGGGAATGGGACGGGGTGGTGGAGCAAGGGCAGGAACTGCAGCACCCTGACCTGGGTCAACTGAAACTTACGGAGTTCCACCCCTCAGTGGGATTTAGAGTCAGCAACATCCTGGTTTCTCAGTGTGGCACGGGGAGAAACGGCACCTCCAGAGCAGTAAGGAAAAAGGCATGAAGGAGGGTGCCTGCAGAGGAGAAGGGCTCTAACTTCTGAAGAAACACAACGCTTGGTAATTACTACAAGTAAGTACATTTCAAACATCACCGCCTCTTGTGCTGTCAGTGCATATTCATTTCAAGAAAAACAATGTGCTGGGCTTGCATTCTCTCTCCTCTTTTCATGAATCTGCTAACGTGTTCAGAAAAGGTCTGTTCCAAAAGCCTGCATTAGAGGTGTATTAATTTTGAGCTTGTCAGAATGAATGTTTGCGCTGGAAACAATTCTACAAGTCTGTGTGCATCACAGATGAAACTAAAATCGTCACACTGGCCGTAAGCGTGCTCTATTCTGATTAAACTTGGGTTATTTACAGCTGAACTCAGGCACGGGTTTATTGGGGCACACTTTACCATTCATCTTTCTCATTTTCTCCCCTGTAACGACATTTATTCAAAGTATAGAGGATGTTTAAAGAAACTAACCCAAGTATAATAGGAAACAAACTTTTATTTTGGTCTTTATTTTAGACAAATTTTGTACGTGTGGTCTGGCTGCAGACCCTGTGGCTCTGTGTGCCCAATCACAGCATTTACCAGCACAACTCAGACTTGGAATGTTTCCATGAAAGATCCATGAATCCAGGAGGGAATAATCTGAGGCGAACACCACTTGGTATAAATCTGAATATTTTCCATATCACTGTCAGCAATGTGCAGATGGCTCAGAAAATTGAGAAGAGAGCCTGTGTGTGTTGAGAAATGCCTTGATTCTTTGGCTCTGAGGACAATAATGATTGCATTTGCCCATATTCTCATTTAATTAGCAGATTTACAAAGCTGGGCACTAAAGGACTCGAGTCCTTATTTACCCCCTTGTGGAAGCATCTGACTTCCCAGGGAGGCTGAGAAATGCCAGCTCCCACTGGGGTCAGTGTGAGCAGAGGATGCCTGACCTCCTGATATACCAGGCAGCTTCTTCCTTGCCTGCTTAGCACAGAGTTAAATGCTGAGCATTAAACACACCTTCATTAGATGATGCTAGTCTATTTTTGAATTGTTTCCTTTGAAGACCTATAGGTTAAGAATGGGAAGGGAAATTGGTAATGGAGCAAAAATGACTGTGATTGAATTGCGTGCAGCTAGAGCCATGCATCAGTATAATGAGATTCAGTCTTGTTTGGTTACAAATGCTGGAGACAGAAGCAGAAAATGTGATCCACCGAGCCAGCTCTCAGGAAATGAGAAACAATAGAGTGAGGAAATCAAATTTCAAACTGCAGAGATATATTTATCGAGTTTTCCTTACGATTTTTTTTGCAGAGCTTTTCGACCTTCTTGGTGCAGCTTTTTTTTTTTTTTTTTTTTCTGTATTTTTTTCGGTCAGCCGACATATGGCAGGAGGATTAGATCACTGCAAAGCACTGTTATTTGTGACCCATTTGTTAATGCGGGGCGGGGGTCACTGAGAAGCGACAAATGTACTTCTCATTGTTCGGTGCTTCTTGAGTGCTGTTCCTGTTGTCAGTCACGCTGTGGCCAGACGTTTGGAACAAACTCATTAGCTAATTAGTGGTGTGCTCAGCCCCACGTGGTGGCAGTTGCTGTGTGGGCGATGTTCACGTTATGGTGGTGGAAGGCCCTCCTGGGGCTCCCTGGCAGCCACGTGGCTACATTAGCCCGTGGGGCAGCCATGGCTGAGGCCGGCTGTGCTTCGGCTGTGCTGGGAGAGCCTCCTGCATGCCCAGCATCACACTGCAGCTCTCTCCTTGTCTTTCTGCTCCTTGCAGTGCAAAGGCCCCTTTCCTCCCACTCGCTGCCTCCATCTGCCTTCTCCACGTGGACTGCTCTGCTGCTGTAGCAGTTACTGGGGAGACGCCACGCTTATCGCCTTCTGATGCTGAACTCATTTTGCAGATAATGGCCTTGAACTCTGGCTCTGCCAACGGAGCTGAAATGTGTGCTGTGAGCAACTTGATAGAATGTCATGGGTCAACATCCAAGGTGTGGTACAGCCTGTTCAGAGAGGACAGGACTAGGATGGAAAGCTTGCCAAGCTGGCTCCTGGGTTTAAAATCACCGCACAATTAGCAGCTGGCTGTGGCTAGCTTGCAAGAAGAGTTTTAGATCTGCTGCAGTGAGTCTGCACTCACTGCAGTGTCCTCAGGATCGTCCCATTGCAGCCTGGGCAAATCTCTCTTGGTGCACCAAGAGAGACCTGGGGAACCTGGCCAGCCTAGCACCAACACAACTTAAGGTGTTAACACAACTGTATTAAAAAAACCCTTACTTTCTTTCACTCAGGCAGCTTGTTTTGCCTGTATGGAGTGGCTTGATCAAGTTGACAGAAAATACAGTGGTGTTGATACAGGTGTGCCAGCTGCAGGAATTCTCTGCTGGGTTTGTTTATTTGTACACTTGAGCTGCAGGCACAGCCCTGGAGATGCCTGGGATGGAGCTGGAAGCAGAGTGGAAGCTCACACCTGTTTTTGAGAGATCTGTCCAGAGATGAGAGGAAGTTAGGCAGGAGAGAAGGCAGAAGGTACACTCATCTTCTGCACGTTTTACCTTAAACAAGAGCTTTCTTCTTGTTCTTCAGAGCTGTCAGCACCTGAACATTAGGCTTAATGAACACGCATAGAAACATTAGCTTTCCATCATTGCTGTTTTTTCTGAATACGAAAAGAGGGAAGTATTCTTTCAGCTCCTGCTGATAGTGTTAGATGCCTGCAGATGCTCTGTTCTTTCACTCAGAATTTCATTCTGCTGGGCTCCCCCAGCTCAAGGTTAACAGCTAAGCCATATCGCAGCTAGCTGCAGACTTGGCTTCCCAACTACCAGATGGTATTTGAAGCATTTGGACTTGCAGCATTTCTAAAACAAGTTGCTTTTAATGCAGCTTACCCCGTGCTTTGCTGCAGTCCACGTTCTTCTGTATTTAAACCTCGCTCTGTCTCAGATTGAGGTCAGTGGGAATTTTGCTACCAGCTCCGAGGGATGAAGTGCTGGGCTGTAAAGTTTGCAGTGCTTCTTTCCCTTGGAAAGCAATACCTTATAAACTGTGTTTTGCTCTGCTTCCTTTGTTTTATTGTGTTTAATAAGGTGAGATTGCTCAGGAATTTGGGTTTTAAATGAGCAGTGCTGCTACCTGGAGCCAGCTGTAATGCGTCCCTCCTGGCCTCTGCTGACCTTTGCTGTCTCCAGCATGGCCACGTCCCATTTCCTCGAATTGTCCCACGGCTTTACGATAGGAACAAACACTCAGGGAACCATGAGGAGACCACTGACCTCCTCCAACTCGTGATCCTGGGCGCTGCATCCCCAGCAAGGGAAGATCACGAGCTGCCTGGCTCTGGCTTCTGCAGTCATTTCTGCATCTAGCTCCCCTCAGTGTGACCACAAAGGTCTCGGTACAGCTCCCACATGGAGCGTCTCTGAATCAGAAAATGCCATTAAAAACATTGTTTGTTATTACATTACCGAATATAATAAGGAGGAGGATAAGAATGGTGTATGGGGATGGTTGGAGGTGACGGTGAGCACCTTCTGAGGAGGAGGGGAGCACAGTGACCACAGAGGTCTCACTGCAGCCCCTCATTGTCACCCTGAGGCGTCCCCAAACACAGAAACGCCGTTTGAAACATAAATATTTACTGTTATATTGCTAAGTTTGGCACGAGGAGGATAATAGTGGTGAACGCAGACGGTTGGCTGCGATGGTGGATGCTTCTCGGGGCCTGCCGGCCTCCTGAGGAGGAGGGGAGCGTGGGGCCCACAGGACGCGAGGCCTTCCCGCTGCTGGAAGCAAGCGGCGGGCCTGGCTGTGAGGAGAAGGGGCTGAGGACAGAGCAGGAGGCACTGCGGGCAGCGCAGGGCAGGGCAGGGCAGGCCGCCCGCTGCCGCTCGGCTCCGTCTCCCGCCCCCGCTCTCTCCCCGCCGCGCCCGGCCCGGTGCCGCGCCTCGGGGGCGCGCGCGGCCGCCGGTTCCGCCTCCTCGTCCGCCGCCTCCCCCCGGCCGCCGCCATGTTGGATGGTGCGTGTGGGTGTCAAACCCAGCCAGAGGCGGCGGCGGACGGGCGCCGGGACCCCTCCTGCGCTCCTCCCGTTCCCCCCAGGTCAGTCCGGGACCGCGGGTGCGCGCTGAAAGGCGGCGGGGAGGCCGCCCCGGCCCCTTCCCTTCCCCTCAGCCTCGCCCCTCAGCGCAGGGTGGGCGCGGGAAGGGCCCCCCGGGGCCGAAGGCCTCGCGGCGGCGGGAGCGGAGCGGGGCCGGGGGAGGCCGCCTTGTGCCCCGCGGGGCCGGAGCGGCCTTTTGTTGTCTGCGTTGGGCGGTGGGTAGCAACAGTTCTGCCATCATGGCGGGAGGAGGTTCCGGCAGCGCAGCAGCCGGTGCCGCCGGGAGGAGCGCGGCGTTGGGCGGGGGGAGCGAGGCCGTTCGGGAGCGGCGTGAAGCAGCGCCGGCAGCCGCCCCCGGCCCGGCTCAGCGAGAGCCCTGCGACGGGGCTGTGGTTTCTTGTCTTAATTTGATTTAAGATTTCTTTTTTTCTTTTTCCCTTTATTTTTATTATTATTATTTTCTTAATCCTCTCCCTGCAGTACGCCGGATGCCGCGCGTTGGCTCTGAGCAGTTAGCGTGCTGCATTAATCGTTAGAGCTCGGAATGATATTTCAGCAGGAATCATTACGGGCTGCCAACAATGAGCCTTCCCTGTTGTAAAGCCGTGAGGCACAGCGCTAACAGCTATGTGAGCTCAGCGCTGTTTGGCCAAGGGGCGCGCAGTGCCTTCCCCCCTCCTTACCGCACATCCAGAAAGCTAAATAGTCGTTAAAATCGACACCCGTTAAACGCGTCTGACGATCTGAGAGATCTTTTCCAACCTTAACAATCCTACGGTTCTGTCATTCTTTTCCTTGGTTTACAAAAGAAGTACCCCAGCTCTACGTTTCCATCCGGAGGCACAGAGCACTTGTCCTGATGGCTGGGCTGCGCTGCGGATGTTGCAGGCTGGAGGCTGACTTCAGGAGTTCAGAATGCAAATCAGGCCACGGGGTTCAGTTGTATTATTCTCCCTGCTGAAATGTGTGTTTTATGGAAATATGGGGCTCTTGCGTAATTCTGTGTTTTGTGCGAGGCAAGGTCAGAGAGAACCGGGTTGCTTAGGTTTGAAATGCTGGATGTTAGAATGATTTTTGATTAAAATATAAACATATAATAACCATATCTCCGGCAAAATGCGGCCTGTTTAGGAAGTACTTCAGAATATGTTTGTCTTGGCTGATTCCCAGATACATTATTTTCAAACAGACTCATGTATCGTGTTTCCTTGTGAAGGATTAAAACTTTTGATACATTTTCTCTTGCAGTTCAGGGGTCACGGCAGACTGACTGGGTAGAGTTTCAGAGATAATCTGCCATATATTAAATGTTTAACCGTGTTATCGAAAATTACCAAGTACAGATTAACCATGAGTTTGCATTCCTGAAGACGGGTTCTGATAAGGCTGAGCTGACTGTGAGTTACACTTCAGGAAGTTTGACTTAGTGGTGCTGATTGCAACTTCCTTGATGTCACAGAGCAACTATGTGACATCATCCTGCTGCAAAGATGGTGCTGCATGGCCGTGCGGGGTGGCAGCCTTTTGTGAGTTCTGGCAAATGAAAAATAGAGCCTGCTTTTAAGAAATAGGGTATAAAAAAGTACTCCTTTTATAGGAGGAAGGAAAAAATAAAGACTTTTTGCTTAAGCAGGAGCTAACTAGGCTTGGGTGATATGTGGGGAAAATGAAGTCCTACCTGGAAGTCACCTGGTGTGCCTGTCCTACCAGAACAGAGACCCAAGCCCTGGCTATCAGTTTCCTGGTGGTAATTCCATGGTGTTTTCCACGTGCATTATTCTTTCAGTCATATTTAATGAACAGTTGACAAACATCTGATGTCCAGTGCAAGCAGTGCTGTATAATGCAGTTGTGCTTCTAGACTGTGTTGTTATTTAAATAACTGGTTAATCATGCTAATTGTGTTCCGGCTGTCAGCCATTTGATTGCTTCAAAACTTGGAGCTTTTAAGAAGCCTCAAATCTTGGATCACTGCTGTGAAATGCCAAAGGCCTAATTTGTTACTTCAGAAAAATGCTGATAATCTTGATGGAGGCATTGGCTTTTTTATTTTCTTCCTCTCAAGGAATAATTAAATTTTAATGTCTTAGGAGAAATGTCGTTCTGATTAGCTATGATGTACGTGATGCTGTTTCTGTGTAGGATGGGGAAATGAGTGTTGCTTTTGTCTGGTCAAGAATATCACGTACTCTGAAATCTTTGTGCAATGGCTAGTACTCAGGAAACAACTTTCCAGCCTTCCAGTGCCATATTCGCAGAGTACTAAATTGTCTCTTGGGATCTTACTAATAGAAAATGAAAGGTGTCTGGTTTGTATGAATGCCTGTAATGTTCTTTTTCCACTCTGTCTTGCTCTGATCTGTGCAGGGAAAGTATTGAAATGTACCAGTATCCTGCTGTCTTAAGTGCTTCAAAGAGCAGCGTTTTTTGTGCGTTTCAGTAGCCTAGCTGCTCATTAAGAAAGCATGAGACACTGTGGAGGAGAACAACATGTATGCTGTCCTCTGGAATAAAACCTTTTGGGTCTAATTGCAGGTCTGCTAGCATTGATATATGTCAGTTTGGTTACATACTGGTATGTGCTGAATAGCAGACCTTAAAAATCTCAGAATTAATCGGTTTTGGTGGCTGGTATGGGACTGCTTTCCTTTCCCATGAGGAAAAAAAAAAAAAAGAGAAATAGAATGCTTGTATAACAGAATAAGTGAATTGGGAGGCTGTAAGCTTCAGGATGGATCTAGAATTGGATGGCCATAGCAGCCGAGCCTCTTGGGAAGCGATGTAGGAGGCAGAAGGTTACAGAAAAGCTGCTATTGTGTGTTTCCCTGTTTGCCAGTAGCAGTATTGCTTTGGGTTTTGGTGGACTTTGTGGTGGTGGTCTAAACTGTGATCAGACCAAATAGTTTGGATGTAGTTAGAAGTTTGGGGCAGTTTCTAAGTAGGAGGTAAATTAAATTACTGAGGTTGAGTTCCTTCAGACTGTACTGTATATGTTCAGAGTTACCACCTGAAGTTCAATGTATATAAATATCTAATACTGGAATTTATGTGAATGATTATACCATTAGAAAATGGACATAAAAGTATTCTGTTTTCTAGTCCCAGTGCCATTGGCAACTGGGAATGTTTATCAGAATTCGGTTTTGAGTTCATCTTTATGCATTTTTATGTGGAAATATTACTTTGAATCCTTTCAGTAATACGATGTTTAGTGAAATGCTTTCTCCTTTATAGGTAACTGTTATACAATTAAAAAAACTAAACTTAAAAATAGATCCCAGCATCAATGCCCTGCACTGCGTTAATTGTTAATAGTGTGTATATCTGTTTTCATGTAACCCAGGGCTGTTAACATAAATGTCTCTAACTAGTTCCTTCCTAGCTCGTTCTGGAGGTCAGGCTTGGTCTGCTCATGCTGCTCATGCCTTGCCCTGCATGCTGACCTGGCAACACCTGCTCTTTCCAGGTGGGAAACTTGAGCACAGTGCAGAGCTGTGCCATGAGCATGTCCAGCTCCAAATTGATCCCGGAGCTGTTTGCATCCCAGCCTCTCTTCATCCTGGCTTTACAGTGGAAGTGGCTGCGTGCAGTTTTCCAAAATCTCTGATGCTGTACTTCTGTTGTCCTGGTGCATGCAATTTATTTTCATTTTATCTAATAGTTCTTCCACAGTTAGGAATACAGCTCCCTGAGCTGTCTGAAGTAATTAGTGAGAATTCTGGTGCTAGACCTTCTGATACATGCAGTTCCCTTCCGTGTTGTTGACTGCTCTGTCTTTCCTCTAAGTGCTGTTTTATTAATGCAGCCTCCAGTTGCTGAGTCTTCAATCATGTACCAGTATAATAAATACTAAATTTACAAGGCATGGAAAGTAAAATGGTTCTGGAGGATGATCCAGATGGGATGCAGTCTGCTTCTGTGGAAGTGGTACAAACCCATCTTTTGTCTTCCAGACTTCTATCTCCATGCACTTTCTTGCCCTCGTGATTACCTTGCACTTTGCACACATACACCCATTTTATTGCTTATTTAAATAGATGTCCTGGTGCCTGTCTCTCCTAGGGTCGTGTGCACATTTGCCATGGCTTAGATAGGATCACCTTTAGACCCAATATTTTGTGGTATGGTTTTTTCCAATGCAAATTTCTTCTCTTATCTTACAGTAAAATATTAAGCTGTGAATCATTTGCTTTTTTATGCTTATAATATATCACTTAATATTTTTATAAATTAACTGATACTGTTGCTGTTGTTTAAATTGTAAAGCTGCTTACTAGTTTAAAAACATGCTGGGAACCTTTACCTGGAGATGTTTTATGTCCAGTCTGCAGGATAGAATCAGAATACCCTTGTCAGTTGTTCAGTGTAGCAGTAGCTGAACTCACGGCCAGTTTGTGGGCCTGCTGTTCTAGAAATGGCTGCTTAGAGATGGGCTGTGAATTCTGAGGGCTGTAGTTAAATGCCACATCTGTTCCTCCTGAGAAACTCAGTTGCCAAACATTGAGTTAACCTTGCTTGGAGGGATGTTTTTGCAGTTCTGAAGGTGTCACATCATAAGGTAATGTCTCCAAAATCAGGCCGGTAGTTTTCATTACTTAAGAAGCAGAAACCCAAGTAGAGTGAGCTCTGTATTTTAATTTGTTGGCCTGTTCAGTTGGGTTGAGCTTTGTCATGGATAAATCCCCCAATGTATGCTGTGCCCGTGCAGGCTGGAGGCGTGAGGTGGGTGATGGAGGTGATAATGATGATAGTGATGTTAGGGATGTTCTTTATTTTTTTTTTTCTTGGTTTGAACTTACATTAATTTCTAGGCTTAACATCAATTTAACAGCTTCTGAACCTTTACCAGGGCAGTGGTCTTTTCCTAGCTTTACTAGAACAGAGACATTTTAAGAATCTTAATAGAGAATCGTATAATCTTACTACAACTGCTCCTGTTTAAATCACTTCTTTGTACTTAAATAACAATCTGTTGCCAGCTATTTCTTGATTCTAGATTTTGTTAGGTGCAGTTTATCCCTCTCTGTGTTTTTGTTATATATTTTTTCTGGTTGTGCAACCCTTAGGTTGGCAAGCATTTATTTCCCAAACAGTTCTTCTGACTTCATTGGGACTGATTGCATGAGTAATTGCTCACTAGTGTAAGGGTT
The DNA here is from genome assembly GCF_016699485.2 of Gallus gallus. Classification (NCBI taxonomy): domain Eukaryota; kingdom Metazoa; phylum Chordata; class Aves; order Galliformes; family Phasianidae; genus Gallus; species Gallus gallus. The sequence goes on from NC_052545.1 coordinate 5,192,495, forward strand.
GCACAGTTCACAAATAAGACCTTTGTTTGTAGGACCTCATGGACAAAACCCACAAAAATAATTGGTATACAGTACTGATATTCCTCACGGAAAGGCAAAATAAAGTATTTTTAAAAGCAACTTCCTCCCTTGAGACACAGACATGAAAGACTCTCTCAGACATCTTTCCTTGCAGATAAAGAATCTGTACTGGAGTGGTTAGTTGTGTGTTGCTAACTGGGTGAGCTGACTGAGCAATGTTTGGGTTTGACCATTCTCCTGATTTTTGTTATGGTTTTGAAGCAGTCAGGATTTTCTCAGCCTGTTCTGTTGACCCAGTTGCTGGTGCTGCTGCCTTTCTGCTAAGATCCAACTCTGCAGAGGGATAAGGCTTGTGACTACAGCAGTGAGACGCAGATGTTTGATCCAGCCCATTCCCTAACCCTATGAAATCAGCAAAAACTTAAGATCATTAATTAATCCTCATCCTTCTGTTGTAAATAGAACTTGTGATGTGCCTGCCTGCCCTCTGACTGATGGCCTTGCACTCTGTCCTCTGTCGTGATGTATATGAAGGAAAGCGCTCAAATTATTGTTTGAAAAACAGAACTTCAGCACTTTTAATTATTCAGTTAGCTAATTAGTGAAACGCGTTACCATTTGGTGACATTGTTGCAGTGTGAGGAGTTATGTCTGTTTAGGGAGAGACTGGAATCCTGCATTTCCAGCAGTGTGCAGATCCAGGGGAGATGTGGTGAATCTTCGCAGTGCTCCTGCCCAGGTATTTCGTCATTTGATAAAACCTCTTTGTGCAAAAGCCATTTGAAAGCATGAGACTCACATCTGTTATCTGATAAAACATTTGCCTGCCGAGCATGCACTGGCTTATTGCATGGTTTTATGATTGTTTCTTGTAATGCTGTGCTTCTTGCACTGATTCTCTTTTATTCATGGCTTGAAATGCTTATTGATAATGGGAAGTGTTGCTATATTGTTGCTGCTGTTGTTGAACAAAGGTCAGAAAAGTTACACTTTGGCTACCAGTTTGGGAGAGCCTTTCTCAGAAAGTAAAAATAATGCCTCTGGTGGAATGTGTTCAGATAAACAGTGTGACACCAAGGGCTTCCCTTGTTAGGAGCATGCAAACAAAGATTGGAAATCAATATTTAACATTGCAGGTGCAGTTATTGAGAATGTATGTCGTTTTCTCCTGTTATATTCTGAAAGCACGGATTTCTTTGTGCTGCTCGGAAGAACAGGAAGGCGTGGTGTTGGACTGCAGTTACGTGTCCTGCTTTTTCAGTCCTTTTTCATCAAAAAAAACCCTGCTTTCTGAGGGTGTTTTTAAAGATTGGTACTTGGATGATGTGTATAAAAGATACTTGTGTTTGTATGCTTATGGCTCTCTTGGGAAGAGTTAATAAGGAGGCAACGTACAGAAAGCTTTGTAACGGGTCTTGTTTGTTTGTTTTAGAATTCTTGAATTTTAGGGAAAACAGGATAAATGTTCTTGTGACAACAAAATCACTTTAGAACTCACTTTTAAACTTCTATTTCAGAGAAGCACTGAGATATATAATGAAAGGATGTGATGGTGTTTTTTTTTAGTCTTCTGAACTGCTTAAGTGTTGCATTTAAACTTTACAAATCGCTGCCCCTTTTGTGGGACACGGGGGCACACTGACACATCTGGGGAGGCACTCTGACACGTCTGGCTTTCTGTATGTTTGACAACATGGGGAATAATCTCCTTTTGCCTCGTCTGCTGCTTAAAGCACACTGAACAGCATAACTGACGTTTCTGTGTCTGTCTTCCAACTAAGAGCATCCTCTTATATCTAATTTCCCAGTAATATGAATGTGATGCCTCCAAGAGAGTACTTACGGATGCTTTTGAAAGCAGAACTTGGTATGTATCTGCAGTGTACAATGCTGAGAAGTGCTCTGTGTGGTGATAATTCTGTGCTGACATTACAGGCTGCTGAAGCACTGAAAATATAATGAAGGACTGATTGTTTTGTCAGTTGCCTTCATTGTACCATTTTTAATACGCTTCCTGAGGGGGTTTCTGTTCTGAGGTTATGGCCCAGATGGTGCAGAGCACAGAGTGAGTGCTTCCACACTTTGGACATGAGGGGTCTGTGGGGCCGGGCTGGTCGCTTGCAGTCGATGCCAAAGATAACATGTTGGGCTTTGGTACTGTTAGCTTACCAGGTGTAAGTGAAGGAAACATGCTTGAACATCCTGAATTCAGTGTCTTTGTTGTGTGCGTGCCAGCACAGGGCTGTGTCTGGATGCCTTGGGACAAAGCCAGAGTTTTCAGCTTTTTTTTTTTTTTTTTGTCAGCGTGGATAGTGTATATAATGCACAGTGGCTTTTCCTGTCTCTGGAAATGCTGGTCTTTGGTCTTATTTTAAGAAGGGATTTCTTTTTTTCTAATTCAGAAGAAAAATACACTTCAAAGGAGGAGGAAAATCTATTTGTTTTCCTTTTCTTCTAGTTTGTGCTGTATAGAAAGGCTTAAATACACCATCAAGACTTGCACTGTGCTTCCCTTCCAACCTCAGAGCATAGAACCTGAGCAGATGAGGGTGGGTGGTGTTTGGGGTCACGCTGGGATGCTGAGCCCCACGCAGGGATGCTGTGCAGGGTGTGATCCCACTGGGTCCCTTCCAAGTCAGGGGGTTCTGTGGTTCTGTGATTTGAAATGCTGTGGAGCCTGTGCTCTGTGAGCCTCAGCTTGCACTTTGCCTAAACTGCTATTTGAACCGTTTTAATAAAATACAGTGTTGTTTCCATTTTCTCCTTTCATGGGAAAGCAGAGTAAAGGAGAATTAAGCACCACCCGCTGCTTGCATGCTAAATAGATGCAAATAGAGTCCCCTCCCTTAGTGTTGCATCCTTTCTCCTTATGGGTTGCCACCTTGTTTTGATTAAAGCAGTTCCATGGCCAACTCCCAGCCTGGAGGGCAGGTGAGAGGAAAAGTCCCTGATTGCAGCTCAGCTATTAACATATCTTTTGGAGTTTGTAACGTCGTCTTTTTGCAGAAAGCAAGGTGCCAGGAGCTTCAGAGAGCAGAGCATTGTCAGAAAGGCAGACATCAAAGTGGAAAGAAAAGATGAGTTTATTTAAAATATAGTAAAAAGACTTAAAACATTCATGCTAACCTATGAGAGCTATTAAAATTTTTAAAAAGCCTTTGAAGCTGAGTATTAAAGATTTAATAGTATTAATTGAATTAAGCTGTGGGAGTTAAGGATATGTAGACACATGTGTAAGTGTATGTATTCTAAGGCATTATCTATATTAAGGAAGCTGAGCTACTGAGTGTTGAGTTCATTGTACTCAGTTTGTGAAGGCTACCTTAACAAGATGCTGCTTATTCTGAGCCTTAATTAAGAGTAGATACCATAAAAACTGAAAGTGTAAACAAAAGTGCAATATACCAACTATCATTTATGAACCTGCTGTGAGACAGAGAAGACCAGACCTGGCGGACCTGACAAGGCAAAACAAGCAAGGTAGTTTCTAATGTACACTTCGGAGGTCATTTTGTTTCTTAATATTATTAGGTCTGATTTTTAATTATTATTTTTTTTAAGAATAGATACCATTTCCTTTCACTGTTATGAGTACAATATCTTTATACTGCCGTACTCAGTAATATGGTTCCTCTCACCTGTGATGCTTTACCTTTAGTGCTAGCCATGGGTACGGGAATTTTGGTGATCCTACTCCCATGTTTGTTGGCAGTGTGTTTTCTCTGAAGACCAGCTGATTTGGGGAGCAGTTTGCTTTTTGTGTATTTAGAACTTAGCACTGTTGGGACTACTTGTTGCTGGAAGGAGGTGGTCCCTCCCTGGCTTTGTAAATAGCTAGCAAGGAAAAGCTGGATTTGGATCTGTAGCACACTTAACAATTGCAGTGTTAGCCTGGTGTTGATAGAACTATGCATGGTTGGTTTTAGTTTTATTTTCCTTTATAACCTGAGAACTCTATTCTGAAGACTTAAATGACTCCAGTGCTAGCAAGTAGGGGAAAGCCAGGCCTGTATGTCATTTACTGGAAAATGAGCAATGAAAGCTTCTTGGAAGTGTCCAGGTGGTCTGGTGGAGGCAGCTGATGTCCAGGGGCGAGTGGGAGCAGACAGATTTCATTGGCACAGCAGTGCTGTGTGTAGGGACACAGCCAGCCTTGTCAAGAGGGATAACAGGATTGAGGGTGATCTTAGTACATTCATTTTTCCTCCTTCAGGAAGATGGTTGCTGACAGCACAGGGCGGATTGTTTGAGCTTTTCTTACTGCAAATGTAGTTACTAAATGATTCAGCATGATCCTGTACCCACGCATTTTAGCAGTATTGATGAATTCATTACCCTTCTGTTAGCTGATGGATGTTAATGGGCTAGAATGTCTGCTGTGCATTCGAACTAGATGAAACACTCTCAAAAAAAAAAATTAGAAAATGGTGTGGGTGAGTTTTTAAGTCTCTTTCTTGTTCTGTTTATAAATCTAAAGAGAGAGAGAGACTACCTTTAATAATATGCATTAAGGGTGGTTAAAAGAATAATCCACGGGGCAGTGCAGGCAGCCATGGAATGTACAGAAAATAGTATTACGTGGTGAATTTACTTAAAAAACAACAACAACAACAAAAGAACGAAAATCATATCTTAAGCTATAATCAGATGCATCTGAAATACCAGAGGTTTGACTTTCGTATTACAAGTGCTGTGTATTGCCCTGTGCCTCTGGGGCTCCTTTCAGGGTGTATGGAGCCCTAAGGACATGAACAGAAGTGCTCAAGGCAGGGTATCAAAACGGGGGGTTATAACGTGTGCTCTGCAAGAGCTGGCTGCAAGAAAATGCCCTTTAATAATGAAACAGGTGCAGATGCTTTTTAGTAACAAATCTTTGTCATTTTCTGTGTGAAGAGCAAACTAACTCCCACTCAAAGCATTTTCCATCTAAGTGTCCAGAATAGGTAGAGAGTAGGTAGAGTATTGATGCTGTAGGATACATTCAGAAGCGTGGAGCAATCACGATGACAGCTGAAAATTAGTGCATGTCTGCAGAGGAGAATGTGGGATTCTCTGGCATCTTTTAAGTAGATTTTTTTCCTAATTCCACAGTTATCAACAAAATAAGAATAAAGATAAAACCAAATATTTACATTTAGGAATAGGAGGATCATTATCAGTGCCTCAATGAAGCAAGCAGAAAGTTATAAATAGCATCATGAAGAAAAATCAGGTAGTCCTTATATCAGGTGGGTTGATTTCTGTTTGCCTTCCAGTGATTCACTTCCATCAAAGGTGACCTGTATGTAGGTCAAAATCAGGATCTGAGGCTGCACAGCAGCAGATCCAAATGACTGACTAGCAGTGTTTGGGAGTGCTGGTTTGTGGTAAGTGAAACCCAGCCTAAGTCAGGCTGCAGACAGGGGAGCAGCATCCTGGGTGCATGAAAAATATTTCGGAAACAGAAAGTGTATGATATGAAAAGATGAGGAGGAATACGAGGGAAAGATGAACAGGACAGATAGCTGGAATCAGTCTGTAGGAAGGGCAGGACCAAGATTTTTGTGGTGCTAGCCCTTTTTTTCTTCTTTTTTTTTCCCTCTTTCCCTTTTCAGTGGCTGTCTTCTACTTGAAACAAAGTGAAAAAGTTTTACTGTTCTGGGTGGTAAAAGGAGATTTCCCAGAAAATCCCTTCTTGCAGTTCTCACGGTTACCTGCTGAAGGCAAGTCCCAGGGCACAGCTGCTGTCATTGCAGCCATTTGGGCTTCCACATGCAGCTTTACCTTTTGCCTCATGAATTATAACTAGGGAGTGCTGTTGAAATGAATGTTACTTCCCTTGTTAGTGTTTCAAAGTAATTATAGTGACCTTGGGATTAATTCTGACCTGATCTGTCAGAAAACCCAGCTCCCCTGGACCTTCTGATTTTTGGCCAAAAAAAAAAAAAAAAAAAAAAATCCACACACAGAGAATTTTAGGTTATAAATTTTCCTCTTATTGCAACTTAATTAGTCTTGAACATACATCTGTATGTAGCTTAATTTTTTAGGGATCAAGTAACCTCATGTTAACTATTACCAGTGTGTTATAGGTGAATTAAGTCCACATGTTGATGTTTTGAGAGGAGTGTGCAAGTATGGTGGCTGTGTTGGGTGGCACTTGAAGTTATATATCCTGTGAATGGGCACTGAAGAATGTGGCTAAGATATTACATCAGTCACTGGTTTCTTTACGGGCATCCATTTGTGCTGGTAGCCAGTACACGTAAAAATGTTACCTGAAAACAACACAGCTGTGTCTTGGTTGTCTGAACAGTGATGGCTTTGCGGGTCTGACTGTTCCTCAAACAGTTTATTGGGAATTCATGCTGTAACATAAAAGTATTAATTAGTCTCTCAGCTTCTAGCTGTTGTAGCATGGAGAGTTAAACCAGTGTTCTTCCCTAATCTGTGTCATGATGAGTGTTTGCCTTTGGCCTATTGAATTTATTAATGTGGTTGCATGGCTGTGGTGTGTGGGTGGGGAGGAGAAACTGCTCATGGTGACGTCTGCTTCATAGTAATGAAGTGCAAACCAAATTGAGGTAATGAGATCTTTGCGTAGTTGTGAGGAGCAAGTACCTTCCCCAGTATGGCATCTGGTGGGTAAGCTCAAATATATATACACATATGGTTGTCGGTTGCATTCTAAAATTGTGATCATATAAGAACTGAGGATGTAGCTAACATTTTGTAGTCTAACATCTTGTAGTCCTGCAGGCTTTTCCACTGTACTAGTTGCGTTGCCCTGGTGGTTGAGTTGATTTGTCAGGCTCTGAGCTGGGTGGAGGTGTGATGGCTTCCCTGTGGCCAGTGCCCATCACCTGGTAAGCAGCCTGAGTACCAAGGCTGGGCTTCTGTAATCAGGTATAATCTAAGGCACATGGCAAGAATATCAGATGTCTTCCTTCTCCCTTCCAAAATGAAAAGAGAGAAATGTCTCCCACTGTCTGCAATATATTTGAAAACACTGCTCAGCATAGCTGATAAACTCTATTTAGTTCAAATTACTGCCCTTTTTTAAGGCATGCATTGGATGATTATTTTTTTCTTCTTTTCTGTGAGAATCAAATATGAAGTCCTTTCATTCAAGTGGGTAATCACCAGAGAACAAATTTCTTTTGAGAGGGTGGGTATTTTCACTGCCGTGTTGGATTAATTTGCATTTAGCGTTTCTGATTCAGTGCGTAATGACTTGACCTTATGCTGTTTGGTAATTCTGCAATGTTCTGTTACTCATTACACACCCGGTACTTGCTGTATTACTGGTGGAAAATAAACTGTGGTCTGCTGCATAAAATGAAGCCAGTACTGTCGATGACACTTGACCTAACCGTAGAAGGAGGAATGTGTTATTCTAAAGAGATGTTGTCAAAGCTTGTAATCCTAAAATTAGACCTCCAGCGTCGGTCGGATTTGGATTGTTGCGGTGATTTGCACGGCTCTCACAGAGGCAAACTTCAGAGCATCACTGGGGCTGCATAGCTGTACTTCAGCAAAGCCAGATGTGAGCCACTGCAGGACTATCGCTGACAGGTCCAGGCAGTACTGCTGTGCTCTTGTCCCTGCGTTTCTGCTCTGTACCTCCTTTTTGTAGGCTGAGCAGCAAGCTGAGCTCTCCATTCAGCTCTGCTCTCCTGTATTAGGTAGGCTTGTAGTAAGAGAAGGTGGTAAAGGAGTAGAAGCAAATGAAGGCAGATTTGTGTCTGTAAATCTACTTTGTGGCTGGGTGGCTGCGCGGGCTGGACTTGGCACTACTGTGGAATCAGTGCAGAAACTAACCTTGGGCTTCATGAATATGCATCGTTTGAAGGAGGGTATCTATCAGTATTAACTCTTGATTTAAAGAAATCACTCGGCCACCTGCTGTCTGTGAAAGCTGGGCTTGTTCTCTCATTTGTAAAAGGGAGTGGAAGGCTTCCAAAACTTTTAGTTTTGAACCATTTCCTTTTCTCAGAAATAAAACTGAGGGGAGGGCAAGCGTTTAAACTGTGTGAAATGGAAATCAAACCTTTCTTCTGGGGATAACCCTGCTCTTCAAACCATTTGCCAATCTGTGTTTATAATTCATTTCCTAAATAAGTGAAGGAAGGGTATTGATGGTAATTTCAGTGTCTTCATTTTACTGCTTTATTCACATGAATTGCTGTTTTCTCTGGTGTATAACAGCAAAAAAGAGCTAATAAGTGTGCTGCTTGTTGGCTTGTCTGCACAGTGCCAAGCTTCCTTGCTTCTCTTCCCACTCTTCTTCAAGCCATTGCAACATACAGTTGCCCCTCTTCCTGTTTGGTTTTGGGAACAATGTTTGTATTACAGTAGAATATTATACTGTGGGCAGTCTGATATTTTTTTGGTCATCCAGTTGTTCCGTAAGAATTACTTATAAATAGGGAAATGTTTTGTGAACTGAGTTTGGGAATTTCTTTAGCAGTGTGCGATCCAGTGTAAGAAAAATGTTGTGGAATCACAGAATCATTCAGGTTGGAAAAGACTTCTCAGATCCCCACGTCCAACCCATCCCACCATGCCCACTGATCATGTCCCCGAGTGCCACGTCTCCGCAGTCTGGAACACCTCCAAAACTGGTGACCCCACCACCCCCTGGGCAGCAGTGGCAGTGCCTGACAGCTCTTTTAGAGAAGAATTTTTTCCTAAATATCCAACCTGTTTTTGTGTCATTTTTTTTTTCTGGGTTATTACGTGGCTGGATTTCACATAAACATTTGTACTCTGTTCATTTATCAAGAACTGGTTCCCATGTGTGGCAAATAAGGCTTTCTAAAAGCACAGTAGTTTTGTCTTTGTACACATGACAAGCTGCCATCAGTGAAGCAAGATGGGAATTCACAGTGCCAGGTGATGTGAATCTTTTTCCTTTACCATAAATAGTTGCTAGCTGATGGTTATGGCTGGGGAAATGCGTCTGTGGGCAGACTTTATGCTCTGTGCAGGTGTGGGGTGAGTTTCTGTCTGGGGGAACTCTCCCTTACTCAGCATCTGGCAGCGCTTCCCTTCCAGCCTGCTTCTTTGCAGCCTGGTGAGAAGCACTCCCCAGCCCCTGGGGTCTCAGATGTACCCTAAAATACAGCTCCCCAAGGATCACCCGCCTCTGTCGCTTCACCCTGATAGCAAGGAGAGAGGATCTTGAAGTTTGTGTGTGCTCAGATCTCAGAAGTCAAGCTCTGTGCTGCCTGCAGAGCTGCTATGGGCCTGGTCATAGCACTGCCAGGGGAGTGCTTGGTGCTAGACAGCAAAAGCTCTTTGCTTAACTGCAGTGTGAGTCCAAGGCTGAAAGCTCGTGGTTATCTTTCCATGTGTAAAAGGAAATCTTCTGATGTAAATGAAGATGTCTGTAGTGACTGCTGAAAATTGCAAGATGATTCAATTAGTGACCTGGAAAAATAATATAACTTTTGATGCATAAATTAGATTAGATGTTCACTATATATACTGCAATTTGCAGTAATTTTTTTAATGCAAATTTCTGACAAACTTTTTATATTTACTGTAATTTTTCACCATTTTTCTTGCCCATGTGATCTGAAAGGCTTTCCATCGATCTCTGGTCCATACCTAACTGGGCTGTGTACATATTTACCTCCAGGCTCAAAGGGAGGGGCATTTATCAGTGGAGACAAACCCTGGTTTGAGTTTTGCATTCCTGAGATCTGAGTGGATTCTGCTGAAAGTCTGCATATAGGTGGATTCGTGTGGCTGCTTCTTTGAACTGAGTTTATTAAGGACTTTGTGGCTTGGCCTCAGTTCTGCATTAGTCTCAGCAAATTAAATATGGTTTCCTTCATCTAGTGAGTTTAATCTCTTGTGAGAGAGCTATTGAGAAGTTCGGTCAGGAATTCCCTCTGTCTGCACATTTGTGTCTAAAAAAGCACCGTGAGAATTCATTGGGATTATTTGTGTAATGAAATTATTGGCATAGAAAAGGGAAAATTAGGTACTGCCCTCCGCATTACCCTCGGTAGCACAGGGAAGCTTCACTTAGTTTTCTGCAGAAATATGTAGTTCCTTTTCTATCAGAGAGGGCCAAGGGTGGCAGGGTTTGAAAGGCTCACCTGAGCTGAGCAAGCCGAGAACCCCTTCTTTCCTCTGCATGACCTTCTAAAGAAACGTGCTAGAGCTGGTGGTGCTTTTCCAGTTGTTGGCAGGGGACAGTGGCTACAACCAACTGCTCTTGCTTTCTGCTGTCCTTGCAACGCTGGTGTTAAGCATGCAAACACAGATTTGTGCTGAAGTTGCAAGTGCATTGTGCTTCCTGGTGGTTTGTTGTGGGATGTAGATTCACTGAGGTCTCTGAAACAGTCCAAGCTTTCTGTGCAAGAATGTGATTGCGCATTAGAAGTGGTTTCTCACTTCTATGCAATAGGGATGTTTGGCTCTTTCTGATCTCTTTACTGGTAAGATGGGCTGTTGGGTGTTTCACTGTCTGTAATAGGGTCAAACGCTTCCTTTTTGTGATGCAGAAGCAGATAGTGAAAGCGTCACAGTTCTCAGTGAGGCTCACTGCTCCTGCTAAATAGTCTTGAATGTTACAACCAGAACGTGGAGGGGGGGAAAAACAACAGAAAAAAAAGCAAATGTCCTATTTCCACTCCCATCACCTTCTGCATTTTTAATAGACTAAAATGAAGTTCATAAACAAGGAACTTGGTGGGCCATGACTCGCATTCCCATTGCTGCCTGTGCCTCATAGCAAACCACAAATACTTTTCCTTTGTGGAGCTGCAGCTGGTGGATTTGCACAGCTGTGTTGTGATTGGGGTTGTATGGTTCTACATAGGTCACTCCAAAACTAAGACTTCCTATTTATTTCCATGGAAACTACAACAGATACAAAGAGCACAACAGCAGTATTCGGTAGAGTGAATTTTCAACTGCAGAACGCTATTTTTCAATGTAATTTAATGGAATATTGGTGGGAAGGTTCAACTTCTACTGCCATAGCACCACTGTCTGCCTCCGATGTGGCTCAACGTAATGGGAGGCATTACTTTTGGAGCATCCTTCCTACTTATTCCATTGGCCAGAGTTGGTTATGTAGGACTAATTTTTCTGTGTAATGTAAAATTCACCTTTCCAGTTATCATGTGTGGTATTGAAGGGATGTGTTCAAAATCTGTGATACTGGAAGATATAATGAAACGTGCTTTTCTTTTTCTCTCTGGTGGAGGCTCGTGGAGCTGAGAGGATGGGCCCTTTCTTTCCATCACTGTAATTGAGCAGCACACCAGAGTTGTTCTGCCATAGCTGAACTGAGATGTTTTCTAGGGAGGATATATGGCTTTGTGCTGAAGAAGTCATTATAGGGCTGCGTGCTGTCCGAGCTGACACTCAATTCTGCTTTCATTTTAAAAGGTGTAATAACAATTTGAAGAATGGTAACAGTGTTAGGAAGGAAGTCTGTGCTTTGCTTCTTTCCTGTGTTTGTAAGTGAGCCGGTTCTTCTTTTGGGTGTGTGGAGAAATGTTGTTAGAGGACATGCTAAGAATGCAGTCTCAATTAATGTGTCAAATACCATTACAGAATCAATGCTTAGTGTTCAAACAACTGGTGTATGTTGTAGCAAAATCTACCATTTTGCTGGAGTAACGTATTCTAAAGCTTAATAGGCCACTGTTTACTTGAAACAATGACATTAAAAAATAACTGAAGCAGATTTCCAGCTTCAGAGCTTGTCCTTGGGTTTTCTTGCTGGTCATTTTGGTTTTACATTTCCATTTTCATATAATTAAGAATTCTTCTGTGCCATGTGAAAGACATGCAGAGCAGAAATTGAGAGTCTGGTGACTGCTGTTAAATGCACAAAGGAAATGCATTTGGAACAAAACATTCCCCTGTAATCTGCTTAGCACTAAAGGTCACCTTGAGCTGAGTGCATCATTCTGTGCTCCTCCCTGGGCCTCGAGCAAACACAGAGCACAGTTCAAGATCTCTGCCCTGACCCTGGTGCTCTCTGCATTTGTCTGGGGCCTCGGAAATTGCTTGGTTAACTTGCAGGAAATTCTCTTGTTCTCTTAGCACAAGATTACTGCAGCAATGGGAGCAGACTGCGACTGTCAGCTCTAATGTAATTTCCCATAAACTCTGGAAGCTAATATTGTATTTCCTGTAATTAAAAATTCTAGGCAATTTGTTTCTTGGACTTTGGTTCCCTTTTCAAATTCTGCGTTTGCATCAGAACGGTGATTTTCTTGTTTTCATGCTGTTCAGCAGCTCAGATGTTATTGAGCTTTAATACTGTTTTATAGTGCGACTTTGCAGTGGTTACTCTACCCCTTATTCTTGAGGTGGGACGAGCAACTTGTTTCCAAAATGCAACACTCTGAAGAAATTGGGAGAGAAAATTCATCACTCAACTCTTAACAAAATTTCTGAAAAGTGTATCTAGTTTGCTTTCCAAGTAGGAATAATTGAAGACGCAACTAATTGTGCTTTGTTTTCTTTTCTTGCTTAGGTCATGATTTTCATTTTCTCGTGTCATTCTCTTGAAGAGAGGAAATGATTGTAGTGGAACTTCTTACAGATAAGCCACAGATACGGATTTGTCGTCGTTCAGAAACGTTCACAGAAGAGCAGATATAGCCCTTTTTTGTGTTCCAGCATCTGTCTTATTAAAAAGGGAAATAAAAATGACGACTTCATCTATTAGGCGGCAGATGAAGAACATTGTGAACAATTACTCGGAGGCCGAAATCAAAGTCCGGGAAGCGACCTCCAACGACCCATGGGGTCCCTCAAGTTCACTGATGACTGAAATAGCAGATCTGACCTACAACGTTGTGGCCTTCTCTGAAATTATGAGCATGATCTGGAAGCGACTCAATGACCACGGCAAGAACTGGCGACACGTGTACAAGGCCCTTACTCTGTTAGATTACCTGATTAAAACTGGTTCTGAGAGAGTGGCGCAGCAGTGTAAAGAGAATATTTTTGCTATCCAAACATTGAAAGATTTCCAGTATATTGATCGAGATGGTAAAGATCAGGGCATCAATGTAAGGGAGAAATCCAAGCAGCTTGTGTCTCTGCTGAAGGATGACGAGCGACTGAAGACGGAGAGGGCCCAGGCACTGAAGACCAAAGAACGCATGGCTCAGGTAGCCACCGGGGTGGGCAGCAACCAGATCACCTTCGGTCGGGGCTCCAGTCAGCCCAACTTGTCCACCAGCTACTCGGAGCAGGAGTATGGCAAGTCTGGAGGCTCTCCAGCATCCTACCATGGCTGTAAGTACAAGCAAACACGTGGAAAGCTTTCTTCTTCTATTTTATTTCATTTTTCCTTTTGAGATATATTCTATTCTGATTTACCATTAGAAGTGAGAGTACATACTGCTTTCTAGAAGGGTTAAGGTGCTGATCGCAAGGGGCTCTTTCAAGAGCTGGATCCTTGAAGGCCTGCTCTGTGGCACTGAGGTCTCTTGGGCTGGGTTTCTGGTCTGGAGAGGGTGGGTGTGTTGATATAACTCAATTTAAAAAGCAGTTGTTTGCTGTCAATTCCCAAGCATAGCATTGTAGGGCTGCCTTTGTGAACATGTTCCACTGTTTGATGTGAGAGGGCCTCAATCTCAGGAGGGAGATGGTTAATTTATTCCCCCCCCCCCCATATTTTTAAAAGAATTACTTGACCTTTTTTGTGCATTTTTTTTCTTCCCTTTTAAAAACAATTGGAAAAAAGTTAGGAATACCAAGTTTGTCTCACATCATTTGGTAGGTAGTTCATGATGCTGCTGTTCTATTTTAGCAAGAGTATTGGAATTGAACTTCCTTTATTGCTTTTCTTGCTTGCTCAGCTGTTCATAGAGTAGTAACACTTTAAATGTGTCAGTATTTTGAAATTTATACAGTCAACATTTGGCATGCAAGTATCAGTACTAAATACTGTATTTCATTCTTAAAATAAATAAATAAAACCATCAGAAAAATATAGTGATGTGGGAAGAATGGGTTCTTTATACCAGTGCTCGGGGGAACTCCCTGTCATGTTAGGAAGAGGCCTGAGTTGGCACTAAATCCTTCTTAATATAAGTAATGATCTGATGAAAGCTGCTTCGGCTGAAATGTCAGTGGTTGTGGTCTAATTCTGAAGGAAAATCTTTTCTTTAAATGAATGCTTATAGTGTGTGGGGGACTGTAACAGAGCCAGTGTGGTGAATCGATAGAGTGCCAGCTATACGAATCTGCAGTTTGTCATGTCCTGCATCCCAAAGTGCTGCTCAAGTTATAAGTATGGGAATGGTGTCAGTACCTCTGTTGTGTATGGGCGGGTTTTGGGGAAGGCAGTAGGAAGCTGGCAGGACAAATCAAGCTACGATGAAGAATATCTCAGTCTCACAGAGGCTGTAGAGGAAAAGCAGGTAAAGGTAACATTTTTCCAAAAGGAAATGCTTTTAGGACCCAGGATTATAAGCAAAAAGCTTGTGAAGACATCCAGGTATGACAGTTTCTATTTTTGTCTCTTATTTTAACAATGGAATAACAAATATTTTAGCTTTTCTTTAATCACCATCCTTGAGCATTGATTCAATATGATTTTTTTAAAGGAGACATATTTCTGTCACTGCCATAACACTTCTTTCTTTAATGTAGACCTCAGACCTCATTTATCGACCTTAAAAAATGATCCCTAATTTAGAAGATAGCTTGGAATATTGTTGTTTTTAACATCTGCTGAAGGACAGAACTAACAGCCACCAAGGTACACTGAGCACACCTCTGGTTTGTCCCACACTGGTATTTCTTCACCAGCTCATACTTTAATTGGGGCACGCAACCAGTGTTTGTCATGCTGAGTGCTGCCAGAGGCTCCCAGCTATTTCTCACAGCAAGGATTGAGCAATGCGGGGTGTGTTTCTGAGTTGTTATTCCTTGGACATTTGAGGAATTTTGATGGTGGACTAGATGTCAGGAAGCAAGTTTGGTCATTGTTTCAGTACTGAGCATGAGGTTACTGGATGTTCTCATTTGCCTCCGTGTTGGTTTGCTGCGTATCTACCTCAAAAGCAATCTTTCAAATAATGATTTCTTAACCACTTTTCTCTCTTCCCTCCTGAGCCTCATACCTAAGAAACTTTAGAAATCTCAGTCTTGTCTTTTTTTTTTTTCCCCTGTGGATTCCTCCTTTTTACAGACTCTCCTGTATAGAGGCATCTAGATTTAATTGTAATATCTTTCCCAATAGCATGAGATTTGCTTCTTAGAAAACGTACACTTAGCACGTTTGATTAGTATTTCAATGTAAATAAAGTTGGGGAAAGTCTGTAACAGCTTTTTTGTCAGCATGGTTAAGTAAAATATTTCATCTAGGTGTTGTGGTGTTAGCAGATCTTACTTTCATTCCTGGCTAGGCACAATGGATGGGGATTGCAGGTTTTGAAAGATTTTAGCTGAATGCCTTCTCCTTGTTTAAAGAGGTTGTGCTTGGCTGCAAGCATTTCCCAATTTTTAGTACTTTCTTGCAGAAGAAAAGAAATCTGAACAGTCTGAAAGTGCTTCATAGCCTTTGCAAGACAGCACAGGGGAAACAAGTAAATTCTCATGGATAATCTCTTAAGCTTTGGCAGGAGGGATGTTTCCTCTCCTGTCAGTTACTAAACAGGCAATATTGGAGAGGTCATTGCACCATTTTTTGTTCAATTTCTTCAAAATGTTGGAGTAGCTGAGCTGCACAGCATTGACTAAACATTGCAGTGCCCAAACTTCTCCTCAAGCTCCTCAAGCATGTGTGTAGGCTTGTATCTACTGTGCATACATAGTTTGATTTTTGTGTTTGATGTTGAGCTAGAGGGTTTTGTTTTGTTCTGGTAGGACTGTTCCAAACTGTTCTTCCTAGAAAAATAGAAACAGCACTGATAGCCTGTGTAGGATTAAAGATAAAGATCTCTGGAGTGATGTACCATTGTCCCTTACTGCTGCAAGCAGGGCACACTGGTGGACAGGGACACTTTCCCCTTTTCTTTGCACGTATATTCATCTGACTTCCAACAGTCAACTAGAAAAAGTGAGAAATGCAGTGGAGAAGCATGGTAGATTTCATTAACATCCTTTCTCCTCACAGCTTTGCCTTAACGTCTTAATGTTGGCCCTGAGTATCTCTGTGCTGTAAAGGTTGTCTAATTCTGGGAATATATCATGGCCTGTGGTGATTACTATTGATGTAGTCATCAGCAAAAAAACTACTAATACTTTTATAGTCATAGTCTTGTGATGTGTAAATAGAAGCCATGAGAGATGATATGCAGCTGCAAGTACAAAAGCCCCATCCTCCTGACTTCCGTGTTGCCAGCAGTATGTGATATGTTGAGGCCAGGCGCTAACTTTAGGTTAGGGGCTACTGACACTCAGGTTAGAAACAATGAACTATCCTATTACAGCATATGTAAAAGTTATTCACATTTTTTCAGAAAGTAAGTAAATTGTATAGATTTGCATGAAATCTGGTAGCAAATGTTTCGTTTCAAGTTAAGGGAATATAGTTGTGTGGTACTGAAGCTAACCAGGCTGGGAGTGGGAGGAATGTAAGGGTAATATGTGAAATGTTTGGGATCAGCAGTGCCTCACCCCTAATCTGGCTTTGTGTCTATCTATTGTCATTCTGCTAGACATTTGTCACCCAGCTTTGAGAACTTCAGATTGTTTCTAGCCTTGTTCCATCTGTGGCTGCCAACAATCACTTAAATAGGATTCTGGTTCTTTATATAGAGCTCTAAGTCCAAACATGAGGCTGACACAGACCTTTGTTAGAACTCCTGCTCTCAGTCAAGGCCTTCATTGAGTAACTCTCTTTTTCGGATGCTCTTTGAACAGAGACTCACTGCAGGGATGTCACTGGAGCTACCAGCATGACAGAAGCAGAGCCCACGTTCTTCGTTTCAAAGGATCCCCATAAAACACCAGTCCTCCCCTGTATTGTTTCATGTTTTAAAGCCAAGTTTATAGAAGCCGTGCTTTCTTGAGAGGTTCTGTCCTGCTAGGCCTGACTCAGGAGCCCTGTTAGTTCAGGCTGTATGCGTCCTTTCCTCAGCCCATCTGCTGCCTTGGTTTGGGCTGCAGCTAGAAGTGCTGCCGAGCACAGCTGGTGCACGTTCTGGTGTCCTGATCTCACACAAACGTGGCACAGTTGGAGCAGTGCAGCGTGCCCAGCATGACCTGATTTCACAGGAGCGTTCTGTCCGGAGGTAGGCTGGTTGGCTGGGAGTTCAGATTCGTTACACAGCTGGCATGATTGATACAGGAGTGATGGAGGATGGACTGAAAAGGGCTTTTATGGACCTTGTGAAATGCCAAGTCTGTTAACCTTGTGCATGAAGATATTGGGAGCAGTCTTCCTAGCTGAAATGATGTGTTTTAATATTTCCAGCAATTATTGACATTAGGTTGACTCATTCTTCAAAAGCAGGTTTGTGAAGCATCAGCAAGTTTGTGTTCACTCAGCTGTTGCAGCTTTTGACTCCCTTTTTCTTTGGAGCAGAAAATAATTCAGAAGTAACTAATTCAGGTGTGAAATGACAACATTCAGAATGCTCCGTTTTCAGTTTCCTTACAATCCATTCTACAGCCTTGCAGGCTGGAATACATCTCTGTTGAATCAAGGAACATCTGGCATAGCATCCAGCAATGAATCTGGATGAACTGTGGGGTAATGTCTGTAGTTTGAGGTGTTGCATTAAGACTGGTACACTCCTGTGTGTGTTCTGTTGGGCATCACTTGACGACTTGATTTAATCCTCTGACTGTTGTTGTGTTTTCTTGGTGCTCTGAGTAAAGGTGAGAGGTGTCATCGGTGTAACCAGGCTTCTGTACTTACACTCATCTAAATAAATATAGTTAGTTTGATCTACTAAGATGAGTGTAGTGATCACCTGAGAGAAAAATAATACTCCATAAAATAAACCTTTAGGATTTGTGCAGTGTTAAGTAAAATTTCCAAGTGCTCTGTCTCCTTCAGTACAGGTGGAAATCATGCAGTAAGGCTGACCAGCTCCCCCTTGTCACGTCAGTAGGTGCTGCTAATTCCCATTTGATATCAGTTTTCCATGGGTATCTGGCTGGCACAGTTCCACCCAGAACAAGCAGTTTGCAAATGGCATTTCATAATTTGAGAGGTGAAGCTCTCTTTTTCCAGGCAGTGTGGGGCTTCTTCGCTTGGTGCTGAGTGGCAATGAGAAACCAACAACCAAGCACATGCTTCTGGATAAAGATACTCAGTGTCATTTTTATGCTGGGACTGATTTTTATCACTAATGTAGGCAGTGGCTCTGCTTTCTAGCTGTGTACTGTGCGTATGTTTTAACTCATTACTTAACCGAACGTTTGGGCATCTCCAGAGGGCTTTTAATGTAGCCAAAATGAAGTACATTTCCAGTAAATACGTACAAAAGATGTCACAGCCTGTCCAGGAGACAGATGGTGCAGCAAAATCCTACTTTAGTGATTAACTGGGGTAGGAAATGACTTCCCCATGCTGCATTCCCCTTGTAGCTGTTGCTGAGCAGCTGAGAGGAGCCCAGACCTCGAAATTCTCACAGCAACCCCAGAGCAGGACTTAGCGGGTCAGAATCGATCTATTGAGTCTCATCTGACATAAACATCTGAATTAACTGTCATGTGCTGGGGGATGAGGGAGTCTGTGTGTGGCAGTGATACTGTCACTAAGGCAATAACCTTTATTCCTGCTCCTTGCAAGGAAAATGTGAAAGCAGGATGTGGTGGGCACTGAAAGGCAGTTGCGGTGCTGAGCAACTTGAGAAGAGATGCTGCTGGACAAAGCATGCCAGATGACTGCCAAGAGCAGTGTGCTCAATGTCCTGTAATCCCTTTAAAAAAAAACAAAACACTAATGTAGATAGCTTTACAACTACTCCATGCCTTTTGATGTGAAATGGCAATGTTCTAATGATGTTTTGTTTGTTTTTTTTTTTTAACGTGAGGCTAAAGGAAGAGTTTGTTGACTTAAGGAATCCATTTCATATGCTTGTAAAGTCATTCTACCATCAGCTGCTTACTTGTTGTGGAATGTAATTATGTCAGCAGAGGTGAAAAACTCCTGCGCAGAGTGCCCAGGAAACCACCTTCTTCCCCAGCACTGTGGTTACAGAAGCCAAAGGGACCTTCCTGACCTGCTGCAGCTGCCATCTGCTTCCCAGGGGCTGTACTGTGTCCCTTTTGTGTGTGTTTCCCACTCAGCTTTGAAATCAGTTAGGAATCTTCCTTTCTGTAATTCCTGCTGGAAAACTGCTTCTTGGAGGTGACCCAATTCCATTTGTATCTGAAGTTTATTTCTGGTTATTTTATACCATTGCTGCTTGCCCCTTGATCTTAAATGGCTTTTTGCACTCCATAGTATTGGCAAACATGATGTATTTAGCAACTGTAATCTGCTCAATCTTTTTGCAAAGATAAACACATAAAACATTCTCTGTGCTCAGAGGGGAAGCATCTTTGCAGCGTTCTGTTACGAAACCGTCGCTCTAGGATTTGTATGACTGGAATTGCATTTGGTATGTTAGATTACTTCTGGGTAATGCTTTGCAGTGGTGCTAATGCTGATGACAGCTGCGTTAAGCTCGTGGCTGGCGGTTAGCGGGTGGCTTGGCACTAAACAAAGTTCTGTATACCCCCATCACTTCACAGTGATACCACCAGCTTGCAGATGATAGTCACCAATGTGTTTTTCTTTCTGCATATCATCACATTTCTGTTCTTCCCTTCTCAGGCATCAGATCTTTATATTCTAGTTTCTCCCTCTCATGTGACACTGTTTCTGAGCATTATCTTGACGCTTTCTCATGATCTCCTACATTTTGTTGGTTACATAATTATCCTTTAGGTTGGTTTTATGGCCACTTGTTGAAAAAGTGTTGGGAACCTTCCTTGGGGGTAGGTGGTTCTGATGCCAACTCCTCTGCATCTGTTCTGTGCCCAGTGCTGCTGCTTGCAATGATCTCTAATGGTACCGTTCCATTTTGCATCAGCCACACGGGGTGCCCACTGCTTTTCCTCTTGATTAAATAGAACAAATGAACATAGGAAAGTCCTCAGTTCTTCTGTCATGTGCTACCTTCAGTTACCTCCTGCTGAGTTTTATCCTCTTGTGTTTTTATTTCTCTTTATTTTTGTGTTTGAGAATAGGGACTTTGCAAACGTTTTAAGGCCATCCTTTTCTGTGCTGTCAGATATCCTGTTCTCTGGTGTCCTTTTTATTCCTTCTTACTGTTTAATATTCCAAATAGCATATAGGAGAGCCAGTTTGCTGGAGCAAAATGGGTACCTGCAAAGCTGGCTAAATTTAGATACTTTATATCAGAAAGAGTTTGAAAAGTGATGGAATTGAAGTATGAGTAACACCTTCACCAGGGAGCTTGTCTGGCTGGCTTGGGAGTTGCAGGACCAGAACAGCTTGAAGGAATTGAATTTTTGGTGATAAATTTTTCCCTTCAGGAGCAGAGTAGGGTGGGATGGACACTGAGTGCAGCTTCCCGGATGGCCATGGGGTGAGAGAAGAGTGGGCACTTCTTACCTGGTGTTGGCGCGGTCCAAAGGTTAAGGGGAATGCTGGGGGCATTGAAGTAGTGGCTGAAAAAGTGGTTTTAAAATTACAGTTTGGCAATTTCATTTTTATTTCCCCAGCTAACGTACTGTGAAGGAACCTGATTTCTATGATCTCGACATCCTAGTTTAAAAACATAGTTCCGATTTGTTGCATATTAACATATATTTCTCAGAATTGTAGGTATCATTCCTGCCATTAAATTCATACATCCTTGCTAAAATAAAATAAGATAAAATTTCAGTTTAAATATCTGGGTACTAGAAAATTATCTGAGTGAGTATGCAAGTTGTTGTATGCGTTAAAGCTGTTAGAGCTATCCCATTGGGATGGGGGTTCTGCTACTGTCATGAAAACAGCAGCATGAAATAGTTCAAGTATTGAGAAATTCTGTTTTTAGATGCCAAGCCTGATGGTTTTTTGAGGATGGGGAGGGCTTACCAGCTAGTTGTTAGCTAACAGCCTGCACCCAAGGGCAGACTGGCCAACAAGAAGAAATAAACAGTTTCCCCTGACCTATATAGGACATTTTTTTTTAAAGCAAAGAATGATAAAGTATTTTTGTAAATGTTGAGACTGAAAGGCTGGTTTGTTTGTCTCAGAGCCTACTTCTTAGCATTTAAGAATAGTTCTTTATCTGTCCCATTTAGGACCGTATTATTTTACAGAAAAGTGGGCGGTATCCAGCTTTACCCTGATATTGGCCAACTCCCAGCAAATTCTTACTGATAGCAGAAGATGCAAGAAATACCAACAAGTGGTCCTTGAAGAATCTGTTTTGTACCTCCAGTTAATGACTGTCTCCCCAAGCTTTGTGGTGCTGGGGGTCTCGGCCTTCCTCGCAGTCAGCTTGCTGATGTGGTGATCCTGCAGTCTCGCTGGCACAAAAAGCCTTTGTTTCCCAGCAACATTTTTCTTTTAAAGCTACTGAACTGCCTTGTGGATTTCTCCCTTCTCAATTTCTCTGGCCATTGGCCGAGTGCTGAGGGCTCTGTGCTGGAAGCAGCCCTGTACCCCACCCCCCCGTGGCCTGGTGCTGCCTGCAGTGCTGCCACCATTGGACCTTGGAGAATGGTGTATGAATGTGGGGTGAATATTGGAGTGAAGGCATAAGACCTCTTCCACCTTTTTAGTGTTTAGCATGTAAAATTTGCTGCTTTCTCCTCCAACAGCAACGTCCCCACGAGTTTCCTCTGAGCTGGAGCAGGCCCGACCCCAGACCAGTGGGGAAGAAGAGCTGCAGCTGCAGTTGGCGCTGGCGATGAGCCGGGAGGTGGCGGAGCAGGTCAGTGCCCGTGTAGGTTTCCCACATGTTCATGCTTTCATAGTTACAACTACATGCCTCTCTTTGCAATGGCAGCTTGGCTTTGCTCCAGGTGGAATAGGGGGAGAGAAAAAAAAAAAAAGGCCGTTTTGGAAGATGTTGCTCTTTCATTCTTTTTGTTTTCTTATTGTTCTTTTAAATTTCTTTTTTAAAGTAGCTATGGCCTTCGTGCTGTTGAGACTAGTGGAAGATGGCAGTCGCTTTGCAAGAAGACTTTGTTGTGTGGGAAGATGTTAATCATCACACTGCTGAAGGTGTTTTCAGTTAGGAAGAACTGAAAACACGACTAGTCCTGAAAGCCTTCATTTAATGGGGCCAGCATGTGAAATGGCAGTGAATTCTGATTATAATGAAATTTTGAATGATCTGTTAATTCGGTAAGATCTGTCTGGAACAGAAGGGTGATCTAACACAGCGAGCTAGAATATATAAATAACTTGTTCTAAAATAATGTAGCTCCTAAACTATCACTCTTGTTATGTTATTGTGTTAATTCTTAAGAGGTTCATTCTGAATTTGGAGCAAATGCTGTAATTGTGGGTAAAGTTTACTGCATGTTAATATAGAACAAAGCTGTTGAATCTCAGCTCTGAGTGGAAATTCACATCTGCTATGCTGAGTGTCCATAATATTTTTAAAGGCTTCCTGAAACAAGCGTAGTATACTGCTGTATGTTCACATCAGGATCTCTGTGCTTTGAAAAGAAAGCTATCACCCTGTAAACTTAGTCATTACTAAGCAGTGAAGCTAAAGAAAGTACGAATCAGAATACCTCAGTTGAAATAGCTTAAAAAACTGTGAGGGAAATGCCAGTTGTGGAGTAAGTCAGCTTCTGAAAGAGCAAGTGAGAGCAAAAATACTTGCAGTAGTTGAATCTACCACCAACTTGGTAGTTGACAGATGTTAAAAACCTACAAAATATGCGTGGAATTGGCTAGATTGATTCACTTGGATTTCATTGTAGATATATCAGTTGCATTAGATGCAGAGAGATGCTGACAAAAGCCAGAAAAAGTATACTTTAAATCACTGCACCCTTCAGTGCTGATTTCAGTGTGAACATTTCATTTATAGCTTTCCCATTAGGAGTAAAATAACACATGGGTAAATTTCAACCAGCAAAATGGACATTGTAATGACAGCAGTTGTGCTGCTGGCGTGGTCAGGTTGCTCCTGACCTCTGTTTGAGCGAGTTGAGAATCACAGGAACTCTGTTCTCCTGCTGGGTTGCAGATGAGGTACAGGCAGTGAGGCTGGTGGTGCTGCGTGGGCTGTCCTGGCAGCGGGGCTGCACCGGAGGGAGCAGGCAGCACAGTCTAGGCTCATGGTCTATATCAACAGTGTTGATTTCCTTTGCAGGAGGAGCGCCTCAGACGCGGAGATGATCTGAGATTACAGATGGCTCTGGAGGAGAGTCGCAGAGACACAATTAAAATTCCCAAAAAGAAGGAGGTAGTGCCTTCAACTAAGAAATTCCCGGTTACGCTGCCAAAAGCTGAAATACAGTAACACAAAATAGCTTAATACTGAGCATTTTTATGCTTTTGGGATTGCTTTGTTGTGTAGCTTAAAACTTCTTCCACGCGGGTTAAATTTCAAAGTACTGGTCAATGCAGGTGTGTAAAAGGAGAAAAAAAAAATGCTTCTTCGCTCATGGGTTTGTACTTCAGGTTGGTAATGCTCTTGATTAAAGCTCAGATTGTTCCTACCCTCAGCATACTACTCTTTTGGACCTAATGGATGCCCTGCCCTCATCGGCACCGGCCCCACAGAAAACAGAGCCCTGGGGACCTCCTGCTGCTGTTGCAAACCAAACTGATCCCT
This sequence comes from Gallus gallus, assembly GCF_016699485.2. Classification (NCBI taxonomy): domain Eukaryota; kingdom Metazoa; phylum Chordata; class Aves; order Galliformes; family Phasianidae; genus Gallus; species Gallus gallus. Next base: position 5,216,242 of record NC_052545.1, read on the forward strand.
GGGGAGGATCCACAGTTGCAGCTACTGCCTCTGACCCATGGCAATCATTTGGTAAGAAATTTCTGCCAGAAAGAATGTTTATCTTAAAAGTGCTTGCCTTTCAATGTTAAACTTTTCCAGGTTTCTCAATAGCAGTGCACAATGTCATGCTTGATAACAGCAATGGATTAGTCCATTTTGGTTGCTTCCTGGACTCCAGAATTGACGTTCCTCTAACTCATTTTCAGGCAGAAACAAATGCAAGTTGCAATCCTTTCCATCTTTGTTAAGCAGCTGAGATTTTATGTGCACATTTTGAATCTTAAGAAAGGGGAGAAGAGTGAAGCTTTTGTCTTCTCTTTGCACAGCAAAAACAGCTCGTCTCACCCTGGGGAGATGCTCATGCTTTGGCTGCTAGTTGTGTCCAGTGTCATGGATGTAGACCTTTGCCAGCATTTAATATAGTATAGTGCTTAAGCAGGATGCTCTGGCTAGGAAGGCTGTAGCTCTGAATTGCCAAGTCTCACTCTTAGGGAAATCGAATGTGTATACCATCAGAATGAGATGGACTAAACTGTTTGAATTTACTTACTTACTATACTAAAGAAAAATTGAAGTGACTCTTAAATAGTCTGAGAGTTTCACAAGCTTTTGATACTAAGTTTGTGGAATTTCTTTCTGAAGGGAAATATCCAGTGTTTCTCGTGTTAAAGGGCAGTAATTCCAGTTTTTGCATGTTTGCTTGTGTATGTACTCACTTTGATGCCTCTGCAGTCTGCCCAAGGATTTACTCCTTTGCTTTGGAAAGCTAATGATTCCTCACAGCAGATGTTAAACTCTGGGGAATCGCAGTTGTATCTGTTTTCTTTTTTGGTTAGCTTTGGACTTTTTTCTGGGGGGGGGGGGGGGGAACGACTCTGCATGTTCTTGTGCAGGAGGACCATTCTTCCTGAAGGCTCACGGCTTAGTTCTGTTAGTTCTGCTTCAGACTGATGTTTCCAGGACCTCTGCTATAACTGCTGCAAAATTGTTTGTGTGAGGAGTCAGTGTGCTTCCCTCCGCAGTCATGATGACGATTTTGAAGTTTAATACTGAAGTGCATTTGTTTTTCTCATGGTGGCATTAAAGGCACCCACATAGCTGCTAGGACAACTGCAGCTTGTTTAAGTGCAATTTGTGACTCCATTGGTGGAAAAACTGCAAGCACAAAATTAGAACAAAAGTCTAAGTTTTGGACCCAAATGTAATGGAAATTCGGTTTAATTTTGCATGATTAAAATACAAACAAAACCCACCTCCCTCCAGTCTTGTACTCAATATATCACCCTCTGACAAGATTTTCCTTGCATCAGTTGCAGCTGTAGCATTTCCTCTCAGTGGCTCCCGACTTTATTAACGCCATATAACAACCCCTTGTTCCAGCCTGCTGGTTGCTTGGCTCCCAAGGGCAGTCCTGGAGATGTGAGATTTATGAATTTGACTACTAATAAAAGAGTGACTCATTAAACAGTATTTCTCAAATCCTGCTTGTGCTTTAGCATTTCAGCAGAGATAATGGAAGCTAAGGGAAGGTATCTTCCTGAGTGCTCTCATTTTGTAAGCTCTCTTTATGAAGGAAGAGACTTTTTTGAAAGCTTCCGTTTATGGGAAGCTCTGTCATTAGCATTTCTTGTGTGGCATTGCTTGTAACTCAGCACTGAGGGCAGATAAAGGAAATCTAAGTACTGGAGTGGGAATAGTTAGATTTATTTGGAGCATTTCCTGATCTGAAGCTTCAGCAAGGCTGTGCCACCTGTTGATGAAACAAAGACCAATATTGCAAATTGGATTTTGTACTGTGTGTATAGTGTGGAATTGTGATGCAAAGGGGGAGGGGTGTCGTATGTACTTTATGTACTTTTAATATATAAAGCAGTGTTCAGTTGTGATTTGAAATCCACAAGGTGGTTAAAGGCATCAACTGTATACTGCACGGGTAATTTTGTTCTTCTCTTGGGTCATACAGTTGTTTGCAATAATTAAACCATGTCCGAATTTCATTGGCAAAGTAAATGAGTATTCATCTACTGTCTGATTTGGTCACCGTAGGGTGGCACAAGATGTGTATTTGAAGCATTAGGTTGGCTTTCCTGCAGGGCAGGGGCAGCGGGAATGGGCACCATAGAAGCAAAGCACAAGTGATGCCTTCCAGCAGGGCCCTGGCCCACTGCAAATCTTAAAAATAATTTTATTCTGTGGTCCTGGGGTTTGATAAGCCCACATAGTGTTATATAGTGGAGGAAGGAAGAAGATGTTACCTGTACTAAAGGCCAATCAATTAGTAGGGTGGAAAGGAGGAAGAAATTGGCAGGCAATTACATATGGTGAGACAAGTTTTCTTCTATTTCCTTTTCCCCTTATGGTCTTAATCTGTCATTTTACAGAAGGAAAAGCCCTAAGACTGTGCAGGGCCTGATGACTTGTGAACAGTTTGTGATCTGAATTTATTGAGTGAAGAGTTGTTAATACCTTCCAATAAAAATTGGAATACTGAACATACAGGCATAGGGTTAAAAATTAATAATGTGGAAAGGGGCATCTTAGATTTGTGTCAGGAGGCATGCTTACAAATGAGGATAAAAGAAAACACGACCAGCTTGGGAAGCCGATGATATTTTTATGAAGTAATAGTTTTGTGGAAAAGGATCTGACAACTGTGCTGTCTGCTTCTTGCAGATCTCTTTGTTCGAGTCTTAATGTTATGTATTTTGTGTCTTTCACAAAGGCTTTTTAGAAACCTTCTGTGTATGAGTTCATAAGTATCCCCTATGTTGTAGGTCACTGCAAGTCAGATATTCTCTGTTGAGATGGCAAGTTCTGCAGCAAAAGCATGTTTGTTTTCATGTTGGAACTGCATGTCCTTTAAAATTCAGTTTCAAATGGGAGCTTAGTATTATTCATCTGTCTCCCACAGAATTTAGTTTGCTTATTTCTTCTGCACGTGTAACGTAGATTCTGAGACTTGATTGGTGTTCCTAATATTGAATTGCTTCACCTTTTTGTGTTTAGCATTAGTAGGCAATAATGACTCATAAATGAGTTTGATCTCCTAGGAAAGCTTTCCAAAGTGAACCTGTACTGACTTGTGTTGCTGTTGGCTTTTTTTTTTTTGGCAGGTGCCAAACCAGCTGCTTCTGTTGACCCGTGGGCAGCACCAGCAGGATCTGCAACTCAGTCTCTGTCCAAAAATGTTGACCCATGGGCTCCTGCTCAGCCATCTTCTACTGCAGCAAAACCTTCGGTGGATCCTTGGGGACCAGCGCCCGCAAACAAACCCCTCTCTACTTCTGGTGAGAAATTGTTTCATTCCATGTGTTCTATTTTAGTAAAAAAGTAAAATCTGAATGAGTTTTTATTTCATGTATTGCTTAGTTAAATAATGAGCTGAACAATTTGCAGTGTTGTTCTTTTGAAATAAACAGGAGTTACTATAGCTAGCAGCAAAAAGAACTTCAGATGTGATTAACTTGGAGCTCTGAGTTTGTGTTGCTGCTTTCTTAGTGCTCTCTTACATTCTTCTATTAGTATGTGTGGATGCATGCCGAGCTGTTACGACTGCTGCTGCCGTTGCATTTTTAAATGAGTTTTATTTTTAATTAGACAAGGACTTAATTTCTGGAAATGAATGTTGCTATAATTTTACCTTTCATCATGATAAATAGCTGTGCAGATGGATGTCTCTGCTGACATAGATTGACAGGTTAAGCAGCTCCACACGCTGAGATTTTTAGAGGTGCGAATTAAGGTTTGTTGCTTCAGACTGAGGGTGTCAAATCTGTTCCTAAACTGTTGTGCAGCAAGATCAAGAAGGTGCTGATATAATTGTCTGTTCACGCTCTGTAACTAATGCAGCCTTGATGAGTCTTAGTACCTGGAATTTCCATATTGGCACCGTGGCTAAATACATCCGAAATGCATTTTCTGCCAGTCATTCATCCCAGGGCTTAATAAACAAAGGAGTCACAAAGCGGATATTGTGAAAAGTTCTCTAACGTACTTTTGCCTTGGCTAAGGAATATAAGTGGATCATTATGGGATTGTTTAGCTGTGGTGATCGTTCTTTTTGTTTTAGAGTTTCTATTATGTACAATCTTGCTTGTTCTCTTTCTTGGTTTTTTGTGTTGTTTTTGTCTTTTTGTGCTCTTTAAGGAGCAGAGATCTGTACCCATGCTTGCTTGAAATGTGTTGAAGCTTAAAGCTAACTTAAAAATGAAAAAAACATTCTGGTGAATGCAGAAAGAAAAAGTAGATGTCAAAGCTTTTCAGTAGAGGGATTGCTGTTTATCTAGGTGTGGTTTTTATTCCCCATTTTGAGGCAAGGGTGTGTCTACATTTTGAAGATGTTTTGTTTTCATTTGTTGCAAGCGATGGCTGAGTTCTAGTGTTTCAGTTAACAGAGCCTTACCATCACTAGGTGATACTGATAACCTTTACTATTGCATTTCTCCTCCTTTTAAGTAAAATCTTATGTTACAGCGACACTACATTGGTGTTTAGGAGCATATTCAGAAGTGTATTTTTCTTGAGGGCTGATTAGCACACTCCAGAGTTCGGGCTGTGAAATCGTTGCTATCTCTTCTTCCACAGCAATCATTGCCTGCCTGGGCATCTAAGTGCAGACATTCAATAAAAACCCAGCATGCTAAGGTGTGCCTAACATTGTGATTAAAAGCACATTGCTATGAATCATTCAGCTGATAGTGTAAGGAGAATTCTCTGCCATTACCCTTCTCCTTGATCCTTCATAAGAGTAGGAGCTCTCTGGCTGCTCTGAACTGCTGCCCTGGGACCCAACAGAGTGGCTTCTTGGTAACATGAGTGGTTAGAAATTGCTTTTGGTAGAATCAGATGTGTGATGCAATCAAAGATCTGCTAATGATAGAGCTCTCTTGCTGTTTTGAACAGGAAGTACATCTTTTGACCTCTTCAGTAATTTGAATGGTACAGTTAAAGATGATTTTTCTGAATTTGACACACTTCGAACTTCCAAAAAACCAGGTATGCATTAAGTCCTTAGCACACAGACAGTTTGGGTATAGTCTCAACAACAGCTGTGTTTGTTCTTGAATTTTATGTAAAAAAGCGAAAGCCCGTTGCCATTCACATAAGCAAAGATTAAACCTGGTGATGATGCTTTTGTAAAGGCTTGTTGTTAACGTTTTGGGCTGTGCATGAGCTCGTGGGGAGCTGGCTTCTGGCCTTGTGAGCCACAGAACTTTACCCTGCAACCTTTTGATAGGTTGGCCCAGAAATTTGCTTGGCTTCTGTATTCATAGCGTCCAGCATGTGTTTGGAATATAGTTTGTATAGTCAAACAGAGCAGTACTGACTAAATTTCTCAGATATATAAGTTCCAATGTGTGTGACATTGGTAGGAAAATGAGGAAATATACTTTTATGAATGCTTTAGGGTGGTTTTTTTGTTTAGTGTTTTTTTTTTAATTTTGGTTATTTAATAGTTACTGAATAAAAACTGCCACATCTTAGCATGTGTGTGCTTTGATAATGTGTACTTTAAGGAAGATTCTGGCTGAAGTACTGGTGACTGAGTTGAAGCTGGGCTGGGCTTCTTCAACACAAAGAAAATGTGAGCAAAATCTGGGTACAAAGGGTACAGCAGTGGGTGCTGCAGGGGCGGAAGTGGAAGCTTTGGAGTGTTTTTTCCTTGGAAATTCCTGGTTGCAACATAGTTACAGGAATATTCACCAGGGCAAATTGGGCAGGGTATTCTGAAGAGCGCCGCAACTCTTGCTGTATCTTTTCATACTTTCCTAAGTAACATTTAGAGTGTATCTGCTTGCATACAAAGGGTGTTGTGTGTGCATGAATGTTTAAAGGTGACCTATATGAATGTTAGATTTTAAAATATTTTCCCTTGTCAGAGACTTCAGGGTTTTCTTTGCTTGATTATGTAATCAATGAGATAAGTGTTGTTTTTCTCTTTGTGTTGTTACAGCTGAATCAGGTTCCACTTTGCCGTCCCAGCATAGCGGTACCACAAGTCCTGATCTCTTTGATTCCCAACACTCAAGCATGACATCAGGCAAACAGAGCGCAGCTCGAAAAACCCCCGAGTCTTTTTTGGGCCCCAATGCTGCTCTGGTGAACCTGGATTCACTGGTGTCCAAGCCACCGCAACCTGTAACTTCGCTGAATCCATTCTTGGCACCAGGTCTGTTTCTGCACATTCCTTTGGTTATTTTATTTTATCTTTCCTATAGGAAAACTCTGCATAACTCATTCCCATTTGGTTTAACGTAAGCCATTTTTGGCTTGTTTTTCTTGATTGTTTCAGCCAGCAGATCATGATTGGGAGCAGAAGGGTGGGACAGTGTGGTTTCTAGGCGTGCTGCTGTTGAACGCCTAGAGTTCCTACCCCTGTGCAGCTGCAGTTGGGCTAGCTTTGTTCAAGCAGGTTTTCTTCCACTGCTGCACTTGCTCTCTTAGAAGCATCTGTGTTAGAGGAAGACTTTTGGTTATTAAAAATCTCTGAGCTAAAACTGACTGATTGTCAGAACAGGTAAGACAGGAATATGTGCCACCAGAGAACGTGCTGGGAGAGTGGTAGGTGGTAGAATCTTGTGGCAAACCCTTTTTCTACTGATGCTCAAGCAAATTAGTATTTCTGACTCCAACCTAGGTTTCAAATAGCAAACTTTGCTGTATGTTCTGATGGGCTGCTGATCATAGGCTGTCTTTAGTCTAGCATGGTAACCTATTTTTGATCAAAATACACTCTCAGTGTATCCCTGTTGTTCAGTGAGCCTTTACTTTGAGTGAACTCAGAAGGTGGCAGTAAACATTTGGAAGATGTGTGTATTTTTAAAAGCTACTCATATGCACTGAAATTTGTGTGTGACACTGGTGTGGTGAAATACTTTAAAATGGTATTTCAGTATCTATTTTCTTCACTTTTCTGGCAGGGAAAAAAAAAAAGACGACAGTTAAACTCCTTAAGTAAAGAGAAAGGCAGCAATTCTGAAGAGCTTGGCAGTGCTTACCCAGAGAAAATCTCTGTATCTGCCATTACCAGTTACTACAAAAAGTTTGTAAGGGGTCACTGGGCCATCCAAATAACACTGTGCATATACGGTAAAAGGAATTTGTAGTGTTGGCAGCAGCCCAAAAAACCTCAAATGCTGGGAAAGTCATTCTCTGCTTTTTCTAGCACCGCTGTAATTCGGAAACAAGTTGTTTACTTTATGGATTCTTGTCAAAGCTCAGTGCCAGAAACACGTACAGTTTCTAAATGGAGTTAACTGGAAGAGATCCTGAAGATCTGCAGTAGCTAGATAGCAGAAAGGGAGTAGAAATAGCCTTTTAAAGGCAAATTTTAAGGTGTTCTTTTAATTAAATGATCTCATAGGTGGTCATGTTTAACGTTATTGAATTTAGAACCTGTTACTTCTGTTACTGTCATCAAAAGTGGAAACAGTTGGTCAGTAAATGAACATTCTGTGGTGTGGGTGGCCTGAATGAAACAGACTGTTGGTGCACCAGGCTGCTGAGTGGCATCTGCTGGGTAATTTGGGGTTGGGAGCATGTCTAGAGGGTGCATTCTTTGCTGGAAAAGGTGATCTCCAAAACCTCAGCATTTGTGGAGGTGCGATCTTCCCTCTTCCCCCTTCTCTCAAAACTAGGTGCAGCTACAGCACCAACTCCAATCAACCCCTTCCAAGTGAATCAGCCTCAGCCACTCACTCTAAATCAGATGAGAGCAAGTCCTGTGATGGGAACCAGTCCTTCTTTCAGTGCTGTGCCACCAATAAGCATGGAGCCAATACCTCTGTCTTCCATGGCCCCAGTGCCTGTGGGAATGGCACCGATACCAGCTATGGGCACTGTGGCATCCATAACAAGGATGGGCCAGGGGATGAACGTGAGCATTGCAGGATCAATGACCCAACCTCTTCACAGTACAGGAATCCCGCCGTCAGCATCCCAGTCTACAAATACAACTAACCCTTTTCTCCTATAAAGACCCAATTAAAGGAACTTTCTTTTCATAGTGTTTCCAGGCTGAAGTCTTTACAGTGAAACAAACGTGGCCTGTGTGGACTGAATGGTGTGTAAGAGACTTGGAAGTAGATTTGCAGTTTACAGTTATGATCTTTGAAGAGTTGTCTCTACTTACCAGTTAATCTAAATCTAGTCTTTGCTACAGATGGTACCTTACTTTGGCTTGTTGAGCATTATGTGAAATGTTCAGACTTTTCACCAAAGTTAGATTCTGCCCATTTTGTTACTTTGTTAATCATTTCAATACACTTTCTAGGGAGAACCTGCCATTTTAAACTCCGTTGGCTGTTTTGTAGATGTCAGATGATGTGCTGGATCCTGAAATTACTATTTACCTGCATCTGTCACTTCCTATGCCCATATGATAGACCTGAGATTCAGAGTGCTAGTGAATGTTTTGCACATAACTGTACACAGTTCTAGACTGTTGGTTCACCCATAGTCCTTACTCTTAGAAGAGAATGATTCGGAGGGCCCAGGTGGCTGGTTTTTATGCATTAAACATTGCAACGCAAAATCGCACTGCTTTGGTATCAGAGGTCTGACCGAGAAAGCAAGCTTGTCTCAAAAGGAAAAAGCAGACAAAAAACCCAAGAACATTTGCAAGTTGTCAAGTATAACGTGTGCTGTTGTATGCAGTGTTGAATTTGTACACTACTCTAAGGACTCCTGAGGAACTCTCTGTGAGTGGCATGCTGCACTCGTGCTGAGTGAGTGTCCTGCTCTGTGCTTGTCCAGTACCAGCTTCGTTTGGAAGTTATGTGTATTTTGTTTTTATTTGACTTACAATGTGAGTTGAAAGAAAAAAAGAAATACAGTGGGACAACTTTGAATTCAGTTTCACCGTGGCAAGCTTTAAAACTAATTCAGGCTTAACCTTGCTATATGCAGTTACTCTTGTATACTTTTGCACATATTTTGTTTAGTACAGTTTCATATTTGAGTTTGCAGAGTTACCTGATAGTCCTTTTTTTGCTAATTTTTATAATGTGGTTCTTATTTAACTGTCTGGTTTTGATAGATTTATCAAGTCTGGCTGAAAAATTAAGATATTGGCAAATGTCATTTTTATGGTTTTAATGCCCTCTTATTTATGGTTTTAGCTCTTCGTTTCTGTAAAGAGAGTTTAAAAGGGAAGATTAACACTAAAATATTTTACTTTTAAATGAAGTATTCATAATGCAGTTCAAAACAAATTCTCGTGACTAATTATTTTTAGATGAATTGAATTTGAACATAACGTGATTTAAGACTACATTAAAGAGAACAAACACTAAAGTCTCCTTTCCCTTGGTTTGTTCCCGTTTTCCGATGACCGGAATGGACAGACGTGTAGCCTTCACAAAGGTCAGCAGAGAGGCTGTTGTTTTTTATTTCTTCTTAAGATGTTTAAAGTTCTAATGTACAAACACAGCTCATTAATTGTATGGACTAATTTTTCTTAATGAAAGGTGCGCTCCATATTAATAACTGGTTCCATTTACTCACTGTAAGCTGAACTGTACGTTTTAACTTGCATGTCTGGACTCATCGGCACCAAACCACGCTCAGGTTTCAGTCCGTGTCTCTGGTGCAGAGCTGGCTGCTCAGAGTGGCAGTGCTCTGAGCTCTGCTTTCACAAGCAACATAAACATGCGCAGAGAGTGTGGAAGGGAAGTCCCAGTGCTTGCTCCTGCCTCGAGGGCATCTCCGAATGAACTGATGCATTTTGGTGGCCTTTCCCTAATTAGGAGGACAAAAAAACAAAGAAAAAGCTGGAAGAGATTGCCAGTTTCATGTCTTGGTGCAGTGATGCTGAGTGGGGCAGTCTTAGGGTTGCGTGCTGCAGAGGGAAGGGCTGGCTGATGGTTGTGTCTTGTGGTGGGCAGGGAGGCTGAAAGACTATCAAATCTAGGGTACAATCACAGAGTTTAGCTGTGTAGGTCAGTGTAGCTCTATTAGTAGATGGAATGCTAAACGTGTGGATGTTTCTATGCAGATTGTTCTATCCTCTTGATACTAATGGATTTGCAAGTAGGATTCGGGATATTCATCTGCTCTTGTTTTCATAGAAGAGGAAAAAGAATGACTGTCCACACCCAGTCTGTCTTTTTTAAAAAGAAAACAAAAACATTCATGATGCCTTTCAGAATAAGGAAAAAATACTTTACTTTTTTGTTGTTGCTGAAGTTATTGAAAAGTTTAGACCAGGAAGGGTGTGATTCTTGCATATGGGGGGGAAGTGCTTTCCAATTGATCTGTGGCAAGATTTATATCTCATTATTTTTCCAGGTTAGTTTTATCAACAGTGAAATTGAGGTCACTTGATGTTTTTCCCTTAGTCAGTCACTTGAATGCATTTGTGACAGCTAGATGGGGCATAATCTATTCAGCCAAGCAGTTCTAATCACAGCCTCTCATTTAACACTAGGTAACTGTTTTCTGAGGCCAGATGGGGTTGATAGTATTTAAAATTATAAAGTCATCTGTAGCTCAGAATAATGATCTGTCACCGTGAATTGATCCAAATATGACGCTGGTCTGGTGGGGAGCCCTGGCTTAATGAAACTGCTGAATGGCAGATTGTTGCTTTCACCGAGCCACTTCTGCAAGAGCTGCACCGCTTTCCCATTGCGCGGAGATGTATATTGCGGCAGTGTGTGGCAAGGCAGCATGGAGCAGCGGTGCTGCAGGGCTGAGGGCTCTGCCCTGCTGACATCCAAGCCTGGAGCCGTGGCTCTGCCCCTGCCTTGCTGAAGCTTCAGCTGTGTCCAGAAGGGTGAATCCATTTCCTGATAATTTAACTGCTCCTCAGAATACTCCTTCGCCCTCCCTGCCTCCACCTCTTCCTGCATGGGGGATGTGTGTGCATCTGATCGTGTCTGCTCTGGCCTGTTTCTCCAAATGTGTTTCCCTCTTCCCCTTCTTTTTCTCACTTGCAGATATTAAAAGTGCTTTTGATTTTTTTAAAAAATGTTAGTATCCCAGAATAGCCTTACTGGTCAAATTGACCAAAGATAAAGTGTTAATTATTTTGTAAAAAGAAAAAAAAAATCTTGGCATAATTTTAAACCCAAAATAAGCTCAGTTATTTATTCAGTTTTATACTATATAGAAACTAAACTACATTAAGGGGACAGGGAAGGAAAACCGTGGTGGGTTGTGGTGTTTACAGTCTTTTTGAAGTCCCGTAGCTAAGACGACTATTGTTATCCATCTTCCCTTTTGCTGTTACAGTTTCTAATGTGTACTGTATGTATTAATATTGCACAGATTGTGGAGAAATATATGGTTTATTTTTCACAGCAGAATCTCACAAGACTCACTTCCTTTACAAGTGTTACAATTTAAATATTTACCAAACTGTTTTCATAATACTGGGAGCCGGCTGCTTTTTATGAATTTGTGCTGACTATTGACATTATTTACTGTATAAATAATTTATCATTTGTACTATTGTATCATAATGTCTGTATCTTTGTGTCATTTTTCCCGAGCGATGTCACGAATGTGATATTTAATAATGCCATCAGAACAGTGGAAAGACGAGGGGTTTGTAGGTGACTGGTCAGAATTAAAATTGTATTGCTTATATTCCAGATGTGTTGCTTCTTCCAGACTCTGCGTAGTGTTTGTATCCTGTCCCAAACCGGTGGCTGCCGTGCCTGATTTAGTTTTCAAGGACGTTGATGGATTGATTGGTTGAGATGATGAAGGTTTGTGCTAAAAGTCCAAGGCTCTAGGAGAAAGCTGATGGTTATTGAGAGTGATGCTTCTTGTATATTGTCAATGTGATTCCTTCGATGAATTCATGGCTTTCCTGGGGCAAGCCTGCTCTTGCTATGAGAAAGGGGGGTTTCTTACAGACCACTTAATTCAGAATCAGTTGAGACCTTACTAACTCAATAAAATTGGAAGACTTGTGTTGCAGGTGACTGAATTGCTTCTTTAAACCGCATCACCGTTCAAACAGCATTTTTGGAGGAATGATAAGCTACTTTCCCTGCAGAGGCTTCAGTATTTATGTTGAGACAGAAGGCTGTGGAGAACTTGACTTGTGAAGCCATTCACTCATGGAATAAGGGCTGGGGGAACTGTGACAGAACTGACTTCTGGAGCCCTTGCCTCCTGTTTTGCCTTCAAACTAAAGGTGCAGCCTTGCCCTTTCTGCAAGGTTGGCTCTGCGCTGTCAATGGAGCAGCCCTGCACTGGGCAGCAATGAGCTTGCTTCCAGCTGGGAGGTGATTTCAGCTTCTAATTTGGGATGGTTTAAATGGAAGGTACTTCATTATCAGGCTATTTCAAGAGCTGCCTCTCCAGAGCCCGCCCAGTTTTCCTGTAGCTGTGCTTTGCTGCCAGTCAGACTCATCAGCAATCAAATACTTAATTTCTGGTGCTGAAGCTGCAGTGGTGCTGGAGACCTGGCAGCTGGCGAGGCAGGTGTGGGAAGAAGCGTCAGGTCTGTGAATGATTTCATTTTGGATTTGTGGCACAGAGCTTGCTGTGGGTGTTCTCAAACCCATTGCTTCTGTAATGCTCCAGTTTCCCTGGAGAGCGAGTTCGCCTCTGGTCAGGTCTTTAATTCGTTTTGCTTCTGTTTTGGGGCATGAAAGGAAGAGAGAGAAACTTCTGTTGCCGCAGATGACAGCCAAAGTACCTTTTGTTTTTTGTAGCTCTCATTTTTACAGGCGGATGTTCTGTGGCTTGTGTTCTGCTCCTGTGCAGGACAGTTCCTCTCTGCCTGTGCAGTATTTGCTCCTCTGGCCACCACCTCTTGTGGTGACTTTATAAAACCCTTAAAAAAGAGCTGAGTTCTGCAGCCTGTTGCAAGCCAAAGGGACTGTTGGAGGAAGGCAGAGCTGATAACGCTGCTGGGAGTGATTGCGGCTGTGCCTGTGCTTCCTCTGACCTTGAGCAGGCTCTCTCCTCACTGCCCCTGGCTTCCTCTTCCTCTTCTGTGAATCAGGGTGGTATTTGCCTGCTTTTGGGGAGGAAAAGGGCTATCTGGATGAAGTATTGTCTAGCTGCTTGCCCTGCCAGCAGTGCCAAGTATTTCTGCTGAGTGTGTACATTGCTGCTACCTCTTGTTTGTCCTGGGTTGCAAGTGGTGCAAGCTTTGCTCTTCCGCTCATTTTCAGTGAACTGTGGGGAAATGCTTGTGGCCAGCTCGTTTTCTGGCTTTGGCAAGACTTCTGCAACTGCCTGCAATCCACTTTTCTGAGAACCAGACTTGATTTACACAGTCCCTCATGCTGAAAACTTCCACTTTCTAAAAATCGTAGCTATTGTCTGCCTTCCAGGTAATGTCCTCTCTGTATTGTGAACCGGGACACAAATGAACATTGATTTTTGTAAAGACAGCAGTTGGCTTTGGAGCTCAGGGTTATAAATAACTGAGAGCCAGTGTTATATATGATGGTAGCAATCCTGTCTCTTAGTGTCGATCGATTATACCCTCTAATTGTTGAAGACTTAAGACTTCAATGATTAGAAATGCCCCCTCTCTGTTCCCTTTGGTGCCTTAAACTTCCCTGCTCATTACCTATTAGGGTGGCTAATTGGCAGCAGTGTGGTGATCAATAGGGGAATGGCAGCCTACCAGTGTAACACAACCAAGGGGTGCGACATTCATTCATGAGTAAGTGAGCCACGTTTGCCGGTGGAGTGCTCAGTGGCAGAACTGCTGGCTGAGGCATGCATCGAAACAAACTAACATTGCTGTTGAAGTGCACAGTCTTTCTAAAGCATCTGAACATCTCCATAACCAGCAGCTGTGGTGCAGAGCACAGGCACTTGGCCTCCCTGTACAGAGGCCTGCAGGTGAGACGCTGAGGCAGAGGGAGCAGATACACAGCAGGTCAGAGTCAGTGCATGATGCAGGCAGTTTGGGTGCGTTACTGATCTGATCTCAATGCTCATGCCACTGGTTGAGCAAATGCGTTCCCATCCTCAGGTGAAAAAAATCAATGCTATTTCAAGTGGCTGGATTAAAGCAGTAGTAGAGGTGGGGTTTGTTTTCTCAGCATGGATTCTGGAGAAAGCAGTGAGGTCTCTGGTTTTCTGTGAGGGCTTTTTGGGTGGGGGATGGAAGTCAGAGGGGTAGCCAAGCTGAAGGGAACCAGTTTTGACTGATGTATCACCTGGGAGACCTTGGTCTGACTGGTATTGTGTTGGGTGGTGGTGTTTTATATTTTTTTTTCCTCTTTTTTTTTTTTTTTAAATAGATCTTCACCAGCAAGTCGAGCACTAAATGTAGTGATATTCTCTGAGGTGAATTTGGGTACTTAAATATCTTGACCTGAATAGAGGTATAAAAATAGAAGCCTTCTGCAGCTAGATGCTTCTGCTGATCTTCCTGCTGAAGGACAAGAGACCAAAATGTGTGCATCCAGCAGGGAAAGTCTCCTGTTCTCACTGTCCTATTGCAGCATGGCCTTGGCCCTGGCTTCAGTGGCCAGAAGATGCTTTCTAATGTCTGTGCTCCCGACATGGTTGGGTACTGGAAATGTATGATCACAGACCTTGAGTACAAGGGATGCTCCGGAGCCATCCTGCACCAGCTTTACTGCTCAGTGCCATCTACCAGTGCTGCTGGGGAAGTGCTGGAGGGAGGGAGTCCTGGCTTAATGTTGCCAGGCCCAGGTGGGCCATCCTGAGGCTGCTTTGTGCGGGGCTGAAACGCTGCCAGGGATAGGGCTGGGCAGGGTTGGAGCTGAAACTCTTGACTTTCTTTCAATCTGTTTTGTACCTCAGGAGGCTCCTGCTCCATAACCAGTGCTGCTGCAGGGAAGCACGTGTCAGCTTGAATCTGTCTGCAAGGCTCTCGTTTTCAGATGGAGATAATTTCTAGCTGCTGTATTCGTGCTGCTGCAAAACAGTCTCAGCAACCTGAGGACTGAGGCAGCTGGCACCACAACATGGAGCAGTTCTCCATGGGGGCATGACTCGGCTGTCCTTCATACAGTGCTATTAGCTAATTGTTTCTAGAGATCTCTCACATCCTCCTCGGAGCTGCCACGAGAGGGCAGGAGCTGATGTTGCTGTTTCTGGTTCTGCTAGAGCTACAAATACGTTTCTTTTCCTGGCAGGTTTTATAATCTCAAGAGAGATTCAGACTGCATCCTTTGCTGCTTCCTTCCAGGGCAGCTTCCACCATGGTGGCAGGAAAGCTCTCCCACAACACAAGGACAGTTGGTCTGTCCCTCTCAGCCCTTTCCACAGAGGGATTATTTCCACATGAAGTTTGATCTGTCCACTGCTCTGTGTGGAGCTGCAAGAACCTCCATCCTCACTGTTGTTTTTGGTATTGTCTGCCTGGCAGGAACACGGGGGGGGGGACACTGTATTGGGATCTGCATACTAAAAATCCCCCAAGTGCACTGTCATTGCAGTGGTAGATTCCAACAGCCGCTATGCTAACGCTCGCATCCCCACCACCTGCAGGGTAGCTGGACACAAGTTCCAAATAAGCAGGAAAAACTCTTTATGTGGAATTAAGAGGTTAATGGCCAATTTCACTGTCTGGGAGAGATTTAAGTGGAACAAAGCAAAGGCTGCGGTGCCAGCTGACAGCTTTGTACCATCTGTGTTACAAACGGCTGGGAACTTCAGTCCAGGGTTGGAGAAGGGAGAACGATTAAGTAGTAAATGAGGAGGGTGGGAACAGCTGCCTGGAGCTTTTTTTTTTTTTTCCCTGGGTTTTGGCTGTTCTCAAAGCATGGGTTCTTTAACCTTTCATATATTAACAGCAACTGCAGTAAACACTTACAGATCATAAATCCCTTCCTTATTAATGTCAGCCACAGCATCGTGTCTCTGTTCTTTTGTCATGAGAGCAGAGAATCTCTCCAGTGTGAAACAGCTGCAAACCCTCTGCCATGCCTGAGTACCAGAGACTTTAAACTGAGACAGTTGTCCAGAAGATCATAAAGGCAGCAGCAAGCCTGTCTCTGGGAGAACATGTTTATTAGATAGATCAACAGTCGCCTTTCTGAAGAAACAGATGGCATTGAACTTGGGAGGCTGTTATTGAAAACATCACCCCCACACGTGCCACTGCATAAGGAGCAGACTGTGTCAGGCTGGAGAGTTCCTACAGCAAAGTGTCCATGCACTAAACATGTTTTAAGATCTTTCAGAAGATGTTTGAGGTTCTTAACCAACATGCTCAGAATGCTAATGAATCAAAAGAAAGGAAAAAATAAGAGAGAGTAGGCAAAATGCCTTAATAACACATAGCGGTGTGGGATCAGCTTGGAGCCGTGTGGCCTTCGAGCACTGCTTTTCACTCTGGCTCCCTTTATTCACTTTTTTAACCACCTTTCTGAAGGTCCCTGCTCCTTAGCTGCGAACAGGGAAGGTGCACACACATTGGTTTTGATCAGGCTGTGTGGTAAGCACATATCAACCAGGTAGCAGGTGGTAGCATACTGTAAAGCTGTATGCAGGTGAATTCACTGCAGGCCCCTGGACATGGAGTTTAGATTTCATCTGGTATCAACTGTCTTTTTTCATGAGTAGAATCTCTGTTGTGCAGTTGAGCTCTGATTGGAAGGGGGGCAGGTAACTGTGCTCCAGGGAAGAGATATTTAAGCAGTGGGAGCTGTTAATGTTTGTGTGTTCCAGCTCTTTCACATACAGATATTTATTCTGCTACTGGCAATAGCTGCCTTCCAGAACACTTTTTAAAAGGAAACAAAATCTCTCCCATGTCTTCTGAGCCAGCAGGAAATACTTACTAATATTGATTCCTATGTGACTCAGCTGAAAGATTACAACAGTTGCCAAAACAACTGGTGGATCCCTTTACTGGAAGTGTAAAACCAACAAAAACGCACCAGGATAAAAGCAAAGAGATGATAAAGATCTGCAGTCACCTTTGGAGAAGTATTTCTCAATGTTACAAGAGATGCAGGCGCTCACAGTAACATCCCAGTGCTCGTGTTATCATTTTAGAAACTAGATTTATTTGGTGACACTGCACAGTGTGAAATAACCACATCTAATTGGCTGCTTTACTCAGAATCTGTTCTGGAGGCTCTGCAGCTCAACACTGCATATCTTTATTCCTACAGTTTCAAGGCCATGGTAATTCACTTACAGGGTGGTATCAGTGTAAGCCCTTCTCCCACTTTTCTCCTAATACATGCATTCAGAACCACATGAGGTTACAGGTCCACGTGTAAATAGGAAGATGACTAAGCAATTAGTCATTTTACCACTGCATATACTTTTATGCTTTTCTAATACATAAAACTGATACCTTGGATGATTCAGGACTTAGAAACAGCCATGCTGGCACAAACAAACAAAAACCCTAGGCCGCAGGAAAGACAGAAACAAAAACATTTAGACAGTGGGGTTTGTTCAGCCCACAGGAAGAGCACTAACAGTAGCTTGTAAGAGGATTCAGTGAAAGGCTGTGATAAGATGTCAGAGAAGAAGCTGTTCAGACTGAGGACCAGCTTTGTGTCCTCACACTGAAGGCATCTGAGAATAGCTTCAGAGCTTCTGTCACATACTGGAATGCTATAATGTGATGGAAAGTACAGCAATAATAGCAGGGTGGCAAAATCTTTGGTTGCAGCAAATGAGAACAAGCTCAAATGCAGCAGCCACAGGTGCAGAAATGAAGGGAAAAAAAAAAGCTGCTTACCTTTGGAAGGCCTCAGGCAGGCAGGGATCTCCAACAAGACACCTTCACTTCCACTGCCAACCCTTAAATGAGGTCTGGGAAGGGATGGATCCTGGCTCCACCCCTTCCACTCAGGTGTATTGCATGCACCTGAGCTTGGCCCTGCCTTCCCCCCCCCATGCTCTGTCATTCATTCAAGCCATGACTTAGTGTTTCTGTTACACTCCATCCCTTCATAGCATGAACCATTGACTGAGCAGGTTGAAGATAAGCCCTTTCCATTATAGCAACCCAGTACACCACGACACTTTGTACAATTTGCCCATCACGGTGTAGGCTGACAAAATACAAGACGACTGATGATTGGTTCTTGATTGAAGTTCATGTTCTTCTATGGGCCAGTCCTCAATGGTTCTGGAGGCACACAGTTGTTTGGACCAGGGATGGTTCGGCTCTCATTCCATCAAACTCTTGGTAGCCCACCTGCAGGTGTCACACTGATCTTACAGTGACCCTCGAGCATCTTGATGTCATGTTGCTCCTCCTGGTGATCCTGTGGACTCAAAGAGACTCATGAAGAATAGCACAGATGTTTCAGAAGTATCAGAAGGGGTAGGTTCATCTTCCATGGCAAGATACAGGTAGCGTTCCTGTCCTGTGTCGACACTTTGGCATGTCCTGGCTGTCTGTATCATACCCTTTGCCCTGACAACTGAGGCTGCAGAACTGTATCAGGGACCAAAGGGGGGACCCTGATTTGCTGCAGGGACATGATTAAGGTCTCCTCGGTGATGAAGATCAGCATTGACTGGCGTTTGCAGGCCATGTACCTATTACCAGGAGGACTACTGATTCCCCAATCTCCAGTAATCTCCCCCAGGTGCAAGTAAGCCACACCACTTTGGTCCTACTTGCACTTTCCAAGGCCATTCTATTTTATGGGTACCATGTTCTAGATTGTCAGGGGCAGGGAGCAGAAGATTATTTTCATTGCCCATTTGGGGTCTTACCTCACTATCAGTGCCCGTAATTTGGATCCTAAGCAGGGAGGCCCACATTGCCTGTAGCATCTTCAGGGCACTGGGTCCTGCCGTCTCTAGGCCTTTCATTCAGGTCCTGTATGGTTTCAAAGAGTCTTTTTGTTCACCCTTGCAGGGACTGAGAGTCTGTCTTCAGGACCGCCTTAAGAATATTGCTATAGCATTCAAGTCTGGCCCCATCAGGTTATACAGTAGGTGAAATTGCCATTCAATGTTGTTTTCTTCTGCCCAGCACTGTACCACTGTGCCAATAAAATGAGTCCCGTGGTTGCTCTTGATGACATGAGGTGTCCTGTAGGCAGCGTCAGCTTGGTGAGTGCCTTGATGGTATACACCTGGTTTGCTCTTGGTGCTGGATAGGCCTGCATTAGCCCACTTGCTTTGCTGATGCAGGTCAGGACATACCTCCTCCCTTCAGATCAAGGGAGGGACACCAGTATGCCTTACTGGTTGGGAGGGGCTTGTTGTAGTATGAGGTCCCTCATTCCTGCTGAAAATTTAACCAGGTCTGGACTCTTGAATGCATCGTGGGTCTTATTTTCAGAGGGGAAAAGCTCTATTTGAAAGTGAGGCAGTTCGCTCCATCAAAGATGTAATTTTATTCTCCCGTTGTGTAGTACAGCCTTCTAAGAGCTTGTTTTCATCTTCCAATCCTTCCTCAGAGGAATGATTTGCATTAATAGTTAGTAGCAGCAGCCATGCTACGGCAGATGCTGCTACTACTCTTCTCTTGGTCAAAAAATTTTATCCTAGCTTATTTAAAAAGTCAGTCATTTTTGAAGGGGATTTAATAATAGCACCATCATCCCATCAAAGCCCCCATTCCTCAGTAATCCGTGGGAAACCCAGGAATCCTGGAGTTTCCCCTGGGAGTTCCTCTTTTGATATATTAGTGGCCCCAGTGACCATCCAATGCTGTTTTTAGGTAATCTAAATAAGTATCTGCCTGGTTCACCAAGCATAACACTATAATATGACAGAAAGTACAGTGATAACAGCTGAGTGGCAAAGTCTTTGGCTGCAGCAAACAAAGACAAACCCAAATAGAGCAGCAGAGGATACAGAAACAAAGGAAAAAAAGCTGCTTACCATTGGAAAGCCTCAGGTAGGCAGCAATCTCCAGCAGGATACCTTTGCTTCCACTGCCAACCCTTAAATGAGGTCTGGGAAGGGGCAGATCCTGGCTCCACCCCTTCCGGTCACTCAGGAACATTGCATACACCTGAGCTCCCTTGGGTTGGCCCTGCCTTCCCACCAGGTGCTCAATCACTGTTTCAGGCTATGACTTAGCATTTCTGCTACACACACCGATAATAAATTACATGATTTGGGTCATTCATTTGGGTTATGCAGTGGGAAAACCTAGTTACAGCAAACATGAACGTTATCTGTATAAACAAACACCTTCCTCGCACTCTATTCTCTCTTCTTTGAACCCATACTATCACAGCAGTGTATGATCTGAATAATTATGTTGGCGGAAGGCTGTTAAAAATGTTGCAGCTTAGAACCTTGGCTAGCTCAAGTGTGAAACATCAAAATCTGCTGGCCTGCAGGGACCAAATTAAGCAGATGTGGTCCTTTCTGCTACTCCTGACTGTCCTGCACAGCACAGTGCCTCTGGTAACCAGTGTGACTTGAAGCTAAATACAGTACACACAGTTGATTTGCTGAGACTGTAATTTCATTTCAAATCCTTCTCTTAAGGCTTATTTTTTTAGCCAATCGCTGCACATGAAATTCTGTTTGTTCTATCAGAAGTTAAAAGCATGCAGCAGGCTTATATTTAACACCACAATCTCTTTAACACTTGTAAAATAAACTGCTGTCCTTTTTTTCCCTCCTGCAGCTTGATGCAGAAATAGAATCTGGAAATGAAAGAGCCATGATCTTGTTCTTCAATACAAAAGCCCAGGTTGCTGCACTAAAAACGTGGAAGGGTTTGTTTCTACAGTGCACGAACTATTTTATTTTATTTAGTTGCACAAACTAAGTACTACGTGGGATTATAAAGGTGCCTGCTGTGGCTTTTGCAGAGAGAAGTGTGTGGCACAGAGAAAAGCCTGTGTGTCTCACTGGAACATTTCCATACTGCCTTCTTTTTTGGAAGGTGTAATAATTTCAATAATTTCCCATTTCTACCATAAAATTATTAGTAAAAAAGAACTGGGATTGCACTGATGTTTTAAACAAAGGAAAATTAGTACAACCACAAACCTTCCTATTCTTGAAGTATAAAAAGAGTGTAAAAAAGGCTGTTACAAAAATACTTTGTGGGTCTTCCTTTGAGATAGTCCGATACTGTGCATAAAAATGCTAAACAGATCTGACAGCGTTAATGTATATGATTTTTCAACCTGTATCCTTCTGGAAGAATAATATTCTAGGTAATTACTCCAAAGCATTATGGGTTAGTGTTTTGTTTTTAGAATGAAGGTCTCAGGTAAAATGTTCTCACTGGAGTCAGATACTCATTTTCCATTTGAAGGAAAAAAAACCCAGCAATCCCCGGTGCTTAACTTCTGTGTGTACCTTTGACCGTCTCACTTCTGAGTTCAATACTTATGAATCCTTTCTGTAGCGGGCACCAGAGAGGGGTTCTGCATGTCGCTTGGGCTCACATCATAGCCCAGCTTCTTCATATCTTTAGTCACGACGTTGAAGGAAATGGTGACAAAGCCTTGAGATCGTACCCTCGTTACTAGAAGAAAGAAGACATGAATAACACTGGTTATTCACAGAGCAAATTATGAGTCATTGTTGAACTCAATAACAGGGCAGGACTGCTTTTCCCAGAGGACAAGCAGATGGCCAAGCTGTGGCCTGCTGTCATGCAAGGGTTACAGCAGGAGCTCCTGCAGAATTACCTTCTCTTCCTTCTCCCCGTGCTACCACTTTTGGATCAGTAAATTCTGGTCGTCTCCCCGTGAACCAACTTGGAGAAGAGAACAGAAAATACATAACTGGACACCATTGGTAAAAGAATTCAGGTACTTTAAAAATAAGCAGTCTGAAATTCTTACCTTGTAAACTTTTGCAGCTTGGATGTGGACTCCGGAACAAACATAGCAATGGTTCTTTTATGCCTAAAACAATTCAGACACATCAGAGCACCGAACAAAGAAAAAAATACTTTTGTGCAAAGTGTTTGCTTGCATAGGAAGAGCACAACTGAGTCAGTATCCAGGGACGAGAATGAAAGCTTAGCATGTGCTGAGAGTAATGGGGGGAGAGCTAATGTACTGCTCGTCATCTGTGGGCTGCCTTCAGGCAGTTCTAGCTTTAAGGAGTACCAAAATCCTAAAGGACTGCCTAGAATTACTGGATAACATGGGACCACTGCCAGAAATTCTGTGTCCCTTCTGCCAAACAAACAAGACATGATAAGCAGATCCAGGGATGCTTTGGTCTCTGAAATGACTCCGTACCTTGGAAATGAATCTCTGTTTCAGCCCTGAAAGATGACAGGGCTGTCAGCTCACCTTCCTGGTGTGAAGGGGATGTGAACAGCTCCATAACCCCTGACCACATCATTCCCAAAGAAGTCGGGTCCGTAGACGCTCACTACGATCTGCGGCCCTGCAAAAGATGCGGCTGTGAGGGAGGCCCCTCCTCACCCCCAGCCCGGCTCCCACCCCGCAGCACCCACAGCCGGCCGGGTTGGTGCTCTTGAAGGTAATCTCGATGGGGAAGTTCCAGACGAAGGTGGTGGGCGCGACGTCGCTCCTGGAGGTGATCTGGGAGATGCCCTCCTCCAGGCCCTGCGGGGAGAAAGCGGCGTGAGCCCGGCCCTGCGCTCGGCGTGCTGCCGGGGGCACAAAACGGGGCCTCACCGCTGCGGGAACCCAGTCCTGGCCGTAGACGAAGCAGAACTTGCAGTAGAGGTCGTCAAACCCGGGGAACTGCAGGAGAGAGGCTGCGTTAGCGGGGCCGGGCGCGGCCCACCCGTCACGGACCGGAGCTGAGCCGGGGCTGCATTACGGGGCCGAGCACGGAGCAATGCCGGGCTGAGCCGCGCTGCTCACCGCTCCGGGTCCCGTCCCGCCCCGCTCCGCCCCGCCGCTCACCTGCCCGCTCTCGATCTGCCCGTTGACGGCCACCATGAAGACGCTGGGGCTGCTGGCGGCAGCCATGTTGCCGGGGGGCGTTGCCATGGGGACGGACGGAGCGGCGGAAGGGACAAACTTCATCGGGACGCGGAGCTCCGCGGAGCGGCGGGGCGGGGTCTCGGAGACCTCCCCTCGAAGCCGTTCCTCCTGCTGCATCAGGCACGGGGAAACGGCCGCTAGGTGCTGCTGCTGGGCAAGGAGCCCGAGCCTGGGGTGTCCGGGGATGGGAAGGGGGAACACCGCGGGTCGGGGGTGTCTGAGGCGCCCACGTGGCTGTGGTGTTGTCCCCGCGGGTCACAGACCCGCCCTGGGTGCCGCTTTGTCCCCACAGACGTAGTTTCCATCAGTATTCGTTCTCACGGACGCTCCCGACCAGCCGCCCATAGCCGCAAGCGGAGCCATTTCATTAACGCTCCTTTTGTGGCCGTTCGCGTTGGCTGCCGGCTACGTGGGCTGCGGCTCAGAGCGTTCTGGGCAGCCGCGAATGGTTACGAACGGCCCCCTGGAGCAGAAAAGAGCGGCGAGAAGCAGAACTGTCAGCGCTGTGGTGCTCTGCGCCAACGTTCCGTTGGGTAATTAATTGGTGGGGTTGGGGTCCGGCTGTGACAGCAGCCGCAGAGCATTGCTGTGAGATGCACGGATTCCTATTCGGAGTTAATTTGCATTGGAACGTGTTTCCGTGTGTGAGACCTTCCCCTCTACCCCCCCCTTTTTTTTGATTAATGAGGAAAATTAATTAGGGCCTCCATCCGAGCCGTGGAATAAATTACTGTGCCAGCAGGAACGGGAGAGGGCGAGGAGGAGGACTGAGCTGCGCTCAGTGCTGGAGGGGCAGGAAGGGCGGGCAGCTCTGGGGATGGCAATGGGGGAAGGTTCGGTCCGGTGGGATGCAGCAACATTCCTAATGAAGGAGCCAGGAAGAAGCGATGGCCCCGGCCGTTAAAACACAGCCCTGGATTTAAAGCTTAATTGCAAAGGTTGAGTGGATAAAGTCAATTTGATTATTCAACCTAAGAAGGGCTGTGCAGATATCAAATAGTTATTGGTATCAGTGCCACCTGCGTGATCTCGCAGCGCCGACTGATTAAGGGCTGCCTGTGATTGCATATGGGGTGGCTTCATATCTCATGCTGCTCTCATGCCTTTATTCTCTTCTCAGTCTGACCGCTTCGGGTCGATGCCATCCGAGATTCAGCCTCAAGGTCCTCTCCTGCTCCCCTCCCCGAGGTCCCCGCAGGCTGCACTTTGGCCAAATGGAAATTAAAAATGCAAAAGAGCAATCGATCCATTCAAATGGTTACGACTCGCATCCATCCGGTGCTTTTCACTTCCCATCCTCAGCATCGCCACCCTTTGCAGGCGGCCTGGTGGAAACGGCTCAGTGCTGTGGAGGCTCAGTGAGAAGGCAGAGCGGCACTGAGCTCCTCTCTGTTGGATATGGCCACGTCTGTCACTGTTGCTGAGGCCGCAGCTCGGCGCTCGCGGATGTCTTTTCCCCCCATAGGAACTGCTGCAGTTCTGGTGCTGCCCCGGCTCCAAGCACTCTCCTCATGCCGTCCTGCTGCAGGAGCCGAGCTCACCCATGCACTCGAGAGGGGAATCGAATGCTTGGTGTCTTCCCACAGCCAGAAATGAGGTCTGCGGTTGGCCAGAGCCACCAGTGAGGTGCTTCAGCATGGGGCTGTCCCGGTGGGGTTCCAGCAAAGCCCTCCTGCTGGCTCTGCTGGCACTGCCTCAGTGCCTGCTCAGCTCCCAGCCATCGCAGCACGCCGAGGCCAGTTGTTCCCATACTCACATCTGTCCTTCCGGATATTTCATCCCCTTGGGAAAAGGAGAGCCAGGAAGACATGGGGCAGGTTCCCATTGTAGCATTGGCCAGAGGGACGCTGGGGATGCAGCATCCCTGAGCACGGAGCAGAGGAGCTGCGCTCAGCACACAGGTGATTCCCAGAGCATCCCAACGCCAACACTTCCAGAGCCACCCATACGGGCAGAGAGCCGTAGAGCAACCCAGAGCTTCACCCTTCTGCTGATTTGGCCTCGTTGTTTTTAATGGCCTTGGAAAGCACACGTTGGCCAAACCCCCTCCACCAGCAGAGGTTCCAGCCTCAAACTGGCTTTTATTCCTCAGCTGGAACCCCCTGGTCGGCAGCAGCGGGCAGCAGACGGCTGCTCTGTCTGCCGGAGATGGGTTTGGATGCAGCTCACAGCCCACTGCAGAGCCTCAACTGGAACTCACAGAGCAGAGCAGCACTTTGTGGGACAGATCTCCATCCCTCGCTGGGTACCCATCAGCCCGGGTCCCCCCCGGGGCTTTGGAGAGTGACAGCAGCACCACGGGACACACAGCATCGCTGTGCTCAGCTCAGGGCTCAGTCCATACCCCTCCTGTCCTCAAAAGGACACAACTGCTGTCCCCACAGCGCTGTTAGGAATTACTTTTATGGTGCTTTTCCACAATCCCCCATTAAACCAACGGGAAGGAATAACTGCAATAATCCTCCCTGGCTGCTGATTGCACGGAGCCACGCGGGGCCCCGGGCTGCTCACAAAGTCAGGCCAGGCTTCCAGTTTATACAGTTTAATACATGTGAAACAAGATACATTTCCTTTTGAGTAATGAATGCATAAATAACAGAAGATATATGTGGATGCATAAATATGAGGCGGCGTGGAACGAACCAAACGAAAACGGTTGCTTTAATTCTTTCTGTTGGTTGTTGGTTGGTTTTCTCTGCGTGCCTTTTTGCTGCTGGTGTGCAGTGCTGGGGCCGACTCACGATGTCAGTGCTCTGTGGTGAAGCTGTCCCGAGCAGAGGGCCCGGCTGGGGAGCAGGGAAGGGGCAGGGAGTGGAGGCTAAGAATGGAAAATCAACCCCAACACTAAATGTGTGTATATTAAAACATACTAAAATGGCGTTGACTTGAACTCAAGAGGCTTTGGAGTGTGGCAGAGGAACCACGTCCATGTGGGTGAGGGTTCGGGGTGGTGTTAGGAACAATTCCTCCTCTGCAATAGCGGCGATGCGCTGGCAGTGCTGCCCGGGGATGGGGACACCGACCCCGCAGGTGTTCAGAGCCGCGGGGATGTGGCACTGAGGGACGTGGTTTGGTGCCATGGTGGGGTGGGGTGGGGGATCTGAGAGGGCTTTCCCAGCCTCACTGGTGCTGATTGCCACCCCGCGGATGGAGGGGGTTACGGCCACCACTGCGATCTCACAGCGTTCCTCCAGGAGAACAGATCCCACCTGCTCACATGGACCAGCACCACCAGCGCCTCGACATACAGGACCAATAACTTACTTCGAACTGCAGGAAACAAAATACATTTCTTAAATAATTTACTATTTATTTTTGTCGTCTTTTTTTTTTCTTTTGGTAATCTCTTCAAATTTAACTTTTCCCCCTTTATTTTTTTTTAGTCTCTGTGTAATGCAGGACACCTTATTTGTGCACGGTGCTTCGGGTTATTGCAGCTTAACCTGGATATCTGTTCAAAGAAGGAAGAAAAAAGAAGATAAAACAAGCGAAAGGACCATCGTACAGACGAGAAGAATGAATAACTTATTATTGCACTGGCTACAATTCAGTAGTGATTTGGTTCCTTCCCGTTGTTAGGACACAACCTCTAAAGTACAAGAGAAAAATGAGAGGGGCGGCGAAAGGAGGAGCTGTGGGCTGATGGTGGGGATGATGAGGGGGGAGGAGAGCAAAGGAAGAGCAGAAACAGTTGGAAAATGACCGGCTGTAATAATCAGTTCCACATAAAACCCAAGGAAACACAACCCGGTCGCGGAGTCACACGTAATGCAAAAAACAGCATCGTTTCCCTATAAAAATATGTGCATTATGAAGGAGAAGAAGAGTTTTTGTGGGTACTTTTTTTTTTTTTTTGTCTTTTTTTTTTTTTTTTTTTGCCTTGTTTTGTATCTCACAAATACATGATTTCTATTTATATAACTGCTGATATACAGACAACGTACAGCTCCCATCCCCGGGGCGCTCCCACGGCGTGTGACGTCTCTAAAAGTGCCTTTTAAAAAGTTGAGCATCTTTTTAAAAACAGAACAACAACAACAACAAAAAAAAACCAACCCCAAAACAACGAAAAAAAAAAACCCCACAACGAAACGACGAGGAGGACCCTCAGCCCCCCTCCGCCACCACCCGGATCAATGTGACCGTGGGCGCAGAGGACCGACAGCCGCCCCCACCGCCTCCACTTTGCCCTTTAGAAAAGCCCCCTCTGAACCCCCGCCCTGAAACCCGGCACCGTCTCATCCTTTTGTTTGGTTTCTTCTTAAATAATAATAATAATAATAATAATAATAATATCTTTTTTTTTTTTTTTAATGTTTTCTTTTTTCTTTTTTTCTTTTTTTTTTGCAAACCTCCACAGCGCTTAAGAAGAAGGGACTGCGAGAAAGGGAAAAACCAGAGCGTGGCCACGCGGCCGCGCAGTCCCTTCGGTGTCCAACCCCATGTCGGTGTCAAGCCCTTGAGACCCCCCGCACCCCCCTCCCAGACAGCTATACGGGCTCGTCGATGTCTTCTTCTGTTGCAACAGTCACCAAGTCCTGCATCCGGACGGGGCTCTTGGCCACGCTGAGCAGCTCTTTGCTTTTCTCGGCGTTGCTCCGTTGAGTTTTTAAGGGCTCCGGCTTTCTCAGTTCGCAGTCCGGTGTGGATCGCCCACTGTCCAGCAGGTCTGAGAGGCTGCTCAGGGAGCCGCCGCCATCCGACTGCTCGAAGGAGAAGCCGGGGATGGCGAGGTGCTGGGCACGGCGCTCTGCTTTGCAGCCCGGCTCCCCCGGCTGCGCCTCCGCCGGCTCCAGGGGCTCTCGGTACGCCGGGAACTCGCAGGACGGGGTCCTGCGGCGCAGCATGCTGTTCTCGGAGGGTTTGGTGCGCGAGGCCGCCCCGCTGTCGTCCTCCATGGGAGGATCTATAGAAATGCAGGGCGGGCTCATCTTCTTCTTCCTCCGGGCTCCGTGGATGTACTCGGACTCTGGCTGGACGTGGGCGGGGGAGCGCGGCTTTTCCTCGGCGCGCTCCTCGAAGCCGCAGTCCCCATCGCGGACGGAGGGGCAGATCTCGATGGAGTGCCGCCTTTGGTCATCCGCCCAGCTGGGCTTGGTGAGGAAGCCCTTTGTATCGATGCTGTAAAACTTCTTCAAGTCCCTCTCCTTGCCGCTGCCTGCCGTCAGGCTGCTTGTGCTGCAATTCTTCAGGGGCACCGGCGACGCGGCCGGCGAGACGAACGGCGACGTGGAGCAGCTCCCGGCCTCCGAGTGCTCCCCCCAGTCTTTGGCTGAGCTGTTGATGTGGCGAACCTCCTCGTCAGCCAGGTCAGAGGGCTCCAGGAGGCAGCCCTGGGGGCTTGGGGGGCTCTCGGTGGGACTGGGGACCCCGCGCTGGCTGCGGGGGTGTTTCCGAGTCAGCGAAGGGTGCCGGTGTGGGGAGGTTGGTGGGGAGCGCGGAGGGGAGCCCGGCAGGGAGGAGGCTGCAGGGTGGAGAGGGCTGGGAGTGAGGGTGCGCTGAGGGTGCTTTGGTGATGGTGGCATCTCTCCACGCTCTGCTTGCAGGTTGTCCTTGGGGTCTGGAGGGTGTCCGTCCACCGAGTCTGTCCGAACGGCCTCCTGGAATCAGAGAATCGTGAAGGTTGGAAAAGATCTCTAAGCTCACCAAGTTCAACCCCAACCCACCCCCAACGTGACAGAAAATCACATCCCTCGGTGCCACATCGCTACGGTTCTTGAACACCTTCAGGGACGGGGACTGCACCACCTCCCCGGGCAGCCTGTGTCAAAGCATCACCACTCTTTCAGAGAAGAAGTTGTTTCTAATACTCAACCTGAACCTGCACTGGAAGGGGAGGAGTGAGATGGAGATGAGAAGAGCCTGGGGTCTGCCGGTGGCATGGCATGTGGCAGAGAAGTTGGTGGGTGTACGCATCCCTCACTGTGCTGTTGTGCCAGCTCCCATCAGACCACGGCTGTACAAGAGCACATTGTGCAACCAGCACATGGCAGGAGATGGAGCTAGATGGGTGTTAAGGTCTGTTCCAACCCAACTATTCTATGGTTCTGTGATTTTATGTCAACAGAACCAGAAACATTTCGTTCTCAAAAGTGGAATGCTGCTTTCAGCTCCGAGAAAACTGGAAAGGAAGGGAAGCAGCAAGGTGACTGCAGGGGTTTGCCTCTTGAGGCTCTTGGCCTCTTACCTGCCGGCACAGCAGCTTGCTGAGAGTAGGAGACCGAGGGACGACGTGCGGGGGAAGGACCTTCCAGCGGTGCCAGCCCTCTCGGCCGGGGGAGCGCACGGCCACGTGGAGGGACTCGGGGGGGACCCTCAAGGAGGAGCACGTCCCCACGGGCTGCGAGCGGATGGAGGTGATGGACCCTGGGAAACACAGAAGGGACAGTCAGTGCTGCTGCTGTGGCGCCCGTAGGCTCCAGCGTAAATGCTGAAGCATCTGCGTTTCATGTGGCTCTGCTCCCTCCAGGATATTGCCCATTATGAACTTGATGCTCATAGCTTCTGTTTTCTGTTTCAGGTAACAGAAACCTTCTCTTGCAACACCCTGCCCTGGCATTCCCAGGAGGGGACAATAGTGACATGCACGGGACAGAATTCCCATTTGCTACCACTCATCCCACCACTGCCTGACACGAGGCAGACCTTGGCTGGCTCCCATTCGTGGCACAGAGGCTGCTCCCTGAGCTCAATACCAGGCAGGGACCGCTCTCCTCCTGGGACCTCCAGGGACTGCTCTCACCCCCTTGGCTGCACCTAAGGCACTCCCTCGTCCCCAGCCCCTCCATAGTGCTGCTTTACTGAGGTTCTGCTTTGTTTGAAAGATCTTTGGTTTTTTATCTTTTATTTTTTGGGCTGCAGGATTTATAGTCCTCATTAGCTTGAAACACAGCGTCTGTTCCTACGCTGCCGCTCCACGTTCAAAACACAGCTATCCATCACTTCAAGAGATCTCGCCCAGAGGTCAGGGAACTCGAACCTGGGACAAAAGCCATCCAGACAGTTTGCAGTTGCATTTCAGAAAGAGATTTGTTGTTGGGAAGAAAGAAAACCTATCGTTTAATCCCTTTTCTTTTGGAGCTTTTCTCCAGAACAGGACGGAAGCAGCAGAGCAGTGGGCTTCCCATCCCCCACCCCACCCCACTTCTCCCTCCTTTGGTTTTGGGCTCTCCTATGGGCAGAGTTTCAGCCTTGAGCTGTGCTATTCGTGCCCTAAACCGGGCTTCACAGAACGTTTTTTATGATGCAGAAAAACGTCGTCATAAAACCTTTAACAAATACAGTCATAAAATCAAAACCCTGAGCTTTCTTCCCCGTCCTTCGCTAGAATTTCCTTCTGTTGGAAACTTTCCATCCAGCTCTCATATAGAAAACCAAAAAAGCCTCTGAACGGCACAGCTGGGAGCACCGAAGGAATCCAAACACTTCTGCATTTGTACGCTCTTCTCCTGCTCTTCCAATAAATCAGCAAACTGCTTGCATGACCACAACAACCCAAGACCTGCTCATCTCACAGCGTGTTCAGTGCATGGCACTAAGACACGGGAAGAAGGGCAGACATCCTTAAGTAACAGTGAAAAGCCCATGAAAGAATAAATGCTAATGGGGATCTCTGTGTGTGCTCAGTTTTACAGTTCAGGTACCTTGCAGGACTTAAGTAAGAGAGAAAAGCAGCACCCATCATAGCCATCGTTTGAGCATTCCTGGAGAGAAACTGGGGAAGGATGAAGAGTCCTTGGTCAGCTCTACCCAACCCTGCCAACATCACAGCTGTCCTATACGGGCATAAATCCTGATTTACACCCACCACAGAGATGAAAAGCATCCCCAGCCGTCCAGCCGTGAAACTCAACCTTGTTTTCTTTGCTCAGAGAAGAATTTGCAGGTGAAATAATAATAATAAATACTGAGCAGGGAACGTTAACTGGTATGCAGACTGCTTGAGCAAATAGAGTTACTTCACCCAAGGAAATCAGAGCAGACCTTGCCAATTCCAAACGTCGCACCGAAGGGAACCAGGCTGGTGAGTGCCCAGGAGCCGCTCAAGCAGCACATGTGCTTTTAGGGAGGCAGACAGTTTCTTCCTTATTGATTTCCCCTTCAAACCAACTCACCAACAAAGGAGACAGAACGGGGAAGCGTATTTGGATGCGGTTTGGTAAATGTATGCTCCCAGGCTCTGCACAGCTCACAGTTCCATGACTGCAGGGTCTCTGCACAAGATTCATTGTAAGGCTATGGAGGCATCAGGGGGTGCTTTCTACTCTTTATGCTCCCAAAGAAACTCCTCCGCCTATGAACTCAGTGTACCGTGCTAAAAGGAGCCGCTCTGAGCCCAAAACAAGAGCTGTAAGGAGCTCTTCAGGAAGCACTGCCGACACTGGCTTTCATTCCTGCTGATTTTATTGATTCGTATCCCTGATGTCAGGGCTGATCACTTGAGATGAAATATGCAGTTAATATCCTTTCCCTCGGCTAGCAGCCCGTCCTCCACGCCTCTCCCATTGCTTGGCAGCCCCACTTCTCCCCAGACGCCCACCCTTAGAAAACACGGGGACGTGACAAGAACACAAAGCTGCAGTGCTGCAGTGGTGTCAGGACAACCAAAGCAACGGCCCGACCCCTCCGCAGCTCTGGGGGCATCTTCCCCATCCAACCACCATGTGTGAGCCCCACGGCTTTGGCTGGAGCCACGCGGATGGTACCTCGCTGTGACTTGCAGGGATATGCCTCCATCTCCACCTCGTGGAGGGGAAAGGGAGCTTTGGCTGGCATCACGGGCCGGAACATGTAGCTGTCGTTGGGCAAGGAGTGCATGCGTGAAACGGAGATCTTGCGGACCGTCAGCATGTTCTGGGAGTCCTGAGGCTGCGGGATGGCCGTGCCTCCCTGCAAAGCAAGAGAGAGAGAGGGGTCAGTCAGCATCCGGGTGGGTTTATGGCTTCTTTTTGCTTTAAAACCTCGTGCAGATGTTCCTCTTGGCATCCCACAGACAGCCCACAGCCCTGGCGGCTGCAACGGCAGCACAGCTGAGTACAGAGTTCAGACTGTGGCTCGGATGAAACAAGGCACCAATGAGCCGCTGCTCTGCTGGCAAAGTGGGCCAGGCCCCACACCATGCTTCTGGAAACCCGTACACGATCTCCTCAAACACACACAGACAGAGGCAGACATTGAAACGTACACCCACAGTAACATCACTACAAACCCTCTGGCCTTTCCCCTGTGACATTTGGGCACTGCTGACCCCCGAGGAGGCAGCTGCAGGGCAGAAGGGGGCCTCGGGGCGCCACATGTGTCGGTGTGGAGCTGGAAACGGTGAAGGAAAGAGATTTCTGTGTTTGGCCTCCAGCAGGGCTCCTCGACACGTCCCCCTCCCAGCTCACCCCGTTATCGAAAGCACAGCGAATCCCTCTGGTTTTCCTTTAATTCAGTCTCCCGGTGACTGATGGAAAACATTTTCCCAGCTGCATGTCTGAAATTAAATGTGTTTTGCTTTGCTCCTCTGGGCTGTTTTCCCTCTGTGCAAGCAAAACCTGTGCCCGAGATCCCCCACCGGATCATTTGGAGTTCACCAAAGATCTGCTTAAATCTGTTTTACTTTCCATACATTCCTCATGAATTTATCTCCTCTGATCCCCAAAGAGATGCATTCTGAGACAGATTACTCCATGCTTTTGCCCTCTTGAAGTTGGCTGAGGATCTGGGGGTCCAGCAGTGGCTATTACAGGTGGTGGGCAGCCTGAGCATCCCTCTGGGCTCTGTTAGAGCATGGTGTGGTGGCTGTGCCAGCTGGCCCTTGGCCATCCCAGCTAACGAGCTCCCAGCTAACGAGCTCCGGCATCACAACACCGAGGCTGAATGGTGGGCATTGAGATCCCGGTGCCGCATGGAGAACAAAAGTCCTCGTCCCATTCTCTTACTCCAGCAGAAGGATTGGTGCATTTCTCTACGAAATCTCAGTTCATCTCTAAGGGATGTCACGTATCCGCCTTCTCTGGCTGGGACAAATGGACAGACATCCCCTCTCACGTCAACAACTGCAGTTTTTAAGTTTTCAGCTATTGAGACCCAATTGAGGGATTTGGGTAAATTCCAAATGGCTCTGAGCCACCGTCAGAAGTCCCTTAACTATTAAACGTGTGCAGGGACTTTGTTGGCTCACACCTGGCCAGCTGCTCTTGACAGCTGGAAAGGTCTGGAGCTGCCCCACCACCACTGCTCCTCCTCTCAGCCGGGAAATGCCTGCTGTGCTTGGGAGCTGCATCCACAGCAGTCAGCATCGCTCCTTCCCAGCCCAGGAAGCAGTGAGGGAGGACCCCGGCACACGATGGGGAGGTGCAAGGCAGGAGCCCACTCGCTGTGGGACACCCCTCAGACCAGCAGAAAGGCAATAAATGGAGCCAGGAGGTTCTTGGGGACGCAGCTCGGTGTTAAGCGTTTTTAGTCAGTGAGCACTGCTCCCTCCTCCTTTGTCTGGGGATCAGAATGCTGTTGGGAGCTCTGATTTCGCTCCCGTGCAAAGGGAACTCAAGAAAAAACAATCCTGCTAATCTCTCTGCAGGACGTGACCTTTGCTGAGTGATGGAACGCCCAGAAGGTCCTCTGGAAGCAAAGGCAACCAGCGGGATGCTCCGCACTGATGAACGCCATCAATTCTCAGAGGCTTGCAGCCTGCGAGCTGCAGGCAAAATTCCCAGAGGAAGGGAATTCCTGATCCCAGGGCTGTGCATCTCCAGCACTGCTCCAGCTGTTGGGCCCTTGCATGGGATGACTCTGGCAGCACCCGGGCTGTGCAGCCCCACGCAGCTGCATTTACAAAGTCACAATTACCACCTGTCCCTGGGAGATGCCTTCACAGTGATCCTCCTTTGGAGTCCCACAGCTTTCAGGTGGCTCCAGGAAAGGGACTTCTTTGAGGATTATTCATTCGTGTCGCTCACTGCCTGTCTTGAGCAGGGATAACCTGCTTGGTGGTCTTCAAGAGCTTACTGTAAACCCAGAAATTGCCTGGGGATGCTGTGAGATGCTCGCCACTAGGCAGTGCTTTGACAGTCATATGAAAGGAAAATGGGCCAAGCCTGAAGCAAATTAATGCTGGGTGACCACTGCAAGTTCTCTGATGGCAGTGGATGTGCTCCCCACTGCTGCATGCACAGCTCCACGGCAGAGTGCTACACTGCATCTCCTCTTCCAGGTCCGTTTGTGCTGAATGACTGCAGCCCATTGATTTAGGCTATCCAGGAGGCAGGATGAGCGAGGGAAGAGACAGAGAGATGTTTACCAGCCTGCTCTGTCTTGCTGCTCAGCAGCGACGGAGTGCCAGGGCAGATGACATGCAGCAGCATGGCATGCTGTGCTGTCTTGCACATGGGATGTCGCAGGCAGAAGTGGGGCAGCTGTTCCTCTGCTTCCCAGTGTCTCATGAGGCTCGTCAGGCTGTCTGGGGCTGATGGTACAGATCACCCCGCTCCAAGGCTCCTAGCATGGTCTGCTCATCCACTGCCAAGCCAAAGTCAAACCCCAGCACTGACGGAAGAAGCCTGAAAGCAAAGAGTGCAGGAAGCCACCTGCTGTCAGCACACACCTCAAAACTGAGCCCTCACCATGCCTGGCTCAGCTCCCCTTGGACACCCAAGGCTGACTGCACATCCTTGTGCACACAGCTGCAGCACGGCACATCCATGCAGAATCCTTACGTGATGGGAGCTGGGCGCCAGTCTGCGGGGCTACAGCTGTACTGGGGAACAGAGGGACCTCCCCAGAGCATCTCCTGACACCGCAGCTCTGGTGCTTGCTGAAAGCCTCACAGCTTAACGTGCTGATCTGCTCATGCCTTGCTGGCTCCTCAATACTATACCAGAAACAAGGTCTTATAGATACAGTAAGATAACCAAACTGGTCCACGTTGTCTCCACAAAGCAAGAAAAGACTCTGCCAGCTTCCAGCTCTCAGTGCACTGCTTGAAGACAGACAGCTGACACATCACATGGCACGGCACATAGAATCAGAGAATCACTGAGGTTGGAAAAGACCTCCCAGATCCCCAAGTCCAACCCCACCCATCCCACCATGCCCACTCACCACATCCCTCAGTGCCACATCTCCAAAGCGGAGCACCTCCAGGGATGGTGACCCCACCACTCGCTGGGCAGCAGTGCCACTGCATCATCACTGCTTTGGAGAAGGAACTGTTCTTAATATCCAACCTGAGCCTTCCCTGGCACAGGGAGGCCATTACCTCTCATCCTATCGCTCGCTACTGGGAGGAGAGGCTGACCCCCATCTCCCTGCCCAGCTCTCCTGCACATGCAAAGGCAGAACTAAGAGGGATCGAGGATGGGACGAGCGCTGCGGCCGCCAAGCGACAGGTGGAGGACGACTCGGACAGCCCTGCCAGCTGCACAGCACCAAAGCACAATGCCACAACGCAGAACAACAGCACGGAGCCATTCACCTCAGCCTCGCGGCCTCGGGGGTGGTGGGAAGGTGTCAGGACATGGTGGGAAACAGAGCAGAAGGACAGGATTTCCATCATGGGAGTCTCAGCCCCCTCCAGCGTGTCTGGGATGGCTACAGACACATTCTCACAGCTCAGCGCCTCCTTCAAATTAGGGAGATAAAAAGCATCAGTAGCAGAGCAAGGCCGTCCCAGTGCTCCAGCACTGCCCCACGGTGTTTTGCCCTACTTGCTCAGAGCGGGGAGGAAGAGCAAAGGAAATGTGGGCAGCACAAGTGGCAGCACGTGGCAGAGCACCGTTGTGACACCTCCCTCTGACCCCGCATGAAGGGATGTGCAGTGTCTTCCCCTGCTGAGAAAGGCAACACGGGTGTTGGTTGTGTTTTCCTGCAGGAATCTCTATTAGCAACTACATTTCTGTAGTGAATTCCCCATTGCTATGTAACTAAATTCCTTCTTACTCGACTTAATAGAGTCTGATGGATCTTACAAAAATCTAATTTAATGTAATTTAATCTCACATCCCCCATTGATTTTGCAGTAGATTTATTTGCTATCACGGTGACAAAGCAATTCTGTTTTCACTCTTAATCATACGCTGCTGACATGGGATGAGACACTCATCTCACAGCCCCTTCTTTATTCCCCCTGACTTCTGGTTGTCTCATTTTTCCAGAGGACTAGAAAATCTGGGGGCAGGTGGGATCTAGGAGGTCAGCCCCAAAGCCTCAGCCTCTTGGTGGGGATGTGACGGCACCCAGGGTCCAAGCTGGCCATGCCTTAAGCAGAGCAAGAGCTTCCATTTGCTCGAGGCTTCTCTGGAAATCCCAGAATGGCACTAAAAAGAACCTGAGCAGGATTTTGGTGCCTGTGTGGAGGGAATTTATGCCATCCCTCTCACGTGTGTCAGGGCCAGAGCACCAGGACTTTCTGAGGTTGCTCCCTGGTGCTGCTGCTTGTGCTGAGACAACAAGGACCGCTGTGCTGCCTCAGGGAAAAGGACAGGGATGTGGGGCACTGTGCTTCTGAACTAAAAAATCACAACCTTTGACTTTCAGCTCTCCCCCAGAACAACATCCAGGACAGTGTTAGCCCTGGAGAACGTCACAAGTTGCCTTCCACCCTGAGGAGCCCTCTGGAGATGACTCAAGGTGTGGGGTGCAAACTGCACCTCTGCCATAAGGCAAGCCGCCTTCCTCCCATGCTGCCTGGGCTCTGTGTCATCGGAACCGGACTGCCCAATAGCAGACAGCAGGGACTGGCAGGAACCTTCCCCTCCCTACCCTGAGCACAGGAAGAGCAGACACCTCGAGCGAACCATTACCAGGGCTTGGTGCTTCGCCTGCGCTGCTGGCTCTGACTTCATGGCCTCCTGGCTTCTGCAGGATGCTCTGCTCTCCAGGGCCACCGCACCTCCCCTGCTGCCACTGGTGGTGCTCGCTCCTCGGGACATCTCCAGCTCGATCTCAGCGTCCATCTCAGCGTCCTCCTTGGCCTCCTTGTTGCTCTCCTCCAAGTGCTTCATCAGCACGGCCACCACCACGTTGACCAGGACGAACTGTGCGATGAGGACGAAGGTGACGAAGTAGACAGGAGAGATAACAGGCAGGTAGCTGAGGCAGTGCTTGTCTTCCCGCGTGCATTCCCGGAGAGTGTCCTGCAACAGAGGGAACGGGGGAGGGATTCATAAACTCTGGGGCTCCGAATTATAGAGAGAATAGTTTAATTTCAAAAATTATCCAAGGTAATTTTCAACCCTTCAACCCTTCAGAGGGCTGCTTATAGAGTAACATATCCCAGGCACAAAGGCGTGTGGGTACAACCCAAACGAACAGAAGAAAATATAGACTTCATCTACAAAGAGGAGGGTCGTTTTATGTCCCAAGAGATTGGGATGTGGAGTCTGTGGTTACTTCTCTGAGCCACAAGAACTGGCACAATTTGGTTGTGGATGCCCCATCCCTGGAGGCATTCAAGGCCAGGCTGGATGTGGCTCTGGGCAGCCTGGGCTCTTGGTTGGCGACCCTGCACATGGCAGGGGGGTTGAAACTAGATGATCACTGTGGTCCTTTTCAACCCAGGCCATTCTATGATTCAGTTTTCCTGAAGAATACTACATACATTAAAAATAGGAAGATTCGGGCTGAGCAAGACTTAGGCAATATCACCCTTTGAAAACACCCTTGGCTTTTAAAGGGGAAAGTTTAATTTTGATGTTTGGAAAGGAAACTGCTTTTGTTTTCAGCCAAGAGGTGCCTACATTTGACAGCAATCCGTAGCTCCGTACCTACAGAGACAAGAAGGAAGGGGGGCTGCACACACCTTCATGATACCGTTCCAGTTGTCCCCCGTGGACACCCTGAAGAGGGTGAGGAAGGCCATCCCAAAGTTGGTGAACGTGGCGTGCCGGCTCAGCCCTTCGCAAGGATTCTCTTCGCTGCAGTCTGCAGGAGGATGAGGTGGGAGCACATCAGTGAAGGGCTGTTTGCCAGCGCCCATCAGAGCTGCCCCTGTGCCCCTTTTGCTGCGGTGTCTCAACAGTCACTGCCCCTCACGGTGCGCTTTGTCTGTTACTCTCTTGATTGCATTTCGCACCTTGATTATCCTTCCAGGGCCTACCTATGGTAAGGTTCATTTCTATGCAAGAAAATCAACTAATTTTACTTTTTTTTTTCTTTTTCTTTTTTTTTTTTCCCTGAGAGATAATACACTAATGAATGCAAATTGAACACACAAAATATCCCTCTCTCCATAAAACATGAGCTCGTTATGTTTCCCTGATGAAAGGCAGCAATGGTTCTTGCATGGGAGTTTTGCCATGAGGCATTTTAGGGCTTGCCTTGTCCCTGCCATGTGCTGAGCTACCTGGGGGCTGGCACTGGCAAGGCTGTGCCTGGAAACACGGAAAGGATTCAGCACAGCAGAAGGTGCCTCTGCAAATAAGACTTCTTCCCCTTTGTGGCTGAATAAATACATATCCATATATCCAGACAAGCAATATAGAACGCACAGTATTTCATTTGGGGTGGACATAACAGAACCTGCGGAGACTGAAAAATAATTTGTCTTGGGTTGAAAGAAATATTCTGCTTTCAGGCATCTGTAATCTGAGCACAGGGCTGGACTCATAAAGGGGATTAATGACAGCCATAAAATCACTGCGGAGGACGGGCCCTTCTGATGCTAACTGGGATGTAAGCACTGGGAGGGCAGACGCGTCTGCTTTGCACTGCACGTTTATAGGCACTCACTGCCTTGCCCTGCTTGCCCAGCTCAGCCAGCTTTATGCTCTTGCCTCTGCCTCTGCCTGACTCTGCAGTGGTGGACACGTGCACCTTGAGCTGGAGGAAGAAACGATGCTGGACCTGCAGGAACCAGTGGACGCTTCCTGATTTATGCAGAGAGAGGAAGGTGGTGCTGAGAAGAACAATGGATGGACAAACTCGGGCAGCTGGAAGAGCAATGTCAGCCAAGTGCACAAAACTAATGGAGTGCGGTGGAAGCTGCAAGGAGGGATGTGTTTATGGTGGCACCACTCCAACACGAATCTGACTGCCATCCAGCTTGGCAGACACGTGTGCCGTCTGAAGTAGCAAACTTCCATCTTTGCGAACACATCCACGCTAGACAATTATATTTAAACAGTAAATAGCTCCTCTGCAGCCAAGGGCGGTGTGGGACAAACCTCTACTGTGTGTGTGCATTGGACAGGTTCTGTATTACATCCTCATGTGTCACCCGTGACCCTGAGATCAAGAGAAAGCTTTAATCTTCAGACCGAGAGCTGTGAAGACCCGAGAATAAGGGGAAGAAAGGAAGCAGCTAGGTATCAAATAAATATCAACCGGATGAAATAAATCGTGGCAGGCGCATTACTCACCTAGCTTGCCAAACAATTCCACTCCCAGGGCAGCATAGATAAAAAACAGGAGCATAAAAAGTAGGCCAAGGTTCCCTACCTACACAAGGAGAAAGCAGAAGAAGGGTCAGGCAAGTTGAGGTCACAAATTCAATTGCTCCATCACATTTTAAATACAAGCAACAGAGGGACACCAGTGGCCAGGGGCCATTCGTCTCCTGGCTTCCAGCACCCTGCTGCCCTTCCACGGTTCTCCTGTGACAGACACAGAGAAGGCTCCTGGGTGGGGGAAGGAGCTCCTGTGTGCAAAGCAGCCCCTGGGCCGGTGCCTCTCTGTCCCACTTCCACTTACCTGGGATGCTGTGCTCAGCCATAACCTGGCCAGCCAACAGCTGCAGCCCCAGCGGCACTCAGCACTGCCCTTCAGACAGGGGTAGCTTAAGGGATGCTGGTAGTTTAAGTGACTGTGTGCTCTGCTTTGAGTTTTCAGCAGATTTTTCTCAGCAACAACTACCAGACTTTGAGCTTTTGGTGCCTCAGAAGAAAAGCCTTATTCCATACACCAATACTTGGGTGCAGCATCTTGCAGTCTGAATGCTGCATGCTGTGCTGCTATCAGGTATCAGCAGGCATTTGCAAAGAGGCCAAAGGGGATACTAACAGAAGCGCAACGATGCTGAAGCAAACGCAGAGGTTATTGATAATAATGGCATTACATTTATCCATCCCAGAGTCGAAGCCTTCAGATCACCTCAGAGTGCAGATGATTGGTGATTCAGGCGGAGAACACGAAGGGCAGAGGGACCTGACCAGCCAACTGCCTGCCTTTTACCTGCCACTAACTCAGCCCACCTTTACCTTTCCTGCCACTTTTAATGCCTGTGTCTATCAGTTTGTGATGGCAGCAGAGCCATCGCTCCATGAGATGTGTATCGTGAGCCTCATTTTATCTCTGGGTAGCAGCTGGGTGGTGATTCGGGTACCCAGGGGGTTCACCATCTCCGAGGTATCTTCCAGTTAACTCTTCAGTTTCAGAGAGTTCTCTTCTCTGAGGTGTTGCTGGATATTGTGACCACGCTGCTTAACGCCATCAGAAAAGTTATCAGGATAATGATGATAACCCAAATTAACACAGCTATCACTGATGGGGAAGGTGTTTCTTGTTTGGCTTTGTCTGCTTGTTTCTATTAAGGAAATGGGAACAGTCCAATCATCCAGTGGAGACCGTAATTGCAATAAAGCCTAAACAGGCTCCTACACATAGAGCTTTGCAATTCCACTAACACTGTTACCACACTCCAGGGAATAATAGAGATAATGCAGCGATGTGGATGGCTGCTCTGGACTATTTCACTGCAAGGATTTCTTTGCCTTCTGGAATAATGCCTTCCAGCTGAAGTCTGCGGGTCCACTGACGGTTTGTAAGACATGGGGAGGCAGTCTGCAAAACGACTGCCAATCAGAAAACATAGGAAAAGAAGCACATGTATCCTGCCAGGGAGGCAAATGAGCAAGTAATAACAAACAAAAGTGATAAACAAGTTTTCTAGGTTGAATGTAAATGAAAGACTGATGCTGTAGCACTGCAGAGGAGGAGCTTGGATTTTGTTTTTTCAAAGCAGCCTATAAGCTGAAAATCTGACTGCTGTTTTAATGCTTCAGAAGTCAGCCTGCAAACTTCAGGCACTGATGAAACTCCAAAGAATTTAGACTAACATCACAGTTATTACCAGGTTATCACTCAGCACTATTATCCAGTTGCCAACATACAAAGCACGGCAGCCTTGCAGGCAGAAATACTGATAACTGGTCGTCGTGAACTGAGCTGACATTTGCTCATAAACAATGTGCATTTGTAAAAGACTCTGCATTTACGGTTGTGACTAATTACACTACTGAACCAACATGTCTCAGAACTAGTCCAGAGAGCACTCACAGCATTGCTGCATAGGCTCAGGACACCACAGTAAGGCTGAGAAGTGTTGGAGGTTGCATCTGCCCTGGATTGAGTGCAGAAACAGGGGCAGTTTCAAAGCTTGGCTGATGCACGGGATCTCTTGGAAAGGGATTGAAATCTGTCAGTGTGACCACATGGGAGAGAGACATAAGAGAGCAGCAAGTGAAAGACCCTAGGATGGCCGATGGCCTCACCTTTACTGCTAAACTCCATCCCACCCTTTATCTAGACGTCCTGAGCTCACAGCTCCTGACTTGGGCAGGGTACCAGCTGCTCAGCAGCCTGTGAACACACGATGCTCAAGAGAAAGCAGCTGAGCAAAATGGATTACCTCTTTTTCAGGTGCTTCAGCAAATCCACTTGGGCTATTTGTGCAGATTCTGGCTTTACTGAATCAGTTGGAGTCACTGCCAGATTTAATATTTTGTCCGTCCCAGGTCTGCATCTCTCAGTAAAGGAAAGGAGGGCCCTCTTCAGCCCATGGCCTTCACCAAGGCATGAGCACAGAGAAAAACCCCAGGCACTTTCCCAAGATGGGCTGAGGTAGAAGCAGTGAGGTCAGTCAGCAGCTGCTGAGCAGCTAAGGCAGCAGGCTGCATGCGAGCCTGTGACCTTGGGTGAGTCATTCCCCTCCTGTAACCCAACGTACCCATTTCTAATACCCCTGTGAGTAGGTAATTAATGTCTCTAAAGCACTTTGAGATCCACTGAGGCCAGACAAGAAAAATGCTATGCGTGAATCATGTGGCTGCGAGGAGCAGGAGGGGGCAGAAGCACGTCCAGGCACTTTTCCCAGCATCCAAAGGCTGGGATGCCTGTGCTGGAAGCTCCATCAAGAACAGAGATCCAACTCTGGTCAGAAACCTCAGCTTTGGCAGCCAGTCACCCAGGCAGGCTCTGAAAAGTGGTTCTGCTCTAGCAGCTCTTAACAGGACAGCCCAAGCTGTGTTTATCCATCAAGATCCCCCTGACTGGTGCCTTTGGCTGGGCAGAGAAAACTACAAATAACCCCAGCCCCTGTCAGCCAGGGGCTATCCATCATTTGCTGTGGCTCCAGTGCTGGGGGGAGGCTGGGGACTGGAGGAAGTGAAGTAGAGATGAAGAACATCTTGGAGGTGTTGTTGGTGTCCTTAAAAACCTCAGGGAAACCACAGGAAAAGATGGAGCCACTGGTGAGTATTTGTGATTCCTCCTGGACCTTCACTCCCTGGCACCCTGGCTGCCATCTGGTGCTGGCTAAAGCATGTGTGCCAGGGGCAGGAGATGCTGGGGGGAGAGAGACAAAGCTCTCCATCCCACGCGGAGGAGCAGGGAGGCCCTTTGCAAGGAGCTCCCTCCCTTCAACACAGTGCATTCCAGCTGGATCTGTGGTCTACCATTGCAGAAGTCCTGGAATAACCCTGTTTAGCAGTGAGGAAAGCAACTCTGCTCTCCACACTTCCAGCAGAACCCTTCTCCCATCACTCCTGCGTGGCCTGGGGAGGCTGTCTCTGCTTTAGCTCTTGCAGACACCTCTGCCATTAGCTTTCTGCCTCTCCCTAAGTGACACTGTGGAACCACTGTATGTCCCGTCAGAACCCAACCTCTGACCTATGCCAGTAAAAAGCCATTATCTGCAAGCACAGGGCTGCAGAGAAACTACACCAAGCTGTGTTAGCTTGATATGCAAGTGCTGTGCCTCCCAAGTGATACAAACTGATGCTGGGCTACAGGAGGTGTGATACACGCTCCTCTGGACACAGGCCAGTCTTGCTGTCAATGGGATATAACAGATGAGATCTGAGTTCTCCCATTTCTCAGCTTCCCTCTGTATGAGATCACACTGCTACCGGTAAGGCCAGTTACCCTACAGATTGCTGTGCCTCTGGTCCTAATCTGAATATTGCACACAGACAGCGGCTTTCACCCCTTGTGGGAAGCCCCTGGGGATGCTGAGATGCCAAGTGCTACAGGCAAGTCACTGTACTCGCTGTTAATGCACTGATACCAGGCACTTGGGCACCATCACTCCTCTGCTGTGCTGCCAGCTGTGTGATCCTGCCCAAATCCCTCAAGCACCCAATGGTCACCATGCTCTGGGTGAGGCACTGATGAGGTATTTGTCTGCTGGTGTCACACTCCTGCAGTGGCTGGTTGAGACACACTGCGGTTCTTCTCGTGCCTCTTCCTGCTCTGACATCAATTATTTCTGCATCACTGGCCCACACCTTGGCATTTCAGTTGGCCATGCAGGC
Source organism: Gallus gallus (assembly GCF_016699485.2). Classification (NCBI taxonomy): domain Eukaryota; kingdom Metazoa; phylum Chordata; class Aves; order Galliformes; family Phasianidae; genus Gallus; species Gallus gallus. The sequence goes on from NC_052545.1 coordinate 5,259,590, forward strand.
AATGCACACAGGGGTGCCTGTCAAGAGCAATTTCTCAAAAAATTAAGCCTCTGCCAATCCTTTCCAAGGACATGAGTTCTAATCTTCCTTCCAGCACTCTTCAACCAGAGCAATAAGCTTGGAAGCAAGAATACACAGTCTAATTTGTGCATTAAACCCAAGAGAAAATGGGCATATTTGCCTGGAAAAGAGAGGCCATCTGTGTGAATTCCAGGAGTAGTGGAAAAGGGCCAGCCAGACAAGCTTGAGGCTGTGACCATCTCAGTGGTGCTAATACAGGGCCACTAGCTGAACGGAATGAGCTCCCCTCACTGTGTATGCACTGAGCCCCACAGTGACCAGTGCCACCAGCCAGCAGAGCAGTGTTTTCCTTCTTTAGTGATTTCTGCTTCTTTTCTCTATGGATATCTCCCGGGCAGCTCTGCAAGGCTTTCCAGTGTGTAGCATAACACATACCTACCTACCCATCTTCCTGAACCAGACTCAACTGAAACACCTGCTGGTAAGACATTTCTGTTCTTGCTTCACAGTCACTGTGTTTCCAGCACCTGGCAAAAGCAGGCTGTTGTGTATGTCCCATAACTGCCATTAGACAACGCCAAAAAACACGTTGAAGAGCTCCAGATAAGCACAGAAACTGCAGCACTAAGAAGAGCTGAACTCCTGGACGGGAACAAACTATAGGCTGTCCTTCAGGGGACGGACAGGACGAGGAGTTCTTCACTTTTTTTCTTGGCACAGTCTGCATGTGGGGGGAGTTCCCGGCTTTGAAGACAAGGAGGAGGTACGCTGCATAGTCCTGCATTTAATTAATGTGCAGTCCGCAGACCAAGTGAAAGAAAAAAGAAGGAAAAAGAACCCAGATTGTTCAAATAGATGGGCTGGATCTCACTCCTTGTCACAGGGATGCCGATGAGCATAAGAAAAGAGAAAACAAAGCTATACAGACCACCTTGGAAAATAAGTCCTTGTAGCTGTTCTGTTGTGCCCTGTAATTCCCTGACTGTCTCATTTGCTTCAGAATTAAAAACCCTACGTTACTTGCTTGAAGTGAAATCATGACATCAAAAAGCTCATGGATAAACCAACACCCATTGCTCCCTTTGTGTCTGCTGCTATTCCTGCAAATAAGGTTTGATAGGAAAAATCCACGTTTTCCTCTTGTTGGCCCTGCAGAGCCAGGCTGGCAACTGGACTGGATTCCACTTTGAACTGTCAGGAGCAGCAGTGGCAGCTCAGCACTGGCTGCAGGTTACTGGCAACCGATACTAGAAATGATATGCAGATGAGCTGGGCTGCTCCGTATGGGGACCACTTACACAGTGAGCATCTTAACTCAGCCAAGTGCAAAGCTATGAGTCTGAGAGTCAAGGGCCGACCGTGCTACAGAAAGGGTGAATTGTACATTATAGGGCAGGGATGTGAAAGAGTCTAAAGGATTGCCATTGAATTGGAGTCCTACAGTGCAGACATTGCATACAAAACCAGTGCAGCCACCAGACATATAAGCAAGTGAAGAGCCAGCTAAAGCTTGAGTGGTGTAATTCATTAAACAACCTTAATGGGGCCAGAGCTCATAAAGAAGAGTAAAAACTTGAAACAGATCTTGAAAACATGCTTCATACTGAGAGATTAAAGGAGTTCAATGTTCTTCTGCTTGTGAGAATGCAAGAGATTATTTTCTCTCTTATTACCTCCCAAAAGGAGAAGTTCTCGAAGATAAAAGCAAAGTACCATCCAATGAAAACAACAAACATGGCTAATTCAGATTGAAAAGACCAAATTTGTTTTTAGCAGAAAGAGTACACACCTACTGGAAGAGTGCATTTCACCAACAGCGGATGGCTGATACCTCAACACTTCCCATCCTTAAACAAGATGGGGTGCCTTTTAAGACATACTGAAGTCCAGCTCAGAGCTCGGGGCCTTGTGTTATGCTGGGAGCTGGCCTCTGTGGTCACAAGGAAGTTTTCAATCTGTGAACAGCACTGAACTGGCTGAGTTGGGTCTTGCAATGTCTACGTGGTGATGTCAGTGCCGGTCGTGTTAACCCAGCTTTGTTTTTAGCTGTTTGGTTTAAAACACTGGATCTATTTCAAGTTTACACCGGTGCAGCAGATTTCAGCAATTTGTGCTTTACAGTCCATGAGAGGCTCCTTTTATTCTCCAAAAGAGTGCACCACGGGTCAGAGCTGAGGCTGACAGTGCCTTTCTAGGTGACCCTGGCTCCATTACTAGCTTAACCTCTTGGTCAACCAGCTGTGGAATTGGAAAATGGATTCCTGTTTGAAAAGGAGATACTGCCCTGAGTCTGTGTGGTGGGGGTAAAAGAGCCAGGACAGCACAAGCAGAAATGGCCTACAGCACGGATGTGATGACAGATTCAAACTATCCCAAACACTTTCTGGGGCTAAGAGGGAATGGAGATGGTGGATAAAGACAGCGCCATTTTGAGATCTTTCCCTCACTGCTCTTTCTGTATCTTTTGCCTCTGTTTTTTTTTTTGTTTGTTTGTTTGTTTTTTGCTCTCTTCTATTCCATTTCATTTCTTTTCATACTCCTGGTGAAGGAGAGGAGCTCTGCACAGGAGTAGACAACAGTTTACTACAACGGGAGGATGCATCGGGGCAGGAAGTCCTTCTGCACTGATACAGAAGCTTGAGGTCAGTCTGTAGTCCAAGAGAAGAGACTCAGCCTGTTTTATGACATCCACAAACTTGGATCAAAATGCCCATGTCCCCCAGGCCTGGGGACAGTTGGTTCTCTAGGAGTTACTCAGACTCTCTCTGCTGCTGAATAAAACCAAATAAGAAGCTGATGAAAATCAACCAAAAGAAAAAGAAGAAAATGAGTACTGTAATGATAACATCTCATGTTTGTAAGCCCATAAATGGGCATTCTACAAACACCAGACGAAGAATTTTCCTCTGAATGGATAAACATGGAATTAATTTCTCTTGCCATTATGCACATTCAGTGAGGATCTTCCAGCTGTGGTTTTAGGCTGCTAAAATAACTGGAGTAGGAACTCTTCCCCTGCCTTTAAGATGAAAACTGTAACTTCATGTAAAGTGACCGCTGTGGAAGAGGTCTCTCCAAACTTCCCTGCTCATCTTATGAATTTCACTGATGGGCAAAGGGGCATTTTTATCGGCACCAGATCTGCTTGGAATATCCCTGGGGATTTCCCTGTAAAAGAGGCTTTGGTTTGAATGTCAGCTGCAAGAACACCCCGAGGAAACAAAAAGCCTGGCCTGCAGCCACCCTATTGTTTGGGGGAAAGAAAAGAATGAAGGAGAGAAAATACGCTCTGTAATCACAGTGCTCACTTTCAAAAGACAAATAATAGACACAAATCAAAAGTTTTCTTGAAATGCCAAAACAGGGGGTCAAGTTGGTAAATTCCATGCTTCACTCCCAGCCAAGATGGAGATCTGAATACCAAATGGCAAATGTCTCACATTAGAAACGTCTTCATGATAGTGATGAAAAGTAGATGGGCCTTTCCAAGAAAAAGAAATTGCCCTTGTTTCCCAGTTCCTTTTAATAGATCATGCACATAGCAACCAGCTCAAAGAGGTATATGTGGGTAACTACACACACCAGTCCTACTAATTCCCTGCTTGATCCTTGAGGTCCTGAGACCCCACAGTGGCACTCATTTCCAGACAAAGCACAGCAACATTTCCTTTCTGAGCTCAGATCTTCACACCATCTTGTTCAGGAGTGAATGAGTCCACGAGAACCCAGAGTTCCTTCCCCACCTCCAGCGCTGCCTGCAATATATTCCCATATGAAATAGGAATGTGTAGGCAGCTGAACTTTAAAGACAGGAAGATCAGGAATTTGAACACCAAACCCACAAACCAGCAGAACACAAATAGTGTAAGATTTTGAACTTCTTGGATTTCTTCTGATGTACTTAAGATTTTTTCAGGGGGAGGAATACAAGTCAGCAAAACTTCTTTCCTTCTTCTCTCTCTCTTTTTTTTTTTTCCCCAAATAAATTGATCCTTAAAAAAGCAGTCCCAGGAACTGAACACTTGAATGATCCTGTCAGGTGCCATTAAGATTGGCAGAATCTTTGTTCTTCTTGCAGCACATGAGAGTCCAGTGATTTGAGACCTCGCTTCAGGCTTTTAACACTCAGAAGTGCCTCTCCCACTTGGCTTTCAAAGTCTGCAGCTCCTCTGTCAATACATGTCAATAAACGTGGCTGTTCCTGCCTTGCAAAGAAACCCGCTGAGCTGGAAGTTAACTAGTTCCAGAGCCAATAGCTTTCTCCGTCTGTTCTGGTCTTTCCTGAACTTCTCAATGAATTCTGCGTCTTAGAAGAGCTCTGCCTACAGCAGCATGCTCTCTGTGAACTCTTTTCCACCATCCTGTTTCTCCCATCTAACACAGACTACGTAGACAAGGCTGTACCCTGCAAATCTCCTCTATCAAGGTGCTGGTGGCAGGGGAAAAAGCTGATATGGTTCCCAGCTGGCTTCCAGTGCCCACCAAGCCCCACGGCACAGAGCCATCCCCAGGCCCAAAAGGCACAGCCCATGAAAAGGAACAAACTGGGCATGGATGAAGTCTGGGAGCTTACCTGGGGAAGCGCTTGTACCACTGTGTCCAGGAGGGCTCGCATTCCGGTGGCCATTTTAAGCAGTTTCAGCACTACAATGAGAACCAAATCCCGTTAAGAAGAGCTGGGAAATATCTCAAGAAGAACCCAGCAAGGAAATCTAGCTTCAGACCTTGTAAATGAGGGGTCCCACCTCTCCTGCTTTCATGTCACAGAGATGGCAAGCTCACTGCATCCTGGCAAGGCCCACGGAAAATCCAACCATCCCTACCACATCCCACAGCAACTAACGTTAGTGACACTAGTAAAACAAACCCAGTGTCACAAGAATTCCAGCATGCCTAGCAAGAAAATGGGAGACCAATGGGGAGACACTTTGCGGGGGAGAAAGCATCATCTCAAGCTGTGATCCTCCACCACTGGTGATTCTCCACCCGTTTCTGATCTTGTCTGGTATTGGCACAGAAGGACAGCGAGCCCAGGTCTGAATCAGAGACCAATCTAAGACACCTCTTCAGACACCCACAAAACCCCACCCAGCTTGTTTCTGAATCAACATTCTGCAGGCTTATCTCGTAACTGGTTTCAAACCAAACTGAAGCAGCAGGACTAGAAGAACAAATGGCCAAACCGTTTCCTGACATGTCTGGAGGGATGGCTGAAGACCTACGGAGCAGGCCGTACCTCTTGCTATTCTCAGCACCCGCATGATGCGTATTATTGTGGGATTGATGGGCAGTGCAGCGTTCATCTCAATTTCCTCCAGCGTGATTCCCACAATGGATAAGAGAACGATGGCCAAATCCAGCTGATTCCACCTGACAGACAAAGAGAGGAAGGACAATAAAAAAAACCCACAAAACATTAATTGTATGTTGACAGACATCCAAAACCAGAGAATTAACTGTTAAAATCAATCACAAGCAAATTCCAAAGGTCTCTCTGCTGTCACACCTTCTATGCCTGTGATCTTCTACGTGGCATAAAACCAACTCACTGAAGCTGGCACAAAGTCCTGAGCAACAAGCTGCTGTTGGCTGGGATCCTATTCTGGGAAGTGCTACTGCCAATGCTGGGGCTCCTATTGCCCCTTGGTATCCAGTTGGAGCCAGTTGCAGGAACAAGATATTAGGATAGTTGGACCTTCGATGTGATGCAGCACAGCTGCTACCATGTTGTGTCACCTGTTCCTTCAATTAAATTACTACACTTGAGCATCTTCACTGATTTATAGCCTAACAATTGCTGAGGACCTTCCACACCAGGACTGCAATACAGTGAGATGTGAGACCGAGTGTCTTCCCAGTGCAATTTCCCCATTAAGCAACATTGCTCATAGCAGCTTCCAGCCACCCAGGCAGGGTAAATGAAACAAACACACTGGTTTTGTGGAAAAGTGTCTGATCTCACCCTGCTCCCCAGCAAGCTGCCAGACCACAACGTGCTCTCACACATAATTGCTTCTGGCTGAATGGCAGAGTATGATCTCTAGGTCTCTGTAGCTAGGATCTGAAGGCAGTGGGGCTGAACACAACTATCTTTACCTTTGCCAAGGGTTTCTCCAAAGCCAGCAGCCTACCAATAGACTGGGTGGGTTCACCAGCAGAACAGGCTTGCCTGTAGAACTCTGTGAGTGCATGCTGCCAAAACTACTCTTCTGAGGACTACATTAATGCCAACAGGTTTTCTGACCTCCAGGCTGAGCTGGTCAGGTCTGACGGAGAGGCAGACAATGGCAGAAGGAGGGGGTCTAGGATTTTGTAGGATTTCCTGAATTCCCTCTGCAAAGCAGTCCCAGATGCTTTCAGGATTTTTAGTTCCTATACTACAAAGTTTGCACCCATGGAGAGGCAGCCCTTTGCTCTCCCTTGTGCACAGCATGCGGTACTACTGTAGTGATGCTACATCTATTCAGCAACTGGCTTTGAAACTGGGTCACTACAGCTCTGTCCCAATTACAAAGGAGTTTAAAGTACTCTCACCTGTCCTTAAAGAACCTTCGAAAACCAAATGCCACCAACTTCAGGACTGCCTCGAACACAAAAACTATGGTGAACACGTAGTTACAGTACTTCAGGGCTTCATCCAGGGACTGAAAAGAGAGGCACCAGTTAAACAAATCAATCAGCCCTTTCCTCAATCCAGTGCACAGGGACTGGTAGACACAAGGGTGGGAAAGCACAGAGATGTAAGAACTAATGATGTAATAGACCGCAGAACTCTGGTAAAAATTGCACTAAATTACACAGCAAAACACAGTATTAGACACTGATGCAGACCAAACCTTCACAAGCACTAATATTAGATGTGCTAAGAACAATAAGAGCCATCAGTCCTCCAACTTCACTACATAAATTGCTCAGGGTCTCAGGCAGAGAGAAAACCGTATCACTTCCCCACTAAAAAAGTTTACTTTTTCTGAGCTGCCTTAATGGATGATTTCATTCCTGCATGGCAATCCTTAGGACAATGGCTTTGATTAAAGCACTCAGAAAAAATACATGATATTGGAGATGGATTAAGTCTTGCCTTCTTGAAAAATGTTACATCTCTAGAGCTGGGCAAATATATCCATATTTGGTGCAATGTTCACTCTCTACAGCACTGTGCTCGGAAGTCAGGAATCCACAGTGTTTATACTTCAAGATGATGAGTGTTTATAATGGATTTGATTGGAATTAGAGGCCAACAATAGCAAAAGAATCTTGCTTGGATCTTAAAATAGATAGCTGCAGAGTAAAACAGCTCTTTGGTTGAGTAGGGATTTGTAGAGGAGAGGAGGGAGGGAAGGGGAACTTAGTTAAATGAAGTGCAGGTCTCTTACAATAAAAAATGACAATGAACTTCAAAACAGACACAGTTGGAAATAAAATGCATTAGAGGAGGAGAAAAAAGCTCTGTTGGCAGAGGAATCCTCAAACCACAGGAAAGCTGTCCCCTTCACACTGGTGTGATGGCTGAGCTTTGCTGACACAAAATGCTGATTTTTTTGGGAACAGGAGCTGAAAGTCTTTCAGATGTTAGAAATCCTCAGTGCACCACCCTCCCTACTTCTGTTCCTAAGTTAAAAGAATATGGTACTATTTTCTATTTCATATAAAGCTCACTGCCTAAGCCTGAATTCTTGGACCATTGTGATGGTTTGCGTTCAGGTTTACACCACGCTGTTATAGGTGCATGTAAAACAAGTATAAATACGATCTCATCTGGATAAATAACATTTACATGTGAAACGGAGACTGTTATGTAAAGGAATGATGGAGGCAAAACAGCATTCAGACTGCTGGTGTAAAACACACACATTACCCTGTGGCTTGGTGCCCCCTGGCTTAGCTCCCAGGAGACATTTGCAGGTTACCTGGCAGAACGTGCAACACTGAAAAAGCAAACACTAAGCCTGCAGCTCCACGAACAATAACTCAATGGAAGGTTAATATATGCAGCAAATGTACAGGCTATGTGATTTATACCAGAAGTTTGGAAAAAAGGACGTGGGGATATGTGAAGAAAAAAAGAAAGGCTATACTTAGAATCATTCATTTCAAACTCATCGAAGAAGAGAAACGTTGCTCTGCATGCATTAGCTTCGTTGTTATATCCATTAACAGAATGCTCTAAAACCCTGGACTAAAACATGGGACTGTTTTACAGTCTGAGAGTCAGTCAGAGCCGGGATAAGGAGAGAAAATATTTGGACCGTTGTTTTCTTAGCAAAAGATGGCTGTGCTTCACACGTTGACAGTTGGCTCTTACCTTTGGCTGGTTGTAGTGCTCCATCGACATAGTGATGACGTTGACTCCAATGATGAAGGTGATGAAGAGGTCGAGATAGTGGCTGGTGCAGAGGGTGTGAATGTATTTCCGTGCTGGAGAATAGTCAGCATAGTAAGGCCTGCGCTGGGCTTCTGCAGGAAAAGACAAAGATAGGCAATGCAATGAGTGCAGGCCCCGCTGCTTGCTTGGCAGCTGTCACAACCACACCGTCACCTTACACGCACACTGTGCAGGCAAAGTCCTTGGGAGAACTCATTGGAGCAACTGATTGGAGGCAAAGTGCCTCTACCCAGCAGTGAGGTCTTCAAGAACCGCAGTGGGGTTCTCAGGCTGAGCTAAACTCCTTGGGTCTGCAGAAGGGACCCCCAAGGCACTGACAACCAGGTCCTCTTCTCCCCAGGGTTCCCTGTTCTTACTGCTCTGCCTCAAGCTAGGGGACAACCTTCACGTAATGAGACTTTGTCACAAACCAGGAAGGGTGGCAAGCAGGATGGAAATGAGAACCAAAAAGCTCCAAATCCAGCAAAGCTTCAACTCTAGTTTAGAGAAAAGGCCCAGGGCAAGACTTATTGCTCGGGACTCCAACATATCTCTTCTCAACCAGTTGGTGAAATGTTAGGTGTAAGTAAGAGAAAAACATAACCTGAGCTCAACATCTGCACGAGAAGGCTTCTGGTGTGTCATTGAGGTCTACAGAACACACAGCGATGCCTGTGGCAAAGTGGAGCACATGCGTGAGGGTTACAGCACACAGGACAGCATCACCAGCAATGGAGCGGGGTGCTCAGCACTTCTCTCTACAGTGACCATCAGCACAAGCTCCTCTACAAATATAACAAGGGCATGATTGCATCTAGAAAACATTTAGGCTATGACCGCATTGATTTCACCTCTGCCTCTGGTCACGGCTCCTTTCCTCTCTTTGAAATAGGGAAACTTCTGCACATGACCGGTTCTGCAGGGCTGTTCCAAGGCGAGCGTTTGGACACTGCCCCATGACTGAATTCTATTTCCTGCATGCATCTCTGAAATTAGGCTGTGACCATGAGTTGGCTGAGGGCACTCTGATGGACTCTCTTTTTGAAGTTAAGAAATGTAAATATTCAAAGGGTGGACCCGAGGTCAAACTGAGCATTAGTGTAGGTTCTGCAAGTGGAAGAGACGTGTTAGGTCACACTGTGCCGGAGCAGGATTGTTCATAATAAAAAGGGCATTTTTGCAAATATTTCAGCAAATTCAGCTTTAAGTGTAATAACAGCTGGGGAAAAGGGTGTTGCTTCGCCTTAAAAGTAGGGAGGGAAATAAGGCTGAAAGCACTCAGTGCCCTCGTGAAGTTCGTAATTCACTCCTCTCGTCTCGCTAATATCTTTCAGATGGAGCGACTCTTGAAATGTGGTTGGTTTTGATTTTTTTATTGGTAGTGCGACTAATGCCAGATTAGAGTCCAAAATCTTAAAATAAATGGGATAAAAGGAAACGGAATCTGCTGCTCTCTTTCAACTACTCCATTTTTTATGACAGCTAAAAGTGGAGTGGAGGCATTCTGAAAACATTTCCTTCAGACTGAAGTCACACAGACTTATTTTGTTCTGCTGAAGGGTGTGGGAATACAAGGTGAAAGAAAACACAACTGGTTTTGAATCCATTTTCGTGCTGCTTATGTGCCTAAGTCCTACCGGCCATCTTGGACTGTCTATTGAGCTCAGCCCATCTGGTGTGTCTAAAAAGCAATAATAAAAATACAAAATACTACTGAAGTCTGTAAAATACGCTTTCGTGTGTATTCAGGATTCTGACACACTTTGTTTGTTGCTTTTTTTTCCTGTAAATGTCTTTTTGGAAATTGAAAAAACCAACTTCTGAGGAGGTCTGAGAATACCCTCCACAAAGTTTATATATAGTAAGGGTCTTCTTATTAAGGATTAACAATTAACTAACAGACCTCAGAAGAACACTAGCAACGGTGGGCAGGATCTGGACTGTATCTGAATACCCTGCTACCCCTGGTCATCTGGTTGCCCATGAAACTTGGGACAGTTTAGCTTCATCCAGGATGAAGGAGCTCTATGGAAACCCTTCTGGGTTAGTATGCTCTGTACGCCTGAAGCCAGATTAACAGATGAAAAAAACATCTCCTGGGGGTATACACACAAGGACAGTCTGCGATACAGTTGGCAATGCTTGGAAACACATGCAACAACACTCTCATATTCAGTGCAGTAACACATGCAATGTCCATTAGAGGAGATACTGCTCATGCGAGGCTAATGGTAGTGAGCAGGGCAGTGCAGGAAGGGCAGGGCAGCTTCTGCTCTTGGTGATGCTGGTATCAGGCTGGGGCAATCCCATAATGGCAAAGGGTTTGCAGGAGGGTGAAAGCAGTGAGAGATCAGTCAGTGTAGCTACACTGCAGCTCGGACCCCCCAGCAGTTTGGGTGGAAGTGCTCATTGCACACACCTGCAGCTACAGTCTGCTCAACCAGAGAGGTGGGCTCTGTGGAACCTGGACAGTGGGGACGTGGGCACCACAAACAGGGAACACTGAGTGCATCATTAATTAGAGCAGGCAGAATGCAACCTGTGCCTGGTTGCTCCACAGAAACAGCTTCTGTGATCAGACTCCAGCCAGCCCACTGGCAGACAAACATCAAATGCAGACAAGCATCCCTGCAGCTGCAGCTGATGGTTTGAGTTGGTGGAAACATGGGAGGGAAAGGGAACACCATCAAACACAGACAAAAGGAAAACCACAGTCCTGTCTCGCTCCCACTTCTGGATGATGGCTAATGCTTGCAACTCACCTCTCTGACGAGTATTTAAACTTCTTTGCTTGTGATTCTGCTGACATGAAAATTAATGAAGCACTGTCTCCTAGCTAAAAAGCATTTAGGTTGGCATTACAATTGCTAGCTAAAGCTCCTCCATTATTCTCCTCTGCATGAAACATTAGAAAGCCCTAATGGCTTTATAAGCATGCTTGGCACAGAGTAGCTCTATACCTGCAGCTGCCTGGAAAAATAAGCAAGATGGTTTGATAATTCCCTAGTTGGAAATATTAAACACTAAGATATGCAGCGCCTGAATTTTTAGTTACAGCTCAGATGTTTCTGCTGAATGCACGGCATTGAGATGGGCTAATTTAAATACCACTGTGTGCTGCCCATGATTGCTCATCCCTAGAGAGAGAGGCTTACAGTCAGTGCTCTGAAAGGTATCTATGTCGGGTCTTAAAACAAAACCAGCCCTTTGTTTCTACAAAGCCCAGATGCTCGGCTCTGTGTTGGGAGATGCCACAGTTGGAGTTTCCTGCCCCGTTTTTGGCACGCAGTGTCCCCCAGACCCACTTTCAGCCCTTGAAGCCCAGGGTACCACCTTGTGTTTGACCCGACCTCCCTCTGCTCAGCAGCTGCTGGCTTCACCAGATGCAGGTGGGTTGGGTTTGGCCCCGTGTGCCAAAGGCAGAGGAGATCAAACCAACCCACGTGACTTTAATCAAAGGCTTTAATCTGGGGAGGCTGCTTTCAGTCGGTGTCTTCTGAGAACTTCATTAAAAGGCTTAGGAGCAGCAGGATGATTCAATTACCGCACACTTATTTAAGTGGTAGATAGAGCTGATGGAGGCAGGGGCTGTGTCAGGAAAGTATTCTAGTTTATCTTTGCAAAAAAAAGTACTCCATGCAGTTTTATCTTTAAAAACACATCAAATGCGTTTCTATGGCATATTCAACCCCCTGGCAAACCCACTGCTTACTGCAGTGCTGGAGAGCTGTGGCACCTACTTTGCACATACACAGTGTCTGCGGTGCATGGGTTACAAAAGCACTCACAAAGAGGTGATGGGAGAGGAGGAGGGGACAGGAACTGATGAGTCCATGTCACCATGAGCACCCAGAGGGGCACTGTCAGGACACTGAGGATAGGGATAAGAAGAGGGGCAGCCAAGGCACCAAAAAATGGAGTGTGACATGTTATCCAGCCAAACCCATGCAGCAGATGCAAGTTTTGGCATGCCATGCTGCTCTCTCCTCTCAACGCTAGCCATGCTCAGCTGGGTCCAAACTCTGGACCCAGCCTGCACAGCCTTCAGTTCCTGCCTCGGGTCTGCTTGAATGGGGCGCTGACAAGCTGAGGTTTAAACCCTTTCCAGTCCTGAGTTGCAGCCTACTATGCCCAAATGGTGCATTCCTGCATGGCAGAACCTACAGGTGCCCAAAGATTTCCATACACAGAAACACACACGGGGTTGCCACACACAGAAGGCATCACGACAGAAAGGAGTAAGGACACAACGACAAGGTGGCACACAGATGGGCAACTCCAGATGGATGGATACTGCTGTTAACAGCCCTACTTCTTCCTTCCCCTATCATCTCTTCAGGTAAGAACAGCAGCTGAAGGAAAAACACGGCTTGCTGCTAGGCTGCCCATCGTGGCTTCCTGCCTCCTCTGCAGGACCACCAGTCTCCTGTGCACCATCCTGTCCCATGGGGACTGGGCTCTCTCCCACCCACTCCCCCATGCGGGTGAGAAGTGCAGAGGTGGGCAGTCTGCCCCTCATCACCGTGCAGCATCCCAAGCCAGCACGTGCACACCGACACTCCAGCAGACTCACGGCCACACATCACCAACCACACCTCACATCTTTCTGAGACTGCTGCTTTTTTTTTTCTTTTTTAAACAAATACAATCATTTTCTAAATTACCCGGGAGAAGAAAACCCCTCCCATTTAAATAAAAAAAAAAAACAACAAACATTCAAATCTAGGTAACAAACCTCCAATACGTGTATCTGATATCTGATCTTGCCCTGTTAACAACGCGAATTTGGATGCTGAGTTCTCCAGGCTGAACAGAGGCAGGTAGGAGACCTCAGAGCCAGATGATCGGACGTAACCTCCCGGAAGCCCTGCATGTGGCCAAATGTTTAGACTCTTGTTTGCTCTATTGGGCTTGATCCCTTTCCAGAAAGCTGTCCTCCTCCCCGTGTGCTCTCAATGAATTGTTGCAGCCTGTATCTCTGGAGTGCTTTGGTCTGCAGCACAAAACATCTCCTTGACTCCGTCCTATCTTTATCTAGCTGGCTAGAGGACAGTGTAACTGCGTCCATCACTTTGACAAGGACTGGCTCTTTTCAGTGCCTGAGCAGTGAGCCACTAATACGCTTGTAATAAGACTTACTTACTAATCAGGGACAACAATTGGCTGTGGTTAAGCTACCCCTCCTTACCTGTGCCTCAATCTATTTTCTCTAAGGATGCTTTATGTTCTTTGTCTGCATAGAAGTTAATTTTTTTTTTTTTTTTGCATATAACCTTTGAGTTTATTTGAGCTTCTTCTTGGGTCAGTACTCTGGGGCAGAAGAACTGCACATGCAGGAAGACTTCTCCTCTCCTGCAGGGAGCCTGAAACTGATTGCTTTTATCATGCTTGAAAGGCTGCCTTTAGGGCCTCCCCTTCTAACTCTAGTTGGAGCCTCAAACAAACTTAAAGAACAAGATGGGAAAAGGGAAATGAAATTGCATTTGAACTCCTCTAGATCTCCGAAGAGATTCAGAGGCTGTTTGTGACTGGCTAGTTTGACCAAGGTTTTATTTTAACCCACCTTCTTAACTCACAACTAGCTAACACAAAATGGGCTTGGCCTTCAGTCTGGTGTCAGGTCAGCCTGTCATTAAGGCCCTGAGGGTGCAGAAATTAGTGCTGAGGTCTCCTGTGCCTCTAATAAAGAGAAGCACAAGAGCAGGAGTGGAGCTGCAAGGGATAGAGCTGCCTGCCTTCTGATTCAAGTGTGTGGATGAATGGAGGAAATTGGCTAGGGGTGAGGTTTCTGCCAGCAAAACCTCTGATTGCTATGTCTTTACAGCCAGACAAAAGACTATTCAATCTAAATACAATATCCCTGCCTAGAACGAATACCTATGGGTTGACGTTTGGGAGACAACTAGCCATTTGATCACAACGAGATATTATATCCTTACAAGAGAATTCACATAGCAGCACAGTGCTGGGCAAAGAGCCTTCTCTGGCAAGCAGGGCCAGAAGCACTACAGCCTTATCCCTGATCACAGTGGCCACGTTTCCTCGCTTACTTCTGCAAAATGCTTGCCAGCATCTAACACAGGCTATCCCTGTTTGCTAGAACTGCCTGGGAAGTCACTGTGGCAGGTTTCCTGGTGGTCTCCCTGGGAATACCCTCCAGGTGCTATAGGTTTATCCCTGGTGAAGCCTGCCAAGGAGAAGTGGAGGTGAGAATTAATACATGAGAAACCCTGGGAAGGTTTGAGTGAGGAAAGGAGCACATGCTCCAGGGTTTCTCTGGTCTGGTCTGATCACCCCTACTGAATCCACTAGGAATCAGATTTCAGCTCAAGATTTTCTGCTGCACCCTAATGGTCCTGCATTTGGCCAATATTTGCACATAAACTGTTTGCACAACAAACGGAGTGCCAGCACGTAGCACTGAAGGACTTCCCCCAGCCTGTGATGGGGCAAGCATCTCTTGTAATGGACATCTTCCCAAGAAGGCTTTTCTGGACAGCCCCAACTCAGGGCTGTTGTTATGTTCATGCCCTCATGCATCATGGTTGTAGCATGCGGGGCCATGCGCTAGGACGCTAAAAAGCATCACAACTACTTGGGCTAAGAAAAGAATTGGTAAATCAAACCATCACCATCATCAGATGCAAGTGGCACATTAAGCCTCAGGGATACCCTCAGGACTGGCCTTCACATGCACAGCAAGCATTGCAGCTGTTTACTCACTGCATCCCTCAGGCACACCACGAGCTTCTGCTTGGTGCTTGGGAGCGTTAGGGACACCTTTGCCTTGCAGAGCGTGCCAGTTCCTGCTACAGGACTCTGCTTGGAGGAGGATTTGCTCCCCAGCCAAGTAAACAGGTAATGCTTTACATCAGGCTTGTAGAGGACAATTCCAGGGTGTTGGCAACCTGAGACTTAAGGTACCGCCAACCAAGTAACGAAGCAAAACAGCCTCTTGGAATCCCATGGAAACAAAACCAAAGAGAAATGAAAAGTCTTGCTTTGGGAGCAGGCAGGGCTCAGAAAGAGTTTGGTTTGTAACGCAGTCTACCGACCAGACAGGTACATCTCCTTACTCCTGCGCTTTTTCTCCAGGCGTCTCAGACGCTTCTCCTCCCGACGCCGGGCCTCCTCTGCCTCCTGGTGCTGCCGGCACTTGTGAAAGTTCTCCACCACCACCCCCACGAACATGTTGAGCACGAAGAAGCTGACGATGAGCAGGAAGGAGATGAAGTAGAGAAGCATCCAAGGGTTATGGTTCTGGATGGGCTGGTGAGGTGGAGAAGAAAAAAATGAGAGAGAGGAGAAGCGACGTGGATGAGATGTGTGGAAGTCGGCATATTTGGCACCACGCAGCTAACAGACAGCACAGTGTGTGGGCAGGAGGAGAGTGCTGGGAGGACCTACATTTTTCCTCTTATTCATTTTCTACTGACTGGAATTGTAATTTCTTTTTGTAAAACCTGCCCTAGTCTCCATAACTTGGCTTATGGAATTTATTTACTTTGGCACTTGTTTCAAATAGCTTAAAATAAACCTCAGTGCATCTGTATCATCCCACCTGGGTGAATTTTTTTAGGTAAAGACAGGTTTCAGTTTATTTTTTTGAGAGAAGTGCTCACTGTTAATGTTTCTTGCTTGTTACGGGACCTTCTGAAGCAGGAGAAAACTGAACACAAAGAGTTTCTGTAGTTACAATCAGGTGCTACTCATTGAAGACTCTTGACTAACCTTTGCTGATGTCTCACATCACAGACACTCAAGACTTCTTTCATGACATCTCTGGTTGTCTCCCCATCTCATGCTTGTCTGCTCATATTGCTCATCAGGTCTTCCATGGAGCCACAGTGCAATAGCACACATGGGACAACTCAAGGACTATCATTGTAATTAAAATCCCCATCAGTGCTTGGCTGTACACTACAAGGGGTGCAGCCACTATAAGAGCCGTTCAGTGGAGGGCAGAAACCCTCAGCAGTCTGATATGGACCTCAAGTAGGTCCCATAACTCTGCTCCTCCCTGGCACTTGATCCTATGATTCTATCATGATTCTATGAAAATGAAGATTGGCTGGGTATATCACTGATGCTTGATGAAGTAAGAGATACAAATGTATGCAGCTGATGGAACTTCAAAAACCAGCCACCCAAGTATGGAATTTCTGACGGCAGCACTTTTAATCTCTCAGTACGTTACCTGTTGGTCAATACCCACAGCATCCAGACCATCGTACATGATGTTCACCCAGCCATCTTTGGAGGAAAGGACAAACAAGGACATGAGGGCCTGTAAGAAGAAAAGAAGGGAAGACTGCTTTAGCATTTTAGCCCCAAAGGAGGAAACCAGTAACAGGCAATGCTCAACAAAACAATCCACAGCTCCTAACACATGATCTGGCCTGGAGTTGGTGGAGAACTGCAACATATTGTGGTTTGATTTTACCTGTTTGCATGTCTGGCTTAAAAGTGAGCAAACCGGTAACACTACTTTTCCCTCACATATAGATTGATGTTTTGCTCAGCCACATCAGGCTGCCCAGTTGCTTAAGCATGATTAAAAATCGATGTCAGGCTGGCCAAATGTCATGAGGTTTTATAAAGTAATTGTAATCCCCAGTTTCTACTATGGGCCCTCCAGCCAGTATAGAAGACCTTATTGGTTTTCCATTTGTAAATCTAACATCTGGAAGCCAAAAGATTAAAAGTGACAGTTGAGATCCATACAAAAGGGACTGCATGCAAGAACAGCTCTTCTAAGACAAAACTCTCTTATTAAAGAGGAATTGTATAAAGCCTGATTGCAAAACATCAACAAATGACCTGATTCATTCCTACCCAAAGTCAGGTTTGTTTCTGATTGATGATATCTATGCTGCTCTTGGAAGCTTCCTCTGATAGACGTTTTACACCTTTCTCAAAAACACATTTTAAATGCTCACTTACTAAAAACTGGTACAAAAAATCCCCCCATGAAGACTTTACCTGTCCCAAATTGTCAAAATTGTACTTCCGCCGAACCCATCTGTAGTGTGCATTGGTGCAGTCAGTCTTCGTTGTGATGTTTTTCACATCGGGACCGTCACAGTAGTAGAATTTGCCTTTAAAAAGCTGTATTGGAGAAGCCAGAAAGAAAGAAAAGGAACAAAAAAAGGAGCAGCTATGGAAAACCCGTCCCCCTGATTTATCTTTCTGTCCCCTGGTAGAGCTTTTTGCCAAGTTCAAATTCCTTCCCTCCCAGCTCAGATACCTGTCTTAACACACACAGCAGGAAACTAACTCGGGTGAAAATTCAGGTCTGGAGACAGAGTTGCATCTTGCCTCAGACACAACAGAAGGAAGGAGATCCTTCAGACCTGCTCTGTTTTTATGGGGGGATAGGAACCTCCCCTCTGGAGGAAGAGCTATCCTATAAATCCCAGCACACAGAGCCAGGTAGGATAGCTGGATCTGTTTTTTCCTTCCCCTAGCCAGGGAGGTCTTGTCTTCTAATCTTGTGCACCTTCTAATGAACAGATGTCAACCCCAGCCCTGAGCACTCCTTTTAGGGTCTGACTTTTCTTTCCTAACAACTAACTGAAATCTTCTGCTGGAGAGATTTAAACTCATTACTTCCATCTTAACCCCAGGTGACAAAAGCTTTTTGGCAGCAGCTGCTTACAGATGGCAGTGATGAGGGAAATACTCTACCTGCACCCCTAAAATCCCAAAGATAATGAAGAAAGCACAGCAGATGAGAACAATATTCCCAATAGGCCTCAAGGAGGAGATCAAGGTTTCCACCACCAGCTTCAGACCTGGGGCTCTGCTGATGACTCTGAAAAAACAGCAAAACAATAAAGCCTTTTTTCTTTTTTTTTTAAATGCATCATGCATTTCATATTATTGTATGTTTATTTTTTCCTCTCCTTCTTGGGCTGCAGTGAAGCTATCACAGCCCCTCTCTATCTGCAGGCAGCATTCAGAGATGATTACTGAAGTTAGGCAACCAGAACATCCACAGTTACGTTAGATGGAATTAAAAAGTGTAAGACACTGTGTTGGGCAACCACTTTCTAGTAACAGAGAGGAGGAAATACTCTCTACTGGCAAGATATCATGGAGGTTCCCACTAGAGCTTGGTCCAGAGGGCTGGGCCCCCTGAGGCCTCTGTGATCAGAGCAGAGGGACACAAAGCAATGCCCACCTTGCCACCACTGGGATTAGCAGAACACTCAAAGGCAAGGTCGAAGAGTGCTGCTGCCCTGCTGGCCCAGGCCTTGTGACAGCATCTCAAAAACAGTCACTTTGATTTGAATTTCGGTTCGTGTAGTAATTAGTTCCTGAGAGGACTCTTCACCAACAGGGACTTGTGATCAACAGCTCCACAGCCAAAGGGTCATCCCATTAAAGAGCAGCCTGGCTTGCTTGCTGTGAGGTGGTGAGAGGCCAGGCATGCCCTGAGCACGGCCTGGAGCATATATTGTGGAGAGCAGGCATTTTCCTTTCCTGTTTAATGCCTGGAGAATGGCTCTCCCATAGGTGTCTAAAAAATGTGTTTGCACACAGAGGTGTAAGCAGCCTGAGCAAGCTTTTCTGGGCAGGCGGGTGTATCGACTGAAGAACACCAAGGCTTTTTTTAGGAGGGGCCTGCAGAGCCCTTGCAGGGTAACGAGGCTTTCATACCTGCCAGACGGAGAAAACATCAGAAGCGTATGCTGCGGGGACAGAGAGTTTCAATATGGTCTTGTTGGGCCGCACATAAAGTGGCTGTCTGAACTGCACCTACAAAGCATTAGGAATGGTTCCTGGAGGAATCCTAGAAGCTGTAAGAAGTGAAGCCACCATCAGGCGTGATGGATTCCTCTCTATTAATAGGATCTGGCCTAGTTATTCTCCAAGACCAATTCTTTTTTCCCCCTTACGTTTGCTTATGAGTTGCCTGCGCCCTGATTTCTGTCCTTAGTTACTTATGTCATACAGGTGTTCAGAAACCAAGCCAAGCCAAGCCACAGTTTGTCCAGGGTGACCAGAGCAGCCAGCACTGCAAGGGGACATCACTGCCACCAACAGAACAGAGTGCGGGAGCAAGAGAGGAGGCAAACACTTATGAAGCTATTTGTCACCGAGGAAATACAGAGCAGCAGACAAACAGCTCTTTGCACCGTCAGTCATGGGCCTAAACAAGATTGCCTCTTTCTAATGTTCACATAAGCAAGCAGCAAGCAGCTTTTCATGAGATGGCCTACAGGCCTCTGGAGGTGCCTATCTTACTGCCACTGAAATTTCATGACAAAAGCCTCGTGTTTCTTTCTTGCTGAGCAGGATGGAAATAGAACAGGAGCCATGAGCTGATAAAAATCCCCCAAGCATTAACACTCTCTGTTATTGCATCACTGTAAACAAAATACGAATTCTCTTGATTTCTTTCCTCAAATAATGAAAGCATCTCTCGCTCGTATTCCTAGCTGAGAGCTAGATTGTTTTGCAGTGATGTTAGATATGCAGGCACAGGAGAGGAGATATAGACGCCTGAGCTTATCAAATTATCATCAGCACCTGTTCAATTGCAAATTCTCTCCCAGCCAATGCTACCTCCTTGCTTGGGAATGGCTGTGAGGTTGCACAGTTTAACAAGGAGCCAGACTGATTTGTAAAACGGTGATAAAACTGCAGGCTGGAGGAGGCATTCAGTGCACTAACTGCCTGAGTATGATAACACCACTCGCTCCAAACTCTATCCGCTCTTCTCCACACTGGAGAAGACAAGTTATAATTAGAACTAATTTCACTCTTCTCAAATGGTTTCACAAGATAAGAGCTCCCCAAAGATGATACCACGTTTGAGCTTTTCGTGTCATTAAGCAATGCCTCGACGGATCATGCACGTTTTTCCCAATGTCCTGATTTATGAACGCAAAACAAACTCTATCCAGGAACACACCGGAGAGGTCTCAAGGTCCGCAGCAGTCTCAAAACGCGAAGGACACCCAGGATCTTTGCTCCTCCTGCTGATGCCATGGAGACAATAATGTCTATGATAGATACGAAGACCAGGACTCCATCCAGGACGTTCCAGCTGCTCTGTAGATAGGTGTTCTCCCCAGAGAAAAAGCCAAGAGCCACTACCTACAGCCAGGAGAGGAGGGACATTTAAAACTGCAACTGCATCATAACTGCGTCAGGTTTTCAGCCTCTGTCAGGCCTCGCTATGTGTCATGGGGTGGAGACGTAATTACCTTAACCATCATCTCAGCCACAAAGATTGCAGTGAAGATGTAATTAGAAACACTCAGGAATATCCTCTCCTGTAAAACATAAAGCAGCAAAAAGCAGCATGTTATTTAAAGAGGAGAGGAAACAAACTTCTTCTGTCTTTCAGGGCCTTGCACTGACAAGATTAAGATGTTCATGTGAGATCAAGGAATAAAATGACTCACGGTGCTGTGCGGATCTATGTCTGGTCGCTCCAGTGCTATTGTAATGCAGTTGAGAAATATGAAGACCAGTACCACATGATCAAACATTTTGTGGGCAATGACCTTCTGGCACATCACTCTGAACCTGGAGGAATGGAGGAAAGGAAAATGTCCTTCAGAGGTTTGGGTTGGCAAGAGACTTCCACCTGAAGGGCATGTCCTTGAGAGCCACCAGCAGCTGTGCCACCAGCATCAGCCCCCGTGGTGAACTAGGCTCCCTCCAGAAGCACAAGTTTCTACCATTATCAGAAATAAACAGAGAGTAAACAGATGTAATAATGGCTACTATAAATGGTGGTTAAACCATTCTTGACACGGTGGGCTGGGATTTCTTACCGATTCTGTGGGGAAAACAAGTAGAGGGACCAATCCTCGTGACTCTTGCACCACTCTGGTTTGTAGGGCTCCAGGACTTTACGAATCCGGTAGCAGTAACTCTGGATAGAAAAGAAGAAACACCTTTTCTTCCTCTTTTGTTTTCCTGCCTCTTCAGCTTCCACAGTCCTTCTGTGAAAGGGAGCAGTACCTGGCATTTCAGAGCGCCTGAAGGTAGTCCCAGCACTGGGGCAGAGCTAAGGCAGGCATAGGGAGGGGCTGCCATATTTTTCCAGTGAAATAGGGAGGAAAAGAGGGGAAGAAAGGGACTGCTTTACAGTGTGATACAAACACGACAAATCAAGGCTTCTAGGAGTGTGTCATTTTGAGATCCAAAGTTGTGTCAGAACCAAAAAGGCCTCAAAGAATCACAAAGTTAAATAGTGTAGAGAACACTCTTTCTGGACTTCCAAGCCTTCAAGATATCAAACAGCTCCTGAGAGCAAAGACATGAGTTCTGTGATCTACAGCTCATTTTTGGAGGCTTCCTGACCAAGAAGACAATAGCAGCCAGACAAAAAAACAGGTAAATGCCAGCACATTCTGGTAGAGACCACTGCAATGTAACAGCCCGCACCATTAGTGTGAAAACCTTTTGGGAAACAGAGGCCATAGATTGGTTTTGTCTACACCAGCCATCAGGCCCCAACACATCTGAGCCCGAGCTGGATTTTTAATCAGCCTTCTTGGAGCGCAGGCTGATTAAAAGTGGCTGATTAAGCAGCCACTTAATGCATGAGTACCCAATTTTCCCCTCAGCTTACATCCTCCATGTCATCCTCATAGTCCACGGCCTCTTCCTTGTGGCCATCGATGTGCAGGAAGAACTCGCTGGGGACGTGCACCATCTTGCCGTTGCAGTCTTGGTACTCAGCAGGCAGAACAGCCATGGGGCTGATACTGAGCGAATGGCGCATGGGGGGCAGCTGCAGCAGCTCGGGCAGGTCTAGGGAGCTGCGGTAATCCAAGGACTCTGCCCGGCGGTGCAGTGAGGGCCTGCTGACCGTGCTGGACTTGGCGTCATCGGAGTCATCGTCTGTGCTGCCTTTCCCCTCCCCGGAGAGCAAAGACTCTCTTTCACCAGATTGGTTCTTCTTCTTGAGGCTCGGGGCTCTGCCCAGGCTGTTCCAGCTTGAGCGGCGGCTTCCCCAGTTGCTGTTGGTACCCCAGTTGGCACAAGGGGAACTGCGGAGGCTAGACTGAGAGAGGAGAAAGACATTTGAGGGTTTGTTTGCAGGAAGAAGTAAAGGGTATGGCATTTTCTCCAGACTGGAAGATCTTTCTTGTTGCAAAGCATGTCTTCCCCTTCCAGCTTTCCTTACTGCTTCAACTTCATC